>NC_080572.1:203143444-203481658 GCF_030247185.1 Malaya genurostris | reverse complement strand
ATCTGAACTAAAATCGGTTAGCAAACTATCAGCTGATAGCTTCAAGTTTCATGTGAGACCACATCTCATGGGTGGAATTCCATCGCATTCGAAGGTTTGCTAAGCAAAACTTTATCAAATGTTTGTTATGATTGAACCCAAAGTCCAGAAATTGGATAAACAATCAATTTTGATTAGTTTTAGACGAATACTTCTACTTCATCCATAAGGTTGATAAAGGAAAGTTAGAGGATTTGAGTCTCTGGGGAAACTTTACTTATCCATTACTAGGAGTACTGATAGTAGCATATATTGTTCTTATATTTTAATTCATATTTTTCTCGTAAGGAGTGTATCGAAAATAAGCTATCCACATACATTTGTGTTGTACGCATATATTTGTGATGGTTTTTTATGCTCAAATCACAGCATGCTGTGCGTTTGGCTGTCAGCTTTCGTTTGTTTACTTGTTTGTGCGGTTGAAATTCCGCATTTTCAAAATGTCGCGTCGAATTGAAAATTGAAGCTCGGGACACATGGCTAAGTGAGAAGGATATTACTATGCAAAAATTGGCAAAGCGGTTTGGAATTCATCATGCCAGTGTTAAGACCAGCATTAATAAATTTGGGGAACACTATTCTTTGAATGAGCTACCAGGAAGAGGCAGAAATCCCGGTTCGTCCAACTCGAAACTGGACCAGAAAGTGGTGTCTTTAATCATGAAGAGCAAATCAATGTCAATACTAGATTTGGCCAAAAAAGCGTATCAAGAGGCGAAATCACCTGAATTCTACAAGAAGCAGAAAATCTCGAAACAAAGTGTAGAACAGAAGAAGTGAGCAGCAACAAGGGCCCGGAAATTGTATTCGCGTGTTTTGCAGGATCCAGATGCATGCGTTTTGATGGACGATGAGACTTATGTAAAAAAGACCTCAAAAACCCTTCCAGGTCCACAATACTTTACTATCGTCGTTGGGGAGGATGAGGACAGGTCCATTCAAGTTGAGAAATTCGGTCGAAAGATACTGGTATGGCAAGCAATGTGTTCTTGTGGTTTGAAGTCAACCATTTTTTACACTACCGGAACTATAAATGCAAAAATCTATCGATCTGAGTGTCTCAAGAAGAGATTGCTGCCTTTATATAAGAAGCATAGTACACCTCCAAGGTTTTGGCCGGATTTAGCGTCGGCTCACTATGTTAAAACCACTCTAAATGGACTTGCGGAAAAGGGTACAAATTTCGTTGAAAAAAATATCAGCCCTCAGCTTCGACCCATCGAACGTTACTGGGCAATCGTGAAGAGGGTCTTTAAGAAGACTAAAGTAAGGCAGCTGGGAACATGCTGGGAACATGCTGGAGTTCAAAAAAATTTTTGCTTCAGCGTCCAAAAAATGCGATGCAACACTTGTCCGGAACTTGATGAAGAGCGTTCGATCAAAAGCTCGAAAATTCGTGAAGGAATAACTTAGATTTCATCCGGTTTTCATTATGCTCAAGTTTAACCTCGTACAATAAAGGATGAATTTTTAGTTTGAATAAAATATTATTTTTTATCATAATTCGAAAGAAAAATTTGTGGGTAGATTATTTTCGATACACTCCTTAACTATTGTGTGATTACACCAAATACAAATTAATAGTATTAATAGCAATAATAGCATTAATTTTACGTCTGCCTAGCGGATTATGTTCAGGTCGCGATAGTAGTTCAACATGAACTGCTACGCAATGATGAGTCAAAGACGAAACGTAAAACAAGTATGAAAATGATTATGTGCACCGAGCATAAATTTGGGGGTAAAAGAGCAAGCTTTTTTTACCAATTTTTTGAAGTTCCGCGTTTACAAAAAAAAGCCTTTTTTCAACAGCCTACACAGAAAAATCGAATGATGATACAAAAATTCATCCAAGCCATGAAAAGTACCTCTTTTCCTTTCCTTTTAAAAAAAAACAACCTTATTGTTTATTCAATAAAAAAAGTTAAAAATTAATAAACAAATAAAAAAAATTAAAACTTGGGCCTAATTTTCTTCTGTCTGAGAGCATCTGTCGAAATGAGAAAAATCTGACAAATAAATCTGGAACATTGGCAACTCTGGGTGTGAAACAAACAAACAGTGATCAATTGTTAGAGTGTTAGAAGAATCAAGAGGACGACATCATTATAGCATGCTGTGATTGGCTCTTGAAAGGTCAATTCAAACCGATTTTTCAATAGTGTACTATTGAAATACCAAAACGACGTTGCATTACATGTTTTCAATGCCAAAAAATGTTCTATGTAAACAAAAAGTCTACGTAGCCTTTAAATTTAAGGGAAAAGACTACGTAGAGGAACAGGGGTGGGGGGAATTATAAAGTTCCGGATTTAGATCTACGTGATTTATGGACGATCACTAATAAATAAAATAAATAAACAAGATAAATATGAGAAACTCCTATGTTTTTCCTCTTTTACGAAATGAAGGCAGGCACCACCTATCCGGAAAAATACATTATAGGTACAGTCAAACTCGCAGTGATCCCTAGCCTTTCCTTATGCATTTTCGTAGAATATAAAGTAAATGCAAATCATAATGAGAGAAAGTGGCCAAAAATCTATGGAAAATATATTCTACACGATATTTAATTACTAGTTCCAGTTTCCGAGAACATAATCAAATCCAGTTTGGCTCTTAATTTTCCTTACGCCTAAGCTGTTCGACAAACAACGTCCTTGTTCGAAATTACGATGGATTGAATTTGCGAGCGGGCCTAGTTTAATCGAATTAGATCACTATTTGATTTGCTGACGTTATTTGGAATGCACCAAAAATAAATTTCGAGAAAATACTGTCCGTTCTAATTTAAAATTATGCTCTTAGTCATATTTCCATCAGCGGTTTCAATTGTTCCATCACATCAA
Source organism: Malaya genurostris (assembly GCF_030247185.1). Lineage (NCBI taxonomy): Eukaryota > Metazoa > Arthropoda > Insecta > Diptera > Culicidae > Malaya > Malaya genurostris. Next base: position 203,478,770 of record NC_080572.1, on the reverse strand, counting down.
TCATTTATTTGTCGTAATAAATAAAGATCATCCCTACTAAATAGCAATACTTTATAATTTTCCACCGGTAATGACACTGAAAATACTTTAAAATAACATTATTTCACAACATGAAAGGATTATTCCTCATCATCTGTACCGCAAACACTAGAGCACGTTGATTTTTTTTTCGATTTATCCTCGTACAGTTTCTTTGTAATCCTTTAATCAGTTACGCACCAACGGCGACCAGTTGTCATACTGACATCCGAGCACGATAAGAGTAGAGGAAATAAAATTCAAATTACAAGCATTAAGCCGCACTGAGGCGTGGTCGCCCTGTTCGAAATCACTTTGCCTGGACCATAATGAATACATTTCACCGGCTAATCTGGCCGATCTCGGCTTGTATCTACACGACAGAAAGCAAAAAGTTTAAAACTTTTTAGCATTACCCCCGCGAAAGCGTTTGTTCTACATCGAAAAGTATCAAAATAAATGTTACAGCTATTTGAAGGACAATAGGGGAAGAGTAAATCAGCACCCCTTTGCTCGCAGTGATCAAACTGGCGACGGATGGGATGATGGCGAGGCGGTCACGATTTGCTCTTGAGCTGCGGACTGATATTCTAGCCTGCCTGAAACCGTTGACAGTGTGCACGTGTTATGCTATGGTTTCACATGACTTTCTCTGAACGATCCAGTTTGACTGTTTTTGTACAGCACCTGGGTTTCGTAGATAAAACTCATCAAACTGAAAAGTTTTTAAACAAGTGTTCATGCACAAATGAAATATTGCCACGAGTATTTGCACTGAGATAACCCAACATTACATGAATGGAAATGGTGAACACGAAATTATTACAACATAGTTGATTTGCTATAAAATGTAATGTATTCGTCAAATAAAAACCAAATTTACAGGACAATTTTTTGCATGTCCCGCACTTTCTCTCACATTTTTGCATGATCATGGCCCAATAGCTTTCGATTGGTCGTAGTTCCGGACAGTTCGATGGAGTCATGGAAGTCATGGAGTCATGGTCCTTATGGACAAAATGCACAGAATCAAACTCATAGTATTCCAGTATTTAGATTGGAAACATGAAATTTAATACTTTAATCCGACATTTTTTATACAATCAGACGTTTTGAACTTAAAGACTGTCCCAGAAAGTATGGACGCACTTTGATTTTGCTGTAACTATTTCACAAATGTTAGATATTCAAATTTTATTCGATATACTGATAATATTAGACTACAACAACAGAATATTATTCTCAACATTTGCTACTTAGCCATTGTAGACTAGCTGGCGCACCATCTTGCGAACGTTCCTCATTAAATTCCGTACAGACTTCTTGGCGACAAGTTTTGACACTTTTTCCAATCTATTTTGAACTGTTGAATGGTTTCGGCTGCCAAGACATGTTTCCTAAGATGTGCCTTCGTTAATGCTCAAAATACCTCAATTGGTCGAAGTTGTGGGCAATTTGGTGGATTCATGTCTTTTGGGACGAAAGTGACATTTTTGGTAGTATACCATTCTTCCGTTGATTTCGAGTAGTGGCAAAAGGCAAGATCTGGCCAGAAGACAACAGGATCCTTGTGGCTTCGAATCATGGGTAGATGTCGTTTTTGTAAACATTCCTTGATGTATATTTTGCAGTGGTGATGAAGGGTTTCGAAATCTTACCGCAGCTACAAATTGCTTGCCAGACCATAGCTTTCTTACCATATTTTCCGACTTCAATCGATGTCTCGGACTGGTTTAACAATTGCCCTTCTCGCACCGTGTAATATTGTGGTCCCGGCAAGGATTTGTAATCGAGTTTCACGTAGGTTTCGTCGTCCATTATTATGCAGTTCAAATTTCCAGCAAGAATGGTATTGTACAGCTTTCGAACTCTCGGCCTGATCGATGCTTCTTGTTTCGGACTACGATTTGGTTGTTTCTGCTTCTTATAGGTTCGAAGATTCAAACGTTCTTTAGCACGAAGAACAGTTTACTTCGAAGTGCCCACTTTTTTGGCCACATCCCGAACTGAAACCTCCTTCTTTTGCTCGAACGCCTTCAGTATACGTTTATCCAACTGAGGGTTAGCAGGACCTTTTTTTCGACCCGCTTTCGGTTTATCCTCCTCACCGAACTTCCTGATTGCATTTCGCAAGGCTTTTTCACTTACTCCTTCCATTTTTGCTATCTTTCTCAGTGACAGTCCGCGTTCTGTGCACCATTTGTACACAATTTTTCGACGTTGTTCTGCTGAAAGTCCACGCATTTCGAAACAAACTAAGGAAAACGAATAAACAACTGCACAAGTGGTTAGAGAAGAGTGTAAACAACAGGACGCAGCCATAAAAATTGACAGATTCTGAACCATTGCGAAATGATAGCGGTTTTTGGTTGCGTCCATACTTTCTGGGACAGTCTTTATTTTTTGCCTAGAAAAACATTTGTACTTACATTTATGGGAAATCAGTTTTCATATGTGTTAGAAATTTCTGTTATTTTAACTACTAACGAGACCACATTTAGAACAGAATCTGTTTCGGATATTGATTTCTATTATACCCTTGTTATTACTTGTTAGCTTGCAGCTCACTTTATCTGTTCGGCATCTCCATGTAGAGTTCCCTAGCCTGGACGTTGGCAACAGTTCGCTCCAGTTCATCGCGCCTTGCATGTTTTTTAACCTGGTATGCAAGTGATCAAGCTCTTGCTTTGACTTTCTGAATACCACTTTGCGATACACTAACCTTTCTGGAAACATCAAGTGAAGCAATCTTAAGATATCGAGGAAAACTAATTGGGGGCATAATTCTACGTAGTCGGATAGTGCGAATAGCCTTACTGCGTTCTGTGTATTCGAAGAACTCAGATTAGTTTAATTTGTTTTTGGCCGATTTAACCGCAGTTGCTTGGAATTGCTCCGTTAAAGTTATTCAAATACACAAAATTGCTGCCGATAAAAAATTAAATAAATTAAATTAAAACACAATTATATAACGCGGAATATGTCGATTATTTCATTTCGGATTTGCATATTTCAGTGAGAGAAACTATCAAAATGCGGTGCGGGATTAATTACTGGCACTCAGAAGGACCAAATTATGGAATTATCAACGATATTAAACACCGTTTGAAACATTTTTCTCGAACGCGAAGTAGTCAAATGCTGGCTTTATTCGTACTCGTGTGGTGTGAATTTCGCACTTCTATATTTGCACTAAGCTGATGATTTTTATCTCCGATTTGCAAAAAAAGCAATCTTCAAACGATTTGTGGAAACATATATTGGAGAAGCCAAATGAATGAGAAACTCACAGGAAAGATGATTTTTTGGTAAAAGATACGCTCAAAGACAGGACTCGAACCTGCGTTCTTATGCAATTTAGCCCTCCTAAGCCTTGTGATAGACACGACTCTACCACACGACCGGGATTTGGTAGTACATCGAGCATGATCTAAATCCTAGCCGCCTCACGACTGGTATTATATATCCAAACATCCTTTCTGTTCATCAGACAACAAACACTAGTCTTCTCGCTCAAGTACTGTGGTTAGGAAAGTATATTTATAATCACTTGCTGCCTTCTCTATTGTGCCAGTTGCTGACTGGTTATCGTTATATGTATCCACTCAGTCATTGCAAAAAAAAATATTTGAAGATCTTCTGATGACATTTGGAGTTATTAGAATGACTAATTTTGCATAATGTTCCCCATCGTTGTCCACTTTCCAACAGATCTTCTTAGAAGGTAAACTGGCTCTGCGAACGTCCGGCAATTGATTCAATACTGATCTGAACTCTTGATACTGGAACTGGAACTGAGCTCTGAACCTGAACCAACCGGAATGATGCACACGTGCTCAATCAACTGCAAGCTGTAACTGTAAATATATCAAATGTTAACCTTTTATACCTACCCAGGTTCGAGAAAGGCGTCATGAGTTTTCTTCTTTGATACCCGTTGATACCAAACATTTAAGAAAACTTTCTTTTTCCTTAAATACGTTTATTTCTTAAGGCAATTTACGTAAGTTATTCTTCGCCGTAGCATCACTTTTACATAAAATCCTCATCCTAATATAATACTAATATAGTCACAATGATTTGAGTTTAATAAAACATATTCCTCTAATTTTTTCAATATCATATTACTTGAACCAATCGATAAATTATAAAATAAGCTGAAATTTGTTCACATTTTGTTGTTGATTTCATAACCTATTTCGAGTTTTATTTTATCAGCACATCATTTTTATTAAAATTTTAAGAAAACTTTAATTTGAATTATTTATGATTATGTCATACAACTGAACATGTTATCATAAAATGATGATCATATTTCCGATGGCATGTAGCAAAAATTATGTTGATACGTTAGATACAACAAGAGATATTCACGATCAAAAACTTATCACTCTCGCAGAGGGTAAAATTTGAAAAGGCGCCCCATAGCCAAGTAAGTCGTATTCACGACAAAACAAGATTTGTTGGCCAAAAACTAATATAACATGCAAGTTAAAACAGTCTTGGCAAGCAATCCAGTCATTTACGAAAAAATTGTTCTCATAGAATGCGCCGCGTTTCTGCCCAGCAGATCAAATCCACCGTGTCACAAGTCGATCGTTACGATGGCTAAATTCCATGAATCTATTTAAATTTCAAATTTAATTTCGAATTGCTACCGCGTCCACTATTTTCACCAAATTCAGCACCCAAGGACTCAGTTGTTGTTGGATTTAACATAGAAGCTTGCTGGAAAGACATTTGCGTCGTATGATGAGAAAATCGCTGAGACAAAGACTGACAAATCGTCTCGTATAAAGGTGGTGCTGGAATATTGGAACGCCTTTGGAACAATTGTATTGCTCTTCAAGGAAAATTCATTGAGGAAAAAAAATCGAAACTTCAAGTGGATGTTGTTTTTTTTATGACAGTCCAGGAACATTTTGAACGACGTCTTAACTAGTTCTCTGTGTCTGAATTTGCTGTATTGTAGTTCTACCAAATATCTATTACCATAAAAACCATACCATATTACCATAATAGCCGTCAATTTACTTGATCTTATGACATTTGACAGATGACAATCGATCTAGAACCCTTAGACTAGTTTTTAGACTTTTACACCGAGTCAGTTTTTTCTGGTTGGTAATTTTTTCTGTATGTCTAAAGCGCCAAAATCCATATACAACTATTGCTGCAGGCGATTATAAAAAAATATCGCAGTACAATATAATCATAAAAAATTATAAAAACCGCAAAAACAGTCATGTTTAACACAGCTAGCTCAATAGCTCAGCTACTTCGGTTCCATTTATCGATGTTATGACAACTACTAGTTAGAAATATTTCTACGCATCGGCGGGTGGGGCAAGACTTCCCATTTCAGCGTTTCCAGGTACTTTTTGACCACTTTTGCGACGTTAGGCCGAGCATTGTCGTGTTGGAGGATGACTTTGTCATGTCGCTCTTGATATTGTGGCCGCTTTTCTTTTAGCGCGCGACTAAGGCGCATCAGTTGAGTTCGGTAGCGATCTCCTGTTATGGTTTCACCCGGGTTTAAGAGCTCCGAGCTGATCCCACCAAATACAAATCATAACCTTGGCGCCGTGAATATTCGGTTTTGCAACGAAGTAGCATGCCCGGGCTTTCCCCATGATTTTATGCATTTAGGATTATCGCACCGAACCCACTTTTCATCACTGGTTACGATTCAATGTAAAAACCCCTCACGATTTTGTCTTTGAAGCAGTTGTTCACATACAAATAGACGGCGCTCGATGTCCCTCGGTTTCAACTCGTACGGCACCCAGTTTCCTTCTTTCTGAATCATGCCCAGCTCTTCTTGGATTTGGCACGAATCTTCGTCAAGCAATGCTTCTAGTTGTTCATCTTTGAAGGTTTTTTCTCTTCCACCACCATGTTTGTCTTCGACATCGATATAACCATTTTTAAAACGTTGAAACCACTCCCAACACATTCTGTTACTCAGAGCAGCATCACCGTAAGTTTCTGAGAGCATTCGAAGCGCTTCAGCTGCATTTTTTTCGAATTGTAACAGAAAAGTAAAACTTCCCGCAAATGGCGAGAATTGGGCACATAAACAGACATTTTCGAGTGTGAATAATACGAAAACAAGAACAACTGTCACTGAAACGGCGACGACAATTCGTTGGGCACTGTACACACTCACTTTAAAGGCATTATCATCAATGTCCTTTGACCAGCTTTAGCCGGTACAGCCACCGGCGGAAGCAAAGCAAAGTTGTACACCTGATATAGAAAAAATAAGAACCATAACTAATCGCCTTGAAATGAAGTTTTTGCGAAAATCTCCATGTTTTAAAAAGATAATTTTTGTGATTCGTCGTTATGCTTTTAATGAATTTGTTTCGTTGCATCAAAATTTATGCATACGTTTTGAAAATGAACAATAAATGTCCATAACATTCCCTTATTTTCAGTATATCGGAGTTTATTTCATGTAAATAAACGCAACGATATAAAATATCATAATGGCGGCCATGAAATTTTCCTTAATGCAAATTAAACTTAACCCACGAAGTAATAAATCAAACAGCCCACAACAAATGTGTCATAAATGTACTTTATCAAATCAAAATGTACTCTGAGTGAAACTGTCATCCAATGAACACGCACACACACCCTGCTTGAAACCACTCAAATAGAAAGTCCTACTCCTGACAACCATATTCTGCAGATATTGCGCTCTCCGATTATTACTTCAACAACACGGGGTCTGAGTGATCAGCGACTTCGTTTGTATTAAGCTAATGTCGTTTTTCATTGAGAACAGGGCCGGTGAAAGAGGTTGGTACGGTGGGTAGTACTACCCACCCGAAAATTCTAAAGATGGGTAATTACCCATCTGAAGTTTTCGGCGAAAAACAATGATAATAATAGTATCATTTATACCAATATGAATTTTGTTATTGTAAATCGGAATAACAAATAAAATCAAAATTATAGAATTTTAGTACTCAAGGTAGAGTAAGGATGTGAAGGTATACAACAGTAAGGTGCGACGTGACAAGGTTTATTTGAGCAAGCTGAAGTCTTTTCTTAGTACCTTAACATTCACCTTCTAGTAGAGGAGTCGAGTTGAATTAACTGATTTTAGATATCGTTACACATGCTGCTTGGGTATGCAGTGATGTATATTTTATATAATTGGTGATTGGTGATTTAGTAACTAACCATGTCTAATTTTCTCTTTTTCCCAAACCATCTACTAACAGATACGACATACGATCGGAGCCCAATTCGTTTAATTTAGCTATTGTTTTCATTGGCTTGTGGCACGGTGCATTGTCTTGGTTAAATATAACTTTTTCTCAATCATATGAGACTGTTCATTCGATTTTGATTTTCAAACGCTTCAATAACTCTATGTAACGTTCACTTTTGATGGTACTCTCCTTTTTAAAATAATCGATCTTAATTATATTCGACCATATAAAAACTGACGTCATGATTGTTCCAGCTACCTGTTGTGTTTTCGGAAGGGTTTTTCCGCCTGAATGCGGAGGAAATGGTGGATCCATGTTTCTTCCATTGTCTCATATCAACGCAAGGAATCCTTTTTATTGCGACTAAACAGCCCCAAACAGCTCTCTGGATCATTAATGCGTTGTTGCTTTTGTTTTATTGGAAGCAAACATGGCACCTATTTGAAAAAAAACCATTTGCATGCCCAGATTTTCGCGCAAGATCGTTAAAGTATATTCAGTTGAGGTGCTAACCATCTCAGCACATCTAATCTATCCAGGAATAATTTTGCCGTCATCCAATACGATCATTAAAACTTGCCTAATCCATTGTTTTTAATGGATCTGAGTGCGAGTAACACTTCTCAACCCATCGCTGAGTGCTGGGCTAGTGCGGTTTTTTTTCCTTCAAGAAGCAATGTTTCATCAATACAAGGAATTCGTTATTTTCATTTTTTCGTAAATTAATAAGTAACGTCACTTATATGTCGGTAGGTTTAGTGTTTGTGGTACGATTGATGTCAAAATGTAACACAAGTCATCTGAAGGTTGTTACTTTCGAAAAATAAGGTTTTGTTTTTTTGACACGCACATCAGTCTCTGGATTTGTTTTGTGCGCCGTTCTTTACGCACGGGACACATTTTGATCGAAAATCAACTGTTTCTTTGTCTTCGAGGGATTCTTAGTGTCAGTAGGATCGTACCACCAGCCATGCAGTGGTTCTGTATGTAATGAGTCGGGTGCGAATTCTGTTGAAAAAGAACGTCAAATTCCCGAAAAGGAATGGCATTGCTTTTCAGTCATGGAGAATTAGATGAATGAGTTCAGCACCTGCCATCAGTGGTTTTGAAACTTGTTATGTAGTCCTATGTCAACTGCTCAAACAACCCGAGACAAAGTACCGAAAATGCTTCAGATTTCGAATTTACTTGTCTCATACAAAGTTATAGCAAGGTTTTATTAAAAAATCGACCTTTCTCTTTTAAGGGATAAGTATCATTTCTACTTATACCATTAATACTTCGACATGGGGGGTCCCCCCTCCCTACGAAAAATTACCCACCTGGGCTTAACATGTTTCACCGGCCCTGATTGAGAACACTCGTGGAGTGTTTTGCTCGATTCGTGCACTTTTCGTGCAGTCGGGCAATCAAAACAGGTGCACTGTGTTTCATTGATTTGCACCGCACGAAAAAAATGCACTTTCGGGGCAATTCGCGGGCAACTATTTTGCATCCGTTTCCTTTTCCGAGCAGCAAGCGTGCAAACCAAACTATACAAAACCGTTTCATTGATCGGCTGTCAGGGCAAAACACTGGCACCGAGCGAGTGAAATCAATGAAAAACGACATAAGTATTGGCATTATATTCCACTCTCAGTGCACATAACCATTGCATTGTATCCGATTCATAGCGTACATAACCTTTGCATGGCTGATGCTTCCTTGTCGGGGCTTGAACATACAACAACTGGCTTGCAAGAGCAGTGCCCAATGCATTAGACCGCCAATCCAGGACATTATCTGTTTGGAATGTAATTAAAAATCTAAAACTCCCAAATCATTAGGTATTACCTTTTTCGTACACTGAATATGTACTGTTAAATATTGTCTAACTTATTTTCATATTTCCTAGATTATTCGAAATATGTGGGCATTTGTATATTGTGCTTGAATTCTGTTTATTAATAGTAGATAGTATTTTTGAATATTTTTTTTTTCGTCGAACCATACCTTAGAAATATTCTTTTTCTAAAATTAATTTTTTTTACGTGTCATTTGAGTCGAATTCTTCTGATACGTCAAAACTACAGAAATTGTATTATTGATACATTGTTGAAAGTATCAAAAGAATATACTTTTAGAAAAATTTTACTCAAATTAACATTCAGTATCGGAAACCAATAGATATTAGTCGTAGAACGCGTTCATCAGTCAATTGCCCACTTACAATACTTATCCGTCACACTTCCATAAGAACAGCCAGCCAAAGTTAAACAAATGCAGCATAAAATTGCTAACCCCTTTTGCTGTTTTAAAATAAAACACCACCATTCATACCACCCCTTCCGTCGAAAAGCAAACAGTAAAAAAAAACTACTAACTGGTAGAATGATGTCATAAAAAACGGATCCTGTAAAACCATTCAAGTACAACAAAACACGGACCCGGGAAGAGGAAAACGTTCGCCGTCATTCGCGTTATCGGTATAATGTTAAAAAAATTATGTTAGTTTTTCTGCAACCTGGTGCATGGAACGCGAAAAGCAGAAGCTATTTTTCATGTGTATGCTTTTCAGGCACATAGAGAGAGAGAGGGGAAAATGTCATAAATTTCGTCATAATCATAATCGGTGCAGCGATGATCGTATATAGTGACAGCGGGTTAACGGATTTTCTTCCAGAAAAGGGTTAGTGTGCTTTTGTGGAATGGCTTGAAGCTAAATAACTTGCTCACTCTGGTCAGCGAATTGGACTATGAGGGTAATCAACATAGGAAAGTACTGTTAAACTGAAGAGTTGCAGTATCTTTAATGGTTGAACGGATCTTCGGAACGACTCAGCAGTCCATCGGGGGATCACGCCGCTGAAGTGTCATCGAGTTTATCGTCGGAAGCCGAAGGGTGATAATGGCAAATATTTGAATATGGTTTGCTAAGTGCTGTACAAATAACTGATTGCAACAGAAACCGAATGTACTACTCGTTTTTATTGTAGATTCTAATCAATAGTTTTTGTTACTTCGTTTAGAGAGAAAAAGGGCATCTTATTTGGTTTTATACAAACTTTGTATTGCAACAACTGCAAAGGTGGGCACAAACATTGAAGACGATTAATTAACTTCGTTCGACTTCAAGATTAATTTAATAATTTTTTAGCCGGATATTACTTACGTACCGGACATCAAAATGTTCCGTCAACTTGACGTTGTATTCCTTCATATCAATAGCTTATAATTATGATACCTTGATTATAATCATGATACCTTACACGTAAATATTACTACTTCATTAGTAAAACAGTCATTTGACCCATACAATAAAAATCATTGTTGGCAAACCGTATGTTCTATGTGAATTTCATTTATCTACCACTGGGAAATCACATGCAACCTATTTGAAATCGAAATAACATTTATCTGAGATTCATTTAACGATTATGTGCATATCTAATAACAATCTAATGATTTTCAATTTACTAATCATCAGCATTGTTACAAATGATTAAATGAAAATTGTTCATCATTCCATTCAGAATCTCATTGCCTCCATTATACTTAAAAATCGTCATATTTCCACACAGTTTTCGTAGATTCCAAGGATGTTCGCAGTTGTTCGACTTGAAAATATTCTGCATTCTAAAAATATAGTCTAATTTATATTATGCATTTTAATCCCTAGTATAAATTTATCTTTAAAAGCTTGGGAATTCCAAACCTGCTAGCACTCACCTCTACATTACTTGACGCAAATTTTAATTTGAACATTCTTTCACTGTTTACAGTCACGTAATATGAAATGAAATCGGCTTACCTGCTTCACATATAATAGATAAGTGCTGCAGGCTTAAAAATTAACAACCTTCGATTTAAAAAATTATTAATGTACATATGAATGCTACATGATTCATATGAATGTAATATGGTAATCTTTTTTCAATACGTATGGGAATTTCCACATGAAATTTATGTGTGGTTTTGGCTCAGTATAAGGCTGCATTTATTTCGAAAACCGCACTACTAAATTCGTTATCGTCACTGCGAAACCTCCTTTTTTATATTTCAGCAGAACTGTTTACATTCATGTAAGGCAACTTGGTTCAACATTACACAAAGATAAAGCAAAGTCCATGCAAACAGTCCTACTGAACTATCAAGAACGAACCCTTATTTATTGGTGTCGTGAAAACTTAATTAGGTTTTACACAAATATGATATAGCTACACAAAATTCTCTAAAATAACGGTAGTTTGTTTACTTACTTTCTAATTTGAATATATGTTATTGAAAACGTAAACAAGCTACCGGTGCATGTCAAACATGAACTTAATTCATCACGAGTTAATTTATGATGTCTAATACACATTTAGTACTCGCTCTTATTTGGATGTAATCAAGGTTTCCATCTCTGCCCTACACAAATGAATGATCGTGATAATGGAAAATTGGGCAACTTGACAACATGCCTACTACTCGAATTTGACAGTTTCTCTGTAGCAGGTCATTTGTTTCTATTCCTTGAAGAGCGACATTTACATCGCGATTGGAACCATGAATCAGAGAATATATGTACAAAAGTACCCGAAAATACGTATGTTGTCTTTACTCAAGCAATAAAATTGTTCCGTTCTTTTTTGCTGAATTTGGCTTCTTGCCATTGCGGCAAAAAGGTTCCTGTAGTGCTATACCACGAAAAATGTTCAAGTGATATCCAAAGACACGAATTTTCTCAACGCGCCAGAACTTCGCTCAATGGAAAAATATTGGGCCAGCATCAAGCGTAACCTCAAGAATACTTGTCAGCGGAATGCAGATCAAAGCAAATTGGAGTTCTACAACCAAGAAGGGAAAAAAGAGGAAAAAAGATTTTTCTTCATTTTCTATGGATCGAATTTGTACATTGTCAGTACGGAATGACTTCCAAATCGATCGAATCAGAAACCAGTCCCCAGTTGTCAGGTCTCGTCTTAGCATTTAATCTAATGTCGTTTTCGTTTTTAAATTGCACTACACTGGTGTAGCGAAAGCTGCACTGAAACCGTTCGTTTTTACCAATTGCACTACACCAGTGCTACACTTTTTCTGCACTGATACCACTGGTGTAGCACTCATCAAAAGTTTGGTGTAGCTCTGTGCAATGGAATCGTTTATTGTAGTCAATGGTTACTGTTTATGTTTTCGTCATTTTTGTTCGTTTATTCATACCTCAGTGTAGCACTGCACCGGTGTAGTGCAAATTAAAAACGAAAACGCCATAAGCAAACCTGACAGAGTGAATGCGTTTGCGATAACAGTGCATCGCATTGAATCGCTTCGCGTTCCGCGCTCACTGTGACGTTGCCCCTGGGTTGTTGTCACAGTGCAAACGTCACGCAAAGCGTCACGACGCGCATGCAATCTAGTTACATTTTTTAAAACAACCTGTCAGAATGAGCTCGATGCGGTAAAAGTGCATCGCAACCAAACACTTCGTAAATCGTCACGCGAAGTATCTAGGAGCGCATGCGAGCTAGTTTCAAATCGCGTTCTCTCTGACAGCAATGTAAGGCTGTGAATCATTTCGCGAATTTAAAATGTTGACTGATATCTGCTCGAGAGTATGGTTATTTTGAAAGATCGATAGTTATTTTTCTACAATGAAACAAATCTTTCAAAAAAGTGGAAGTTTTAGATCACTTTACACTAAGATTTAATTCCTTTGTTCGGTAATATTTTTGACGAACTTTCGGTAATCTATAGAAATAACCGATATTTCGGTACATGAGTTTTATTTTACAATAATTATACAAATTTTCACCAGAAAATCAGTTTTACGTAAATTTTCATTACATAATTCTGTATATAGATATACAATTCATACCGTAAATCAGAATAGTCGCCGAGTACGGTAAAAACCATGCTGTCCGTATTATAGAATTATCTTCTAATAACCGAACTTCTGTGAAAACTGATTGTCGTGAAAGTAGCTGTCAAACAGTTATTAAAATTTTCAGTAAGTGTTTTTATTACCCAAACGAAAAAATTTTTGAAGTATTCATCGAATGAATTTTGGTACAGGTGCTAAAGTTTTTAAAACATTAGAGCCACTGAAAGGATTTTGCTTACTTATAGAAAATAATTTTGTATCACTTGTCCACTTGCTGCCTACACAAATCATTCGAGGGTAATTTCTGGTGTACTCGACGGATTGTGCAGTGTTTTGGAAGGCGCATACTATAGCCACAACAGGTTGAAATTATCTTCATTCATTCTTAGGATTCGTGTTGTTTTTCTAAATCCGAAAATCCAGAGTTTTAACCAATCAATCAATCCGTTAGATCCATTTGGTTTAAAGTTTACGGTAGTTGTTTGACAGTTCAGCAATTACCGAATGATCGGTAATCAATTCAATTACCGAACGTTCAACTGTTGAAAATTCGGGAAAAAATTACCGAATTCTGCGAAAGTGTGTAGTAATAATAACTTCTGTGTAATTCTGCCAGAAAAAAGTTTAATTATAATGTCAAACAAAGTAAGTTTTTCCCAACATTCTTTTTTACATTTTCTATATTACAATTGAACGGCTGAAAGCAAAAATCGGCTAAGTGTAATTCAGCTTGGAAAACTCGTTTTAGTATTTTTGAATGCAAAAATTGGATTAAAAAATTGAGAGTAAAAATCGTACACATATTTTGCAACGCAAGAATCGTTTAACAACATCGTTGAATGCAAAAACCAGACAAAAATTAAACCGGGTCTTCCAAAACAAATATATTTATCCGTTTTTTTTGCATTCAAAGTTTTTACCAACTGTGGGAACGCAGCATAGATCAGGTTGCCCGTAACAAACAAGCAAACCATGCTTCGTTCACAACGGCAGTCGGTAAGAACTTTTAATGCAAAAACCGGATAAATACATTTGTTTTTAAAGAACCGGTTAAGTTTTTGTCCGATTTTTGCATTCAAAGTTTTTCTGTCCTGTTCTTGTAAAAACGATGTTTTTGAAAGATTCTTGGATTGCAAAAACTATGTCCGGTTATGTAGGGGTTAGCCAAATTTTGGGCTAGGGCACATAACCGTTTTTTCTCTCAATAATGTTTTTATCCGGTTTTTGCATTCAAAAATACTTGAACGGGTTTTCCAAACTAAGACGCACTTATCCGACTTTTGCATTCAGTCGTTCAACTATTATACAACTTTTTATAAAATTCAAATAACTTTCTATCAGCCAAACTTGGAATTGGGCCGTAGTTTTAGTTAAATTTAGCAAATCGATAGAAAGTAACACTTAAAGGTCAAGTTTTAGCTAACAATTCACAGCTAAATTAGCTGAATTCACAGTAGAGATGGGCAAAACAGTTCATTTCAAAAAATCGTTTCGAACTTGATAGTGCTTCCGAACGAACTAGATATCCTGAATGAGTCTTCCGTTCTTCTGGAAGAATGAGTGAACAAAAGTTTTTAGTTGAAGAACGATAGTTCTCGAATGTTCTCAAAACATATAAAAGTAATTGTATTTTATAAGCAAGTTCACTCATTATTGTATATTTCGAAATGGTCGTACTTTTTAGGGATACAGTATAGGAATTGCATATATTAGCGTTATTGAACTCACTATTGAAAAGTTTGTTACCAACGAAATATATTTATTTGCTCTTATGGTTATGCTCTCTCACAGAAACATAAAATTTCTGAAGAACGAATGAACGCTTCTGGAGAACTCGTTCTTTCGGTAGAACTATCGAGTTCTGAACGGTTCTTTGAAATAAACTGAATCGGCAAGTGTGGAAGCTGATACGGTTAATGAGTAGAATTTACATTCCTGCTACTTCACCTGGTTGTATGAAACTATGTACTTCTACCTGTAGATGAAACATTAAACTATCACCTGACGACGACGACGACCAAGTAAATATTCAAATTTGAACATATGCTTGAAATTGCATATCATACCTTTCTTTATTCGAAAACGCGACTGTTGTTTACTCTATTGTTCGCGTGTTAATGCCACCAAAAGTAAACATTTTCATTTTTGCTGCACCGCCTATTGCTGACTGATAAGTTAGCAACAACCTGTGTACAACATTCAGGTGTAAATATTACTACTGGTGTAAATATTTGATCGCACTGAAAGCAGTTACCAGTGTTACCACAGCTGGCATTGCATAGCAAAAGGCGATTTTCACCAACAGAAGTAATAACGACAGTATTATAGCAGCTTGAACATACAAAATAAGCAGAACAGATTAGATTTACGTATACGAACTATACCAAAAGAAAAATTGAAAAGAGGTAAATCGAGTGATGGTGTAACGATAACACAAAGCAGCAGCCGCAAATAGTTGTTAAACTATGGGCTTTCGAAAAACATATCTCTTCTATCAACCAGTTTGTACAAACTCCCATCATATGCTCACATTTGCTAGAATGTAAGCAGCCCATAAATTATGTAATGTTTTGTCATTTTTAAAACAAACATGGAAAATTTAATTTATGCAAACGATTCCAATTGGGAACGCTTCTTCAAACTCTGTAAAGAACGACGGGCTGATTTTGAATATGCACCACCGTCATTTAACCAAGCGGAGAGTAACCAATCCGATGCAAGAAGGGTCCAATGTCTTGCTCGTCTGACGGTAGCCAATTTGAATAACAATCACAGTGGTAATGAGCCTTTTGACTTCTGCCGAGTCCGAGGGTTCCTGTTGCCTGGATCCAAATGCACCGCACGGTAAGAGAGGATAACGAGTCAAAGTTTTCTAGCTGACGGTTGATGAGCATGAAATTGATGAGCCCGAGATATTTAATTAAAACCGTTATTGCACTTTTCATCATCGGGATCGGTATGACAGAACCAGAAATTAATGAGTATCAAGGGAATCGTCACATAACAAGTGGTTCTTTTGGCATCCACTAAATCAACTGGTCAACTCTGCCT
This sequence comes from Malaya genurostris, assembly GCF_030247185.1. Classification (NCBI taxonomy): domain Eukaryota; kingdom Metazoa; phylum Arthropoda; class Insecta; order Diptera; family Culicidae; genus Malaya; species Malaya genurostris. Next base: position 203,462,633 of record NC_080572.1, on the reverse strand, counting down.
CAAGGGACACCTAAAACTAGATTTGGGCATAACAAAGCAATCGTAATCGGCGAAACAATCGTGATTAGTGGTAAAATAGCAATTGATATCATCTCAAATCATTTTTGCAGATGAAATATTTAAAAAAATATATACGCTCTATAGAAAACTTTAACTTAAAAATAAATGATTACGTCACTTTAGTTTTCATCCGGTTTATCAGAGATGTTAGAAAAGATTTTTACTAACATAGAAGGCAAAGAAAAACTGAACACATACTATTGAGGCTGCCACCTACACAGACCTTGTCCGACAGTATCAGGCCTACACCCTCATTGAGCATAATTCAAAATTGAGTGACACACCTTTCAATTTCATAGAAAGTGCACGTCGTCTAAGCTTGAGTTACCACATATCTACTCATTTTTGAAATAAGGGACGAAGCTGTCAAAATTTGAATATTTTTTACTCAAAACAAGAACAAAATATTTTTTTTCAAAATTTAAGTGAGTTCAACTTAAAATTTGAGTTCCTTGCACTTAAAATAAAGAAATTATTCTTCGTTTATGTTTATACACATGGAATCTCTAGTTAAAGTCATTTTCTTTTCTTTTAAATAGGAAGCGCCAGAAAGTGATACGAAACCGTTTCATTTTGACCGTTTTGAAGCCAAAATTTAACGATTTTTAAACCCTCATGTTGTACTTCTTACTTACCAGTTTTTTTTTACCGAAAACTGAACTAAACTGAAAGTCATCCAAGAATTCAATAAATCTCAATTTAAGAGGAGATTTCAGTTTTTTATTTGTGAATTGACTTTAAATTTTGAAACCCGATTTTTTTTCAGTGTAAAATTCGAATAGACGAATTTCAGGCAAAATTCGCTCACGTTATTTTTCTAAAAGTGATCTTGACTATCTTTAAGAAAGTACTAGACATTTTTAACAATTTATACATTATTATAAAAAATGTTGTGCTGTTGATTTTCTCAAAATAAGTCTCAAAATAAGCTTCTAATAATAATCGATCCTTTAAATAAAGTTTCGAGCGGGGTTTGAACCCATAAACGATCCACCGCCACCCCCCCCCCCCCCCCCCCCTTCCTTGCACACGCGCCTGATTGAAACCACAAAATTTCTATTGGAAACATCTAGGATAACGGCTCATCTGAGCTTCTATATCCCTTCATCTCATTACTTTGAACATGAATATCTTACAACCTGAACCAAACTGTGAAATGTACTAAAATGATTATTTAAGCTATTGTCACACTTTCTTAATGGAAGAAATGGTTTTAAATTCTTCGATGATCGCTTTTTTTTTTCATTTAAAACAAACTCACTTTTAAATTTAGCACACATTTTCGAGATGAAAGGTGTTCACTTGATTGCACTTTGTTTTCACCTCATTTGGTTTCCCATAGTTGCCAAGTTTTCGCATAATGTTACAAATAAAAATTTTTCTTCTTCAATTCTCATCAACAAATATTTGTTTGGTATCCGTGACATTAGTTTAATTATATTTTTGATATTTATATGTCAATAAAACTGTTTCGGCTTCGAATATTACCAGAGAGAGCGTGTTAAGTACTAATGAAATAACGATTGTGGCAAATCTACCAGCACTGGTTTTATTGCGCTATGCACTGATAAAAATTTGCACGATCGATTCATATGTAAACAGCACTTCAATTTGATATGCTTTTTTATTTCAATACATAACCGAAGCGATTTGTTTTAAGATTTCATGCGCAAATTCACTAAGATGCAAGATTTTCCTTTGGATGTGATGTGTTGCCAAGTGTGTTGCTATTAAATCGAACTACATGTGTTGAACACTTCGTTTTCTAGTGGAAATGAGTACAGCACAAATGTATCTGCAAAACACTTGATTCGGTCAACTATGTTTCAATTGAAATCTTTGTGGAAAACAATGTTACATTCACATGAAATTCATGTAGAATCTAGAGGTAACGAAATATTATATCGTTTCCATTTCCATTTCAACATGTGATTTGTCCATTGATTAAAAAACTTTTAAAGAATCAGTCCTATTCCTATCAAATGCTAATAGATGCCCAGAGAGAAGAGTCAAATTATTTACTTCTCACGTTTTATGAACCTATACAAATCTTTATTAATTTTAGGACATCTGTATAAAATCTGTACTCTGATTTAAATCAGTATGCGAACGCAAAAATCTATACAATACAGATAAATCTGTATAAATGGCATCTCTGGCTCTGTATTCTGTTTTTAGAAGGGCTAATGCCTAAATAGTAACAATTCTGGTTCTAAGAAAATCGTTTGTTGTCTCATAGTTAGCATTAGGCCCTTTTTAATAAGATTTCTGACATTTTGTACCTGAGAGTGTAATAGTGAAATATTTTGATTTTGTTGTTGTTGCCGTTAGGCTTTTTACCGTCACTGCTAACCTCAATCGGATGAACACATTTTTACAGTTCAACAGTACTGTTTGTAAACAGAGACTTTTTGTTTGTTTGTGGTGACATGTTGGATCAAACCATTTACGGTTCATATCGCCTAAATAAAGTTTTAAAACATTTGTTCACGATTGAATACGGTTCTTCGATTTTTGTTTAGGCTTGTTTGTAAACAGTATAGCTGAACTGTCAATGATGAATGCTTGTTCATTTGTGTCGTCACGATAAAAAATCTAATTGCTATCGATTTATTAATTTTTAGTTTGACGTAAAGCCGCCATGACTATGTTCAGTTTTTGCAATGACTGAGCGGAAATATATATTGGAGAAGCCAAGTGAAAGAAAAACTAACAGACAAGATGAATTTTTGGAAAAAGATACGCTCAGAGACAGGACTCGAACCTGCGTTCTTATGCATTCCGTGCATACGCGCTACCATTTCGCCACTCTGATCTTGTTTTAGCCACTGCAAAACTCGAAACAGACACAGTAGCAACGTACATCGAACATGGTCTACATCCTGGCCGTCTCACCCGACCGATATCTCACATCCAAACATCTCCTCTGTTCATCAAACACTAGTCCTCTCGCTTTATACCTATTTCTCCGATCAAGCATTGAGTAGGAGAGTGTATTTATAATCGCTTGTCACCTTCTTAATGGTGCCAGTCGCTGGCTGGACATCGTCAGCGACAGACCCCTATGAAGGTTGTATTGATTGTCTGCCCTTTCCTACCAGAAGCAGATTGTTACGGAAAATCAAACCGCAATTGTTTTTAACGATGTAGACCATGTTCGATGTACGTTGCTACTGTGTCTGTTTCGAGTTTTGCAGTGGCTAAAACAAGATCAGAGTGGCGAAATGGTAGCACGTATGCACGGAATGCATAAGAATGCAGGTTCGAGTCCTGTCTCTGAGCGTATCTTTTTCCAAAAATTCATCTTGTCTGTTAGTTTTTCTTTCACTTGGCTTCTCCAATATATATTTCCGCTCAGTCATTGCAAAATCTAATTGCTATTTTATAAGATGAATAAAGAACCAACGATAGGATGAATAAAAATCCATGGAGATGAAATTAGGAGCAGAGTAGTGAACATATCAGAACTGCTTTTAGCGGGTTTTTGAATACTAGTTTGATTTCCAACAAATGTGAATCAAAATTTCCAATGTGGAATAAGGCGAATTAAACAGAAATATGAAATAAATCTAGTGATTTTAGCGGCTAAAATTTTGAGGTGGCTGGTTTTTGAGGTAACTTCCAAACAAATGAGATGAAATAGGGAGTCGTTACCCTATGAATCATCATAGTTTCAAAAACCGAATCTTGAAAAGGCAATGAAAAACAATGTATTCTTGCATTCTTAAATTCGATAGGAATACTCCGAGAATAAAAACGCACTGAACTTCAAGAAGTATTTGTTAAGGTGTTAATTATTATCAATACAAGTTATAAATAAACAAATAGATATATAGAAATAACATTCGACAAAAATTTTATAAGATAAACCAAAAGCTAAAAAACAAACAAACATCTAAAAAAATTTACGAAAGTTTTGCTAGATTTCAAGCTTTTATTAAAAATTTGCCAATTAAAGTCGGAAAAAATATTCTACAGATTAAAAGCAATTTATTTGAATATATTAAATGTTTTATTACAATGATTTAAAGAAAGTTTATGAAACAAATGCATTTACCCTTTTTTAAACCAGTCTTGGGATTGGATGGTAAATCGATGGTTCACCTGAAGACAAGTACAAAGTTTCCTCCAAATCAGAGAAAGTCGATTTGGATTTTGCTCGCTTTCTTGCTATTGGTTTATAGAATTTCTCCGCAACAAAATTCTGAGTTTCTTTGTGAATAAATAAAAAAGTCGAAAAATTTACTTATATACATTTTAATTCCGTACGATTTATCGACTCTGTTCTTCGTCTACGGTCTTGAGTCCAGGTAATAAATATTTTTTCACTAAACGGTTTTGACTTGCTTAGAGTTCCATACGGTATTTTAAAAAACTACACCAAACCATGCTCACTAGGTGACAATAAGTAGAAGTGAAAATATCTAACCCTTTCGAATTTCCGTGTTGCAAAAATATCGCTCAAAGGCGGTCCAAGTCAATTGAACGCCTTTGATCTATTTTGCTGATTTATGTCGAATCATGCACCCTCATGTAACAGGCCCACAAAAGACATATCCATCCTACCGCCGATCGGAAGAGTTAAAAGAGTTCAAAGGGCGGTACATCAATTCGTCTCGATAGAAGTTTGCCTGTTTCGTTTTTTTTTTATTTGCGAAATCGCGTTGCGCTAATTTCACGTTGATTTTTAGCAATAATTCGTGAAAAATCAAACACGCCTGCAGTGTGGTGAATTTTATTTGATTTTATGGGTATTTCTACTGTGAATAATTTCCGTTGAAGTTATGATAAATCGATGTCAACTCCTTCCTGTTAGCAGATGAGCAGATGTTACATTTTTTTTGCCAGAGAGGAACTGTTCGAGATTCCACAACTACTAGCAGCCAAGCTTTCTCCGGAAGTTGCAGCCACTGCATCGAAGAACAGATCATATTTTTTCACCGTCCCATCAATTAGCATAACAATACAGTACAGTAGCAGAGGCACTTACACTGCAAACAGCAATAATTACTTCCTTATCCCTTCCTTTCGATCGGCTTACAAACTGTTAGTCAGCAACTTTCCGTTTCGCATTGTCACCTTCCACAACAAAAGGTAAGAAATAACTGCATACAGAGAGTTCGAACCGGAATCATTTCCGCCACAGACACGTGTGCGATGATTACCACTGACGGGTTGAATTGGTACTTCAAGCGACGCATCCCTACGGACACCACCCCTCGTATTTTGCTGATAGGACTACCCGGCTGAGGAGCAATGGCTCGCCCATAGACTTCAGTGCAGTCAATCAAATATCAGCACTTCGCGCACGTGTCCCTATTTAATCAGGACTGATTGTCAGAATGGGTTGATTTTTTTATTTGTCAGTAGAAAAAGACAACTTTCTCCTATTTACTGTATCATTGAAACGTACCAAATTCTTCCGGTCCTCTCAAAACGGATCTCTTCTGAAGCAAAAGATCATACCAAGAAAAAGGGGTGTTAATCCGTTTCGGTCCAACACAACATTAAGACTCTCAAAACAATGGCAAGAAATTGTTAACATGATCAACTGAAGGACGGGCTGTTGTTCGGTTAAGATGGAAGACTTGATTTAAGCTGCTTTGTGGATAACGCCAACATTCTGTTTAAGTTTATTTCGCCTTTGGGATGGGTCGTTTTCCAGCATCTGTCCGTTTCTATCCTACCTGAATCTAAACCACACACTGCAGTACAGCATTATATGAAATAAATAACTGTGAAGAACGGAACAATAATGCAAACATTTCCCCTTTTTGATCACCTACTAATTACTAACTGTGGTTTTTTTAAGGAGTGAAGAAATTTAACCGGTAGAAAACGTTTAGGCATTCGAAGAACAAAATTGAATTCAAAACTATAGGGTGATTTTTTAAGAGCTTGAGAACTTTTTTAAACAATAAAACGCATAAAATTTGCAAAATCTCATCGGTTCTTTATGTTAAACGTTAGATTGGTACATGACATTTACTTTTTGAAGATAATTTCATTTAAATGTTGACCGCGGCTGCGTCTTAGGTGGTCCATTCGGAAAGTCCAATTTTGGGCAACTTTTTCGAGCATTTCGGCCGGAATAGCCCGAATTTCTTCGGAAATGTTGTCTTCCAAAGCTGGAATAGTTACTGGCTTATTTCTGTAGACTTTAGACTTGACGTAGCCCCACAAAAAATAGTCTAAAGGCGTCAAATCGCATGATCTTGGTGGCCAACTTACCGGTCCATTTCTTGAGATGAATTGTTCTCCGAAGTTTTCCCTCAAAATGGCCATAGAATCGCGAGCTGTGTGGCATGTAGCGCCATCTTGTTGAAACCACATGTCAACCAAGTTCAGTTCTTCCATTTTTGGCAACAAAAAGTTTGTTAGCATCGAACGATAGCGATCGCCATTCACTGTAACGTTGCGTCCAACAGCATCTTTGAAAAAATACGGTCCAATGATTCCACCAGCGTACAAACCACACCAAACAGTGCATTTTTCGGGATGCATGGGCAGTTCTTGAACGGCTTCTGGTTGCTCTTCACTCCAAATGCGGCAATTTTGCTTATTTACGTAGCCATTCAACCAGAAATGAGCCTCATCGCTGAACAAAATTTGTCGATAAAAAAGCGGACTTTCCGAATGGACCACCTAAGACGCAGCCGCGGTCAACATTTAAATGAAATTATCTTCAAAAAGTAAATGTCATGTACCAATCTAACGTTTAAAATAAAGAACCGATGAGATTTTGCAAATTTTATGCGTTTTATTGTTTAAAAAAGTTCTCAAGCTCTTAAAAAATCACCCTGTATTTCACATTTCCCAATTCTTCAATCTTGATTTCGAACAGATTATTGTTTTTTTTTTTTTCATAAATACGTTTATTTCTTAAGGCAGTTTACATAAGTTTTTCTTCGCCGTAGCATCACTTTTACATAATATTCTTATCCTAATTTAATTCTAACATAGTCACAACGTTTTGCATTTATTAAAACATATTCTCTTATTACTTAAATATCATCTTAGGTAACTCGTCATTAATTATGAAATCTACTCGGAAATATTATTTGAACCAAACGATTAACTTCTATAAATTATAAAATAAGCTGTTATTTTCAGACATTTTGTTAATAATTTCATAAACTGTTTCGAGTTTGTTTGTATCATTACATTATTTTTATTCTAATTTAGCTATTGGTTGAACTCATGGACGCAGCTGGGATCAGAACTAAGTCTTGAAAGGGGCCTTTATTAAATTGAAACTCCAGTTTTCTTTATGAAATGATAAATAAGTTTCATGTATGAAAGGTCACGACAAGCAAGAATGTCTCGAACTGGGATATTGGATAGTCTACCTTGGGTACGCAAAGAATTTATTAGTTGAGATCTGACATCACGATACTCCACGCATGTCCAAACGACATGATCAATATCTCGATAACCTTCGCCACAAGCACAATGATTAGTCTCGGAGAGCCCAATTCGAAGGAGATGTGCATCTAACGTGTAGTGATTGGACATGAGTCTGGACATCACACGAATGAAATCTCTACTCACATCCAGTCCCCTGAACCATGCCTTTGTCGATATTTTCGGAATAATTGAGTGCATCCACCGACCCAGATCATCTTTATCCCAAGAAGCTTGCCAGCTGGCAAGTGTTCTTTGGCGAGACGAGCTATAGAATTCGTTGAAAGCAATTGGTCTCTCATAAATTTCACCCTCAATAGCACCACGTTTGGCTAAAGTATCGGCTCTTTCATTGCCAGGAATGGAGCAATGAGCCGGGACCCAGACTATAGTGATTAGATAATTATTGTTCAATATGTCGTTCAGGCACTGTTTTATTTTGCCCAGGAAAAACGGTTCAGTCTTGCCAGTCATGTTTGAGCGAATGGCTTCAATTGCACTCAGACTATCTGTGAAGAGAAAATAATGGTTTGGAATTAATGTGACGATTACATTCAAACTATAATGAACTGCTGCTAGCTCTGCTATATAAACAGACGCAGGTTCTTGAAGCCTAAATGAGGCCGAAACATTATTGTTGAACATACCAAACCCTGTCGCTTCTTCAATTCGCGATCCGTCCGTGTAAAACATTTTCTCAGAGTCAATATGCCTGAACTTACTTGAAAATATTTTTGGGATTTCCGTCGAACGTAGATGATCCGGGATTCCACGCACTTCGCGCTGCATGGATGTATCGAAAAATAAAGTTGAGTCAGGGACATTTAGGAGGCTGACACGGATAGGAATATATCTTGAAGGGTTGATTTCCTGTGACATATGGTTAAAATATACTGTCATGAATTTTGTTTGAGATCGAAGCTCGACTAGTCGTTCGAAATTATTAATTACCATGGGATTCAGCACCTCACATCTTATTAGCAGGCGTGATGAAAGCTCCCAAAATCGATCTTTTAATGGAAGAACTCCCGCCAGAACTTCAAGACTCATTGTATGTGTCGAATGCATGCACCCTAAAGCAATTCGCAAACAACGATACTGAATTCGCTCCAGTTTGATAATATGAGAGTTTGCAGCGGAACGAAAGCAAACGCATCCATATTCCATCACTGAAAGTATCGTTGTCTGATACAATTTTATTAGATCTTCCGGATGAGCACCCCACCAAGATCCTGTTATTGTTCGAAGAAAATTTACTCTTTGTTGGCATTTTGTTATCAGAAACCTAATGTGTCCTCCCCACGTGCATTTGGAATCGAACCACACCCCGAGGTATTTAAAAGTTAAAACCTGTTGGATCATTCTTCCCATCATATGGAGCTGAAGCTGCGCGGGATCATGCTTTCTTGAAAAGACGACAAACTCTGTTTTCTCCGCAGAGAATTCGATACCAAGATGAACAGCCCAATCGGACAAGTTATCTAAGGTATCTTGCAATGGTTTATGCAGATCAATAGCTTTGGGTCCAGTAACTGAAACCACGCCATCATCTGCCAATTGTCTTAGTGTACATGGGGTTACTAGACAGCTGTCAATGTCATTTACGTAAAAATTATAGAGGAGCGGACTGAGGCATGAGCCTTGCGGGAGACCCATGTAACTATTTCTGAGTGTTGCCAAATCGCCATGTGAAAAATGCATGTGTTTCTCTGACAAAAGGTTGTGCAAATAATTATTTATAACCGCTGGGAGTCCATTTTGGTGAAGCTTGTCTGAAAGAACATCAATTGAAACTGAATCAAATGCTCCTTTAATGTCTAAAAATACAGATGCCATTTGTTGCTTTTGAGCGAAGGCAATTTGGATGTCAGACGAAAGTAATGCAAGGCAATCATTCGTCCCTTTATTTCTACGGAAGCCAAACTGAGTATCTGACAACAAACCGTTCGTCTCGACCCAAGTGTCGAGACGTCGTAGAATAATTTTTTCGAACAATTTTCTGATGCAGGACAACATTGCAATGGGTCTATATGAGTTGTGATTGGAAGCTGGTTTCCCCGGTTTTTGAATGGCGATAACTTTCACTTGTCTCCAGTCAGGTGGAACAATATTTTGCTCAAGAAACTTGTTGAACAATTCCAACAAACGTCTTTTTGCGAGATTCTTCACCAAGTTGAATTTAATTCTGTCCAACCCTGGAGCGTTATTGTTACAAGACAAGAGTGCTATAGAAACTTCCATCATTGAAAATGGGTTATTAATAAAACCATTATTTGGAGGAGATTCCCGTATAATGCTCTGCGTAGGAACAGAATCTGGGCAAACTTTCCTAGCAAAGTCAAATATCCATCGGTTCGAGTATTCATCACTCTCATTGCCCACGTTACGATTCCTCATTCGTCTGGCCGTGTTCCAAAGAGTGCTCATTGAGGTATCTCTTGACAAACCTTCGACAAAATGTCTCCAATAGCTACATTTTTTGGCTCGAAGTATGCTCTTGTACTTGGTTTCTAAAACCATAAGTTTTTCGAAATTCTGAGGAGTTCCTCCTCCCCGTTTTAGAAACGTCTTGCAAGCATTTTGTTTTGCGAGTTTAGCCTCTGAGCACTCTTTGTCCCACCAGGGGTTGGGAGGCCTTCTGTTAGTCGTTGGCCCAGGAAAGCGTTTAGTTTGGGATTGTTCTGCTGCCTCCAGAATCGAACAAATGAGGAAGTCATATTCTTCAAGTGGAGGGAGCTCTTCCATTGAATTCAAAATACTAGAGATACTACTTTGGTATTTAATCCAGTCGATATTTTTTGTCAAATCATATGGAATACTAGCGGAAGTAGCAATGCAATTGCTACTGCTAATTGAGATGATGATTGGTAAATGATCGCTACCGTGTAAATCAGGCAGTATTTTCCAGGTGCAATCTAGTCGAATTGATGTTGAGCAAAGAGATAGATCTAATGCACTTGGGCGTGCCGGAGGTCTTGGGATCCGTGTCATGCTACCCATATTTAATACCGTCATGCTAAAATTGTCACAAATGTTTTGTATTAAAGATGATCTGCTATCATTGTAAACGGAACCCCACATAATACCGTGCGAATTTAAATCCCCCAAAATCAATCGTGGTGCAGGAAGGGCTTCAACCATTTCATTAAGCTGTTGCTGTCCAACTTGTGCTTTTGGAGGAATATAAACCGAAGCTATGCAAATATCTTTGCATTTAATGTTTATTTGGCAAGCAACAACTTCTATACTAGAAGTTGAAGGGATGTTTAATCTATAAAAGGAATAGCATTTCTTAATTCCCAAAAGCACTCCACCATACGGAGAGTCTCTATCGAGACGTATAATGTTAAAATCATTAAAATTTAAAGCTATGTTTGAAGTAAGCCATGTTTCGCATAAAGCAAATACATCACATTTTTGACTATGCAATAATATTTTAAATGAATCAAGTTTTGGCATGATGCTTCGACAATTCCACTGCAGGACAGTGATTGTATCATTTGCGACGGGTGATAAATTATCCATCAAAAGATACAAAACCTGAGACAATTGGCCATTGAGCTGATAACTGCTTCAAAAAGGTTCTAGCTATTGGAAGGAATGCCATTATGAGGGTCTTTAAGGGTTCAGATATATTGAATGCTGAGAAAATCCATTCAACAATTTCCGAAAACTTCAGTAATCCTGTTGGTGGCTGTGAAATGGAGCCCACTGGATTATTATCTTTTTCTGTACTAGATCCTGGATTGGTTTGTGAATTTGACAAACCAGGAGGCACAGTCTTTGGTTTTGACTTTTTTTGTTTAACACGGGGATCTTTTTTTGAAGATGAAATTTTAGGTGTCTTTTTTGGTAATTTGGAGGAAGACTTCTTTCTCTTAACTGACCCTTGGGTAGTGATAAACGAATTACCTTCACTATTTTCGTCAGAGTCAGAGTCCTCTGGTTCCTCTAGATTTGAAAACCCGTTTTCGGTTTCCAAAGGGGGGACATCAATGACCGTTTTAAGCATTTCTGCATATGTGCGCTTAGACCGTGCTTTTAAAGAAAGCTTAATTTTGTCTTTGTGCACTTTAAATGCAGTGCATACTGAAATATCATCATGAGGACTATTCCCACAATAAATACATTTTTCAATTTCCTTGTTGCAATCATTATCTTTATGAGGCCCTTCACACTTAATACATTTTGGTTTATTACTACAGTAAGTAGCTGTGTGGCCGAATTTTTTGCAGTTCGTACAATTCATTACATTTGGAACAAAAAGCCGAACAGGGAGGCGAATTTTATCGACATAGACATGGGACGGCAACGCAGACCCGGCAAATGTCACTCGAAACGAGTCTGATGGGCGATAAACTTTTTTTCCTCTTCATGAACTACTGAGTACAGTTGTTTGCACTCCAGTATTTTCACACCCTCAAGCATAGAGTTCTTGAAACGACCAACACCATGCTTGAGTAAATCATCTACCGAAAGACTCGCTTCGGTAACAACACCGTCAATTTCGACATCTTTGGAGGGTATGTAAACTTTATACTCTTTATTGAAATGTTCCGAAGAGACAATATCATTCGCGTGTTTCAAATTATTTACCACAACACGAATTTTATTGTTATTTACTTTTATGATCTCTTTGATTGAAGAGTATCGTGATGTCAAACCTTTATTAATTTGAAAAATGTTTAATGGCTTTGATATACGTCTAAAAAAGACTATCCAAGGCCCAGAAGAGCTCTCCTGATATTTTTTCGTTCGTGGGGGTATCGGATTCATGCTAGGATTCACGTCCATGGATTCATCCATTACATTAAAATTTTTAACTAAACTTTAAAATAAAATTTGAAACCAACACTACACAGTACTCAATCAAAAGGAAAAGAAAAAACTTCTACCTTGAAATTGTTGTCTATCTCCGTTGCACTGCCGTGTAGATCTTCGTTGCTCTAGATGTTCTTGTTGGCTGCTGATTGTTGGATGTGATGCTACTGCTACCTGACATCCAGCACCACTCGAATTCCGATTTACTTTCGTCTTCGCCAGCTGTAACCAGCGCAGGTCACCGGTGTATACCTGCGTGTTGTATGGCAGTGGAAAGACCGAGTTGTCTTGTCTCCTTCTTCCTAGTGCTCCGCACCGATATGCTTCTGCACCGAAGTGCCTTCGCACCGGTGTGCCTTTGCACTCTCCTGCTTCTATGTGCCTTTGCACTCTTCCTCTTCGATGTGCCTTTGCACTCTCCTGCTCAGCACTTGTGGCTGTATATTGCGGCCTGGGTAGAGTTTGGGAAACGCCCTTTGTTGTTTCCTTCACCAGCTTGGCCCAGCACTAGGGCTCTCTTATGCAGCACGACTATATGTTTTAACGGCTGCTGCCAACAGGTTTCTACCTGTAGTTCAACCGTTGTCGTATTTAACGCGTGTAAACCAACCAGCGTTATTAAACAGTACGCTTCTATACACAACCTTCTCGGTTGAACGGCTATTACTGAATGAGATTATTGTTTTGGAACAATCAATTTTAGGTTTTGTTAATAATTTCATGTGTTTCTAAATTCTAAATTGCACTGAGACAAAAACAATTTCACAAGAATTTTAAATTAGGAGTCAAAACGATTCACTCCTCGAATGGGTTCCCATCTGAATTTATTATTGAAAATATCTTGGTTCGTTTATTGAACCTCAAAAACTATTTTAATAATTTCATAAATAATAGATTATTCACAAAAGTTTTCTTTAAATCTTGAAAAAAGTTTGTTCAAGCATGAATTCGCATAGCATTTTAATTTTTTTTAAACCACTTTTGAACCGAGTTTTAATAGCAACTCGGTCGCTCTAAATAACGGTTTAAAGTTTTAAACACACTTCATACAAAGTCTGGATATACTGGAATTCAGAATTCAGTTGCAAAATTCAGGTTTGAAATCCGGATCAAGAAATCAAGTAATAAATTTAGTTCTAGAATTATGAAACTGAATTCATTTTCAAAATACAGATTAAGGCCATCATCCAAGTAGTTAATAATTTTACTACTCTAAATTACTTTTGAAAATATTATTCTATTCTAATCACTACTTATCACTACTTATGACTATTTGCTACAATGGTGAAATCTAGACTGATTGCGTTGGACAACTGCTCCAGGGGTTCAAGCTCCAGGTTATTGTTATTCTCACCAACTAATGTTATTGTTTAGACTACCGGTTAGATTCTCACGAAGTTATGTTGACCGGTTAGATTCTCACGAAGTTATGCTTTTCACGCTTTTCATGGAAAATCAACGAATTTTATATACCCGATTTCGTTGTATTTCGACGATTTGGAAGTATTAGATGAGATACAAATTATTTCGCAACGATTCTAATTCAATTTATAAACCAAATAGTGTTAGTTTTGTGAAGTTTTCTAAGTTTTCCACAGAATAAAATCAATCCGGTTCAGTTTAAATGTATGTAATAATTGTGAAAAATTACATAAACACTCATTTTTCAGAGCTATTTTTGACAAGACTCGAAAAATCCTCCGAATTTTTCAGCCATTTTTGCCCTGCAAACAGATAAAAGCTTTTCAAATGTCTGTATGTTTTTGGTTTTGGCGAATTGCTCAAAATTTCCATCGAAAATTTCCTAAAACCACCCGCGCGCATGGTACATGGACGATGGCCTTAGGCTCTAGAACTGTATTCTAACCTTGAAATCCGAACCTCAATAAGGAACTGAGTTCAACTGAAAATTTAGCTTCAGTATCCATGTTCCGTTATTAGTATATAATAAAAAAAAAGAAACTGAATTTAGAAATCAAATTCTGATTTAGAAGTCAGTTGTGAAATTCAGGTTCGAAGTTTAAATCTAACATTTGAAGGGGATGGACATATCGTGATTGGTAAATTTATCGCCTTTCGCAAAACCCACCTCGATTCGATTCTTGACCCAGTACATAGGGTCAGGAAGCTTTTCTGTCCTAGAGGCGAATAATCTTCGAAAACAAAACTAACATTTAGTTTCAGAATCTAGATCTTAAATTCATATCCTGAATTTTGTTCATGAACTTTGAAGTTGAAGGATTCGAATCCCAAAAGAACTAAATTCAGTTCTAAAATCTAGCCAATAAACCAGTTTCAGAATCCAGAGTTGGGATTCAGTTCCAGAGTCGTAGTTTCAAATTCTGGACCTGGAATCTGAAACTACATTATTAACTCTTTAATAAGTCTCCGAATTGAGGTGGACCAGAATCCATGTTCTGGATTCAGTTTTCCCCTACTGCTGGTTGTAGACTACTGCTCGCCACGAGTATTTGAGACATTATACCACGCAGAAAATCTTTCTTCGCTGCTGTTTATGGAAGGTCCTCGCCAAGCCGTACTGGTCAAAAGGTCCAAAGCACAAGAAGAAATTATCGATTTTCGACGATTTTGGTTATCTCAAACTGTTATCAAATTTTATCATACTCTACTGATCATATATCTGATTGCATGGAGAAAGAATAATGTTATTGTGTTTGATGAAACTCAATATATTTACAATTAAGTTCTACCCATTCATCCACAGGGCGAATTTCGAAATGGCGCCCCATAGTAAAGTAAGACGTATTCTCGTGAAAATAATTTCAGTGCGTATGACACTCGGCCATCCGGGCCTCGGTTAAAAATTCGATTTTCACAGTTGTTGCGTGACCTACCTTAGTAACACATTTCGTCACATATTTCGTTGCAAGCCACTGCGAAACGAGTAGCACGTCATCAGACTTCACATACTTTGATTTTAATGCAACCTAGTCGGCATTGGAAACTATTTGTTTTACACGGCC
The DNA here is from genome assembly GCF_030247185.1 of Malaya genurostris. Taxonomy (NCBI): domain Eukaryota; kingdom Metazoa; phylum Arthropoda; class Insecta; order Diptera; family Culicidae; genus Malaya; species Malaya genurostris. The sequence continues at coordinate 203,447,364 of NC_080572.1, read as the reverse complement.
GGACAGACAAATTTGACCAAGGCATGACTATCCAAAAGGGAGAAAATACTTTCGCATGCATTTCTTGAAAAACCACGTTACTTGTTCAAAATCCATCCATGAAAAAGTTGTAGGAAAATAATTGGGATCCCTAAAAAAATAAACACTGAAAAAATTGAGTTTGTTTTCAAAAATCAGAATATTTACCGAAAATAAATTTGAATGAATCGCTTCAGTTTATTGGCCACCTTGCCTGTGAGTCGGTTTAGATTGATGTTAGAGTGAGCCCGGAACGGGGACCGAGGCGAAGCGATTCAATGCGATGTACTGTTTTCGCATCGCATTCACTGTGACAGGTTTGCATTGATCACTTTGACAGCAACCAAAACTATCGTTTTTTGCATCGTTGCTTCATACACTAGGGTTGCTGTCGGAGTGAAAGCGTCACGCGAAGAGTCGAGGCGCGCATGCGAGCTAGTTGCATTTGATCAAAGTAAACCTGTCAAAGTGAATGCGATGCGATAACAGTACATTGCATTGAATCGCTACGCTTCGCATCGCGTTCCGCGTTCACTCTGACATCAACCTTAGAGTGAGCCCGGAACGCGGACCGAAGCGGAGCGATTCAATGCGATGTACTGCTTTCGCATCGTATTCACTGTGACAGGTTTGCTTTGATCAAATGCAACTAGCTCGCACACGCGACTCGACGCTTCGCGTGACGCTTTCACTTTGACAGCAACCTAAATTATCAAAAATTGGTTAAGGCATCTCTGAGAAAAGTTCTCTGCGTAAGTTTCATTTCAGAGTTTTTGAACATAAATAACTTTTCGAAGCAGTTTTCAGCCAAATTTAGATTTTTTTACGTTTTTTCCATCGTTACTTTATACACTAAGGTTGCTGTCAGAGTGAAAGCGTCACGCGAAGCATCTAGGCGCGCATGCGAGCTAGTTGCATTTGATCAAAGCAAACCTGTCAGAGTGAATGCGATGCGATAACAGTACATTGCATTGAATCGCTACGCTTCGCATCGCGTTCCGCGTTCACTCTGACATCAACCTAAGGGTGAAGCCAGAGAGAAAGCGGCACGCGACGCGAAGCGATGCGAAACTTGACAGATCGCACAGAGTCACACGGCAGAACTCCGTCCATTCAAGTTCAGCAGAAAAATGAAATGTTTGTCAAAGTGAGTGCGATGCGATCTGCCCAGTTTCGTATCCCTTCGCGTCGCGTAACTAGCTCATACGCGCGTTTCGACACTTCGCGTGACGCTTGCACTCTGGCAGCTACCTTAGGGCGTTGTAAGAGTGATCGCGAAACGCGGATCGAAACAAAGCAATTCAATGTGATGTACTGTTAACGCATTGCGCTCATTCTGACAGGTTTGCTTTGATCGTTGCACAACCAACTCAGTAATTCATTTAAAGACTGTCCCAGAAACAATGGATGCAACCAAAAACCGCTGTGATTTCGCAATGGTTCAGAATCTGTCAATTTTTATGGCTGCGTCCTGTTGTTTACACTCTTCTCTAACCACTTGTGCAGTTATTTATTCGTTTTCATTAGTTTGTTTCGAAATGCGTGGACTTTCAGCAGAACAACGTCGAAAAATTGTGTACAAATGGTGCACAGAACGCGAACTGTCACTGAGAAAGATAGCATAAATGGAAGGAGTAAGTGAAAAAGCCGTGCGAAATGCAATCAGGAAGTTCGGTGAGGATAAATCCCTGCCGGGACCACAATATTATGCGGTGCGAGAAGGGCAAGTGTTAAACCAGTCCGAGACATCGATTGAAGTCGAAAAATTTAATAAGAAAGCTATGGTCTGGCAAGGAATTTGTAGCTGCGGTAAGATTTCAAAACCCTTCATCACCACTGCTCCAATGAACAGCGAAATATACATCAAGGAATGTTTACAAAAACGACTTCTACCCATGATTCGAAGCCACAAGGATCCTGTTGTCTTCTGACCAGATCTTGCTTCTTGCCACTACTCGAAATCAACGATAGAATGGTATACTACCAAAAATGGCACTTTCGTCCCAAAAGACATGAATCCACCAAATTGCCCACAACTTCGACCAATTGAGGAATTTTGGGCATTAACGAAGGCATATCTTAGGAAACATGTCTCGGCAGCCGAAACCATTCAACAGTTCGAAAAAGATTGGAAAAAAGTGTCAAAACTTGTCGCCAAGAAGTCTGTACGGAATTTAATGAGGAACGTTCGCAAGAAGGTGCGCCAGCTAGTCTACAATGTAGTCTACAGTAGCAAATGTTGAGAATAATATACTGTTGTTGTAGTCTAATATTATCAGTGTATCAAATAAAATTTGAATATCTAACACTTGTGAATTATTTACAGCGAAATCAAAGTGCGTCCATACTTTCGATTCGTGGTGAAGATCCGGCATATATGATACTGTCTAACCAGCACTTATTTTACGCTGGAAAATAACGTAACTTTGTGAACAACCAGTTGGATCAGTAATTTCTACAGTTCAGTGCTGATGAATATAAATTTTCAATAATTACTGTAATTTTTGAAATTTCCTAATGTAGTAATCCCAAATAAATAATTTCTCCAAACGCATTTTACTGTTTTTTGCCCTTCTCATATAGAACAAAATATGCAATCATTGTGAAAAACGCCTTTTGAACCGAGGCCTGGAGGGCCGAGTATCATATACCATTCGAATCAGTTCGTCGAGATCGAAAAATGTCTGTGTGTGTATGTGATTCGATTTTCTCATAAATGGTTGCACCGATTTCCACATACTTGGGTTCAAATGAAAAAATCTATTGTCTCATAAAACGCTATTATTTCATCTGGATCCGACTTCCGGTTGCGGAACTATTGGATAGAGTGATTAAAATTGAAAACCGTTATTTAGAGCGACTGGACTCAAATGAAAGGTTTTATGGTCCCTTAAGCTGCTATTAAATTTCATCCGGATCCGAGAGTAAAGTGTGTCGGAAATAAATGATCGTACCAACGAATAGCTCTACCTTCAGCTCTATAAATTAGCATCAGAATATTTATTTTCATTCTAGAGAACGGTTGTAGTAATGTGAATCATATTACTTACTGAATAATTGGAATAATGAAGCAAACAAGGATTTTATTCCGTTCAATGGCTTCACATTGATCACATTAAACTAAATACCAATAATGCGTTTTTCAATTTGATTCGGCACTCTTTATCGAACTTTTCGATAAATTACTGATCGTTCAGCACGACTTTTTTTAAATTTTCCGAAATATTCCGAAAACTGTGTAAATTTACTCGATTTGATCAAGAATTTTCCAGTAAAAATAACCCAAACTGAAAATTCGATAATTAGAAAATAAGCATGTCCTCCTGATTATGAAAGCTAATAACATTTGAAATATTTTACTGCCTGAACGCAATCAAAATTCCGTGAAAAAGACACTTTGAATACTATTTGTGATTTTTTACACAAATAGGGAATATTTAACGAAATTTGATCTTTTTAAAATTTTTGTTTCTGTTTGTGAAAAGGTAAAGTTGTTTATGTATTTCCAAAGTTTTATTAAATTAGAGAAACAACTAAAGTTTCAGGATATATTACAATAAAACCGTTTGTTTAGTTTATATAACAATTTACTGTGTATTTCTTCAAGACTGGAAAAATTTACATATGTGTTCAAAAGTTGTATCTTCATGAAAGCGCAAACCGTTTATCAAAAAGCCTAACCATAATGAGCAAAGTAATTCCGAAAGAAAAACCCTACCAACGACCGACGACTATTTTGAAGTATTCCTCTATTCTAATGAAAATGATATTTATCCCTAAAAAATGCAAAGTCGTTTTTTTATAAAATATTGTTTCTATAAAAGTTTTCATGAAACGCGTAAATTAGAAGTTTGAAGAGTTTTCGGTACTGAGTTTTAAAACAAAATTTCGCATCTAAGGTTTAAGCTGGTTTCAAAATCACTGCCAATATTTGTTTTCAACATTGAGGCAGGCTTTTGTGTTCCGTTTTAACTTATTTGTGTCTGTGATTTTTCAAAATTGTTTCTTTGAGAAGCAGTCGATCGGATAAAGTTAAGCATGTTTTGATAATCGTGATGTATTAACGCAAAATCAAAGTTCGTGAGCAAGCACATCTACTGAGGTGATTAGAACATGAACTGGAAGTTCTTTTACGATCTTGTGCGAGAATCTGGGTATAAAAAAGATCTTTTCCAAATGGGTGCCGTGTTCGCTCATAATCAACAAAAGTTTGCCTTAATAAAATGGATTGCGTTGGTATGGAACAGTGAACGAAACATGTCTCCACTATTTTTATCCGGAGTCATACCAGCATTGAGACTGGGAAAACCATCTGAAAACGAGACAGGTAGATAGAACATTCATGACATCAGTTTTTTAGATGTTCGAGGTATAATTAACATCGACTATCTTGAACAGGAAAGTACCATCATTAGTGATTATTAAATTGAGTTATTGATGAGTTTGAAGAGCGAAGTCATAAAAAACGACCTCATAGGAAGAATAAAAAAAATCACCGTTAACCAAGACAATGCACCGTGCCATAAATCAATGAAAATAATGAAAAAATTAAAAGAAATTGGGCTGCGATCTGTTTCCTCACCCACCTTATTCACAATTACCTAGCTCCCAGCGATTGCTTATCCTTCGCTGCTCTGAAAAAGACACGCCAGGGAAAAATATTTGGCTCCAATAAGTCAGTCATCACCGCAACTGAAGCCGATGTTTGAGCCATTGACAATTCATTCTATAAGGATGGTATTGAAAAATTATCACAGTGCTAGAACGATTGTATGTCATTTGAAGATGATAATGTTAATGAATAAAAAATATTCCTGCACACGAAATTATGTTTTCCTGGTTAGTTCCTGGGACTTTTTGAACGATGTGTTAGTAACTTTTTCTACGGCAGTATTGAACCACACAGAGTGCAAGTCTATTCGACACAGAATTTTGTTTTCTACGCACTCTTTGAAATGCAGAATTCTTATGGAAACCGTGAACTTATGTATACAAAACTGTCGTATTTGTTGAAGGAAACCATGACAAAGATTTTCGTTACTAACTGAAGTTTCGACCACCAATCTGCAATATGATTGAAATGATGATATACGTAACAAGGTTCATGTGATCATGCAGAAATCTTTTAGGAACATAACTTTCACTTTCTAACAGAGGAGTAGACCTTAAACATCTTCCAGAAAATTCCGATAAAGGTCTTCTACCATTTACTATTAAATCCGGCAAAGCTACCAGAAGTTGTTACTTTCTACTTACTATTGCATTCTTCTTTTGCCGGTTCGGAATGTAAAGAGTAAAAGACCTTTATCGGTAATTTCCGGTATATCAGAGACTCGAGCGATTCGCATTGATAAGATGCTTAAGCTCGGCTCCTCTGCTGCAAGGGAAAAGTTAAGTTATTTAAAGATTTCTGCTTGCTCAAATGACCCTTGTCACGTCTCACCTTTCTGCTGTATATCTTCACATCCTTGCTCTACCTTGAGAACTAGCATTCTACAATTTTGATTTTATTCATTATTCCGAATTACAATAAAAATATTCTTATTAATATAAATAATACTAATGTTACCATTGTTTTTTGCTCGAAATTTCAGGTGGGTAATTACCCACCTTTGGAATTTTCGGGTGGGTAGTGCTACCCACCGTACCCACCTCTTTCACCGGCCCTGTGTTGCACAGAATTTTATAGATAGTGTTGAGTCCAATATGCGGATCTAGAAGGGGGGCTTTGAAAGATCAACTTTACAAAATCATAGATAATATGTGTGTATGTATTCCTTAAGAGTTTCGAGTATATCCGACTTAAAATGAATTTTTGACGATTATTCTTGTCTGCTACATCGGTTATGAATATGGCTTTGGCTTCGAGGCCTTGTAATACTTTTTTCATTTATTTTGCAGGATAATATTATAAATATGAAATTTATCCAGAACAATTCACATTTTTTAATAATAAACTCTAAAAGTGCAAATATATTAGAAATATCATATGGACAATTATCAGTACTATCCACGACAACGTCAAATTCAGCTTATGACTTCTATGAATTTGAAATAATACCTGAGCAGGAAAGCAAGAATAGAACAAAATTTTTTTTTCGAAAGACGGACAAAAAGGTACTGATGAAACCTCGAATAGTGTAACTATATCTCTACAAATTGCTATCCTAAACAATTATCGGCAAACATTAATCAATGATCAAAAAGACACTTCCGACCCCACATTATTGTCAGCGAGCCAATAAACACTGGCCGACACTCGTTCAACCCCAATTGTGTTTCTACTATGCCATCCAATGAGAAACTCCCTCACGTCGATGCGAAAATTCATTCTGCTCAGCCCCGTAATGCTTCTCAATATCCTAACAGATTAGCACAAGATTCTGCAGAACGCGATGACAGTGTGTTTCATACAGTCATTTACCCTTGAGTCCTCGGCCAAAACACCTAGCATTACTCGTTGTGTGTATTTTTTGATAAATGGCTTCGATGCCCCACCAACCATGTAACGTCTTGGTAGATGATTAGTATTCAAAGACTCCGGAAGGAAAACACATCAAAACGAAATTTTCCACACCACCCAATTGGTCAAAATTAGATTTCACATCCTAAGAAAAACAACGCAAATTCACTTACTACAGCACTTTACAACAGTTGGATAGAGTAGCAGGACGATACACCGCGCTGTACCGCTGATATACGAGCTAAGGGAGAAAGGATCAATCCCTTTCTGCCAGTAGCCCGTTTTATTGCACACAGAGTCAGGAACGAATGAGAAGGGATGAATGGAAAAGTGCACAGGGAAAAAGGCTCCTTCTCACACTGGTGGACGAGCGAGAAAGGGATAGCCTACCGTCGGGAAGTGTAAATTGTCGAAAAGCAATCCTCTGGGGATTACTGGTTGTAGATCCTTCGTATATAATATTATTCAGGAGCCGTAGAAGAACCAGTTGGTGTTTGATAGCGGCAGTGATTAGATCGTAGTGGAAAAAATTGAAAATTGACAAAATACAAAGTCCAGCGAATCTACATCCTAGTGAATTATGGATATCAATTAGTAAGAGCTCCGTCGGATAGAAATATATATGTAGTGCTCAGGTTTGACAAGCAGAGATGTCATCATACTGTGAATTTGATGAAACTTCTTTCGATTTCGAGAACTACACCTCGGAAGACAGTGGTTTCGAGAAAAGTTTGGAATCCAACGGTGATCTCTCGTTTAGTTTTGCTTCACGGAAACTAGATTTCGAACCAGTGATCCCGGCGCAAACATTTTCTTGTGAAACGAGTGCTCCGAGAAAGCGTGGTAGGAAATCACTCAAGGATAAGGCTCTAGAACAACTGGCGACGGAATTCTGTCCGAGCTTGGGCGTACAAACTTCAACACCAACCAAACCAGCTGCCGCAAATGGCGAACCCAAAGTGAAACGCAAATACGCCATGGGGAAAAGTCGGATCACAAGAAATCGGAGCCCCACTCAGGTGATAAAGATCAAACGTGTCCGTCGCATAAAAGCAAATGATCGTGAAAGGAATCGAATGCATACTTTGAACGAGGCTCTGGAAAGATTGAGGCTCACTCTTCCGACCTTTCCCGAGGATACAAAACTAACCAAAATAGAAACATTAAGGTTCGCATACAACTATATATTTTCACTAGTTCATGTACTAGAACTGGACGAGGTTGTTCCTCTGGATCTGGAAAAACTGCAAAGTCTGACATTAAGTGGTGAGCGGATTAACAAACAACTATTCGACGCTATGTTCATCAACCCTTCGCCACACTTTATGGATCCCGGATTCGGTTGCAGTGAATTCTACAGCAGCATGCATCAATATGGAATCTCAATGGCTGACACTCAGGACTACGAACATCCTAGTTTCTCCAGACAACACTACCAAATGTTCCGAGGGGCCTTTGAAGCAGCCTACAGTGATTCTGCTTACAAAACTCAACATCTAAACCAAACATATCCTCCCACTGGCTATCCGACTAGTTCGCAGCAAAGCTACCCAACGGGAATGTACGGAGTAGACTTCCAAAACGGCGGACCACTCAACACATCCCTTCCAGCGGATTTGAACAGTTCCTCTTATCCGACGGCATCGGGCTCGAGTTGCAGCGCTGTTAAATCTATGCCGTTCCAAGCATCCCAGCAGCACGGAATGCATTACGGAAGTAGTTTCTACAGTCAAACTCCTCCCTGGTCCGAGTCATCCGGTTATGGGGAAACACTCGGACCTCCAGGAGATATTGGCAAGAAGGCTTGTGAGGCATATCCGGTTCTGTTGTAGTTTTTTACTGTTGAGGTTCCTGTTCTGTTAAGTAGGTTCACGCATTGAGGCTAGGATAATGAGCATGTGCATAATGGAAATTCTGGTGATAATTTTCTAGTAGGTGAATTAGTGAAATTAAAATGAGACATTAGAATAACGAATATCAAGTATTTGTGAATGGTTTTCATTTAAGACAGTTAATTTCAACAATGTATATAAAAAAATCGTATGAAGCTGAACTCATGACCATGAACGAATCCGTCCATGCTGATTAGTTCAGCATAGCTCGATAATTTTTGAATCAATCCTCAGCACGGATTAGTTCAAAAATTTTCACAAATGTTGTATTTCCAAAAGAACTGATTGAAACTACTAGTCATACAAGACAAAATTTCAACTGTAAATAAAGTGATTTCCAAATTGATTCTTGCTACTGCAAGTGTCAATTCGAAAATCACATCATTGTGAAAGTCTGTTTGCGATCTACGGATCCGAATAAATTTTCGCAAAACTGTCATGATGCCTTTTCAAACATGTTAGATTACAAATAAGCAATAGAAATAATAACAAATCATATTTTTGCTCAGAAATTTATATATTTTGTATCACCTTTCAGAGTATTATATATTCCGAAATAAAACACCTGTAAAACTCAGACAATTAATCGACAAAGTGTGTTCATTGGCAACCGAAACAATTACTTCCCGCCCAATTTTTCGATTTAAGATTAACTTGTTAAACCCCATTTGTCCTATTTGTACTCGGTTCCGGTGAAATCAGTTCCGCCAGATCATCATTTCTACCCTATTAAATTTATGTCAAATTTAGAACAAAAAACACAGATTTTGCAGTCCAGTAAACAAATGAAACTATGACCATTTCAATATTTCTAGTCCACGAGAGCATCGTTTGCTCAAGTGTCCAAACACGCGTAATCAACAAATCAAAAATTCATTGGATTTTATCTGTTTACATAGGCTGCAACAGAGTGAACATAAAAGTGATTCGACGCTCGAGTTAGGCGGAAGGGATCGCCGGAGTGTTACCGGCGTCCGTTGCAGCAATGACGCCAGAGGGGAAAATTATGTTAGTTTTTAAAATTGTCCGTTTTATCCATTCCGCACTCACCCGGCTGCGCAGCCCAACCTCACGTCACAACAACAAAACCGATGGCGAGAGAGAGAGAGACCCCGGTACCACTTTATCCATTCTTATCGTTCACCCGGTTCCAATTCATCACAATTACAGGAGCAAACAAACAGCAAAACACGGGAAACGGGTGGTGGTCCTCGTTTGAACTAACAACGCACGCGCGAAACAAAATCACAACCCTGACGAGAGAAACACACGAACCGAACCAACGGGTCGGATGGTGCGGAGGGCTGCGGACTGACATTAATAATGAGGACTGACTGGCAACCTTGTCAACTGATACAGTTTGAAAGCGACTCGTAGTCATTGTATTTTGCGATTTTATAGTGTAAAATTCTAAATATCGTATCCGTTCTTATTCCATCGTGTCCGGCAGTGCATCTGGTATCGTTAGTAGTTCAAACACTCGTCTGGTTTTCTACCGCATCTACGCATTTTGCTGTTTTTTCGGCCAACTTGTTGTGTTCTTGGCGTACAACCGACCGTTAGCACCAATACCAGTCAATTGCGTCATATAATCATCAGCTCATCAACGTAGCTTGATCAAAACAAACATGGCAAAAGAACAATGCGGAGAGTGTCACCATGAAATCAACGATTTGGAACCAGTACGCTGCGGCTTATGCGAAACTCCGTTCCACATCAGTCAAAACTGTTGTGGTTTCAATCTTCGCTCATGCAAAGATATGTTTGCTCAAGGTAAAGCGGTGTTTATTTGCACGAAGTGCAGAGACATGCTAAATGGTAGAAGCATTTGTGCGTATTTGGCTGATCTTAATCCAAATACGACATCCACCAGTACATGCAAAAGCAATATCAATGTACAGATACAGCAACTGACCGATATTGTTGAAGTGCTTAGCAAAAAAGTCGATAGCATCTCCAATGTTTCAACTCCTAAGCCGCCTGTACGAAATCCGATATGGCCAATAGGTGCAAAACGTCGTCGTGGTGAAAATGGTCAAGCTATTCGCCCAGGTGCCGATCGCGGAACTAATCAAATTGATTTTGGTGATCTCTCTGTTCCCTTCATTACACCTCCTGCAGCTCAGCCTAGATTCTGGCTCTATTTATCGGGATTTCATCCCCTTATCAGTAACGAGGATGTACAGAAAATAGTCACTCGGTGTTTAAATTTGGATGCTCCCTTTGATACCATTCGTTTAGTACCCAAAGGAACGGACTCATCAAGGTTAACTTACATCTCATTCAAAATTGGTCTGGATCCAGTACACAAACAACAAGCACTAAACGCTGCATGTTGGCCAACTGGTCTATTGTTTAGAGAATTTGTTGAGTTTTCAAAAAACATCGAAAGACAACCGATCAATTTCTCCAGCGATCATCCTGCAGATACACCAACACTGGCGGCAATTGTTTGAATGCAACACGAATTTCAGCGGACGGTGGGAGCTCCAGGGCTCCCACCAGAGGCGAGTATTTACACGATTCATTTGGTTTATCTGCATTCAATGTTTGCCCTTTGCAGCAACTATCGGCCAACTCTATTTCGATTTTATACCAGAATGTTAGAGGATTAAGAACAAAAATCGATGACTTGTTCCTGAACTCTGCTGAATGCGATATCGACGTTATTGTTATGACCGAGACTGGGCTTGACGATTGTATTTCCTCACTTCAGTTATTTGGAACGGCCTATAATGTGTTTCGCTGCGACCGTTCTCAAATAAATAGTAATAAAACACGCTTCGGTGGTGTGCTGATCGCTGTGGCTCATCAATATTCTAGCAGAATGATACACACAACGTACGGACGAAACTTGGAACAAATATCTATCTCTACAAAAATTAAAGGTACAAATCTAGTCCTATGCGCAATTTACATTCCACCAGATCGAAGCCAGGATGTGAACGTAGTCAATGAGCATATTGCCTCTTTGAACGACTTGCATGAGAAATGTTCGGATAAGGATGTAGTTCTCGTGTGTGGGGATTATAATCAGCCGCGAATGCAGTGGGTAAAAAACGATACTAGTATTATTTGCAGTAGTTCTCTGTTGCCATATGCTAGCCACACATTACTCGATGGGATGGAATTTCTAGGTCTTGGTCAGAAGAATCTTGTGTATAATTCACTTGGCCGTACACTTGATCTTGTGTTTTGTTCGAAAGATTGTGTAGTCGATCGTAGCCCTACCCCGCTGCTTCCCGTGGACACCCATCACCCACCGCTTGAAATTCATTTCAACACAATTGCCGATAACACCGATATGACAAGGAATGATGATAGCGGTGCCATGCGCCCATTGAATTACCGGTTGGTGGATTTTTCTGCTTTGTCCGTTTATTTAAGCAATGTAGATTGGGATTTATTGTTTGCTACCAGAGAAGTTGATGTTATGGCAGAAATCTTCTGCTTTGAAATAAATAGCTGGCTTGATCAAAATGTACCTCGCCTCAGACCATCTGTCACCCCAGCTTGGAGCACTTGGGAACTACGACAATTAAAACGTAAGCGAAACTCATATCAGCGAAAAATGCATCGTCTACGAAATGCTGTTAACGTTCGTAATTTTCATCACTCGGCTAATGCCTACCGTGCTCTCAATGCAAGTTTATACAAATCATATGTACTCCGTACGCAGACTAAACTGAAACGCAACCCAAGAAGTTTTTGGCGTTTTGTTAACTCAAAAAGAAAAAGTTCATCTGTACCTTCGAATGTATTTCTTGGCGATGAGACGGCTGTGTCAGTTTCGGAATCGTGTGAGCTGTTTGCCAAGCATTTCGCAAGTGTTTTTTCGAGCAGTTTCACTTCAAGTAGCGATACGGAAGCTGCTGTTTCGGATGTTCCAGTTGACATGATAAACTTAAACACTTTCATCGTTACCCCGGAGTTGGTCCAATGCGCTGCAAAAAAACTGAAAAGTTCATTTTCTCCTGGGCCCGACGGCTTACCTGCTGTTATTTTACGTCGCTGTATTGACGCTTTAGCTGGACCACTAAGTGTTATTTTCACTCGATCATTTGAGCAAGCTAAATTCCCACGGATATGGAAACAATCCTACATTTGCCCAATATTCAAAGATGGCGATCGTCGTAATGTTGTAAACTATCGTGGCATAACTAATCTTTCCGCTTCATCGAAACTTTTCGAGATTATTGTGAGTAGTGCTATATTAGATCGAGCAAGGAATTATATATCATTCGATCAACATGGATTCATGCCAGGAAGATCAGTTGCAACAAATCTGCTAACACTTACTTCAAAGTGTATTGCCAGCATGGAAGCTAAAGCTCAGATGGATGTCATTTACACGGATCTAAAAGCTGCTTTCGACAAAATTGACCACACAATACTTCTAAGCAAATTATCTCGTCTCGGATTTTCCGCCCATCTTGTGTCCTGGTTGAGCTCATATCTCTCCGGGAGAGTTCTACGAGTAAAATTGAGCAACAGTTCATCATCACTTTTCTCTAACAACTCAGGAGTTCCTCAAGGCAGTAATTTAGGACCTTTGCTTTTCGTGTTATATTTCAACGATGTCTCATTTGCTTTGGGAACTGATTGCAAACTGACATATGCAGACGACCTGAAATTGTACCTCGTTATTCGCACTGTGGAGGATTGTTGGCGGTTGCAAAATGCACTTGAATCGTTCGTAGATTGGTGTAGTCGAAACAAACTTATAATCAACGTCGCAAAATGTCAGGTGATCACGTTTCACCGTACTCTGAGACCTGTTAAATTTGACTATCGCATCGATGGCTCAGTCTTGACTAGAGTTACCCAGGTTCGCGATTTGGGAATACTGCTAGATGAAAAATTATCATTTGATTTACAACGATCACAGATCATCTCAAAAGCATCACGTCAATTAGGCTTTATCAGTAAAATCGCCAAGGATTTTAGAGATCCTCACTGTTTGAAAGCTTTGTATTGTTCACTTGTCCGGCCTATTCTAGAGAATGTTTCAGTAGTTTGGATTCCTTATCAACTTTCGTGGAGCATACGCATTGAAAGAGTTCAAAAACGATTCGTTCGTCTGGCATTACGAAACTTACCTTGGCAAAATCCTGCTAATCTGCCCCCGTATCAGGATAGATGTCAACTATTAGGAATCGATACGCTTCATCGGCGCCGAAAAATTCAACAAGCATTATTAATTGCAAAACTGATCAATGGGGAAATTGATGCTCCTGAATTACGCTCTGTAGTAAATTTTCGGATACCGAATAGGACACTGCGGAATACATCACTGCTTCAGCAGAGATTTCACAGAACTCGTTTTGGCTTTAATGAACCGATTACTGCTTCCATTCGAACTTTCACCGCTGTTGAGGATCTTTTCGAGTTTGGTGAATCATCTAGTCATTTCGCGAAAAAACTGAAACGATCCGATGTGATTTGAATTTTTAAGTTATATTATTAGTGACATTTGTGATACTAGCTTTAAGTTACATTGTGTTTCATTACTTTCGTTTATGTTCTTGAAAAGATAGTGGTTTTTGCGCCCGTTTGAGAATGACAAACGAGTTCAACTCAAATGGGCTTTTTCCCACTCTAATTGTCCATTTAGATCTTGTATCCGATGGACACAATAATAGTAAATAAATAAATAAATAAATAATTAGGGCACCCTATTCCACTCGGCTGCAGCTAGGATACGACCCTCGACAGTTTGTGCCGCCGCTGTCCCGTTTCCGCTGCAGATCAGTCCGCATCAGTCGGTCTGATTATGCGAATAATCCGTCGGTTGACACCTCGGGGGTTCTTTCTGAAAACGGGAGAAAAAAGCTTTCAACTACAAAGGAAAAGTTGGATTTCTTTTTTTTTTCTCGATGGCGTTGAGTATCACTTGGACCATTATTTATGCTACCGTTGTTGAATTTGATTTCAGAGTATATTAAAAGGGCCTTGAAAGCATCGGTTATGTTCGTTTGGACAAGCCTACTGATAACCCTATTTCGTTTGATGATTGTTAACATAGAACCCCATCCAAATTCCTTAAATATCTGAGCAAGTTGAGGAACAATAGTTGTAATATTCATTTGGACTATTGAATCACTGCTAACGGTCTGATTTTACATTTACCAATAAAACATAAACCTTCAAAGCAAGTCTGAGTAATTATAATAGATTTCGTCAATTAAGGGTTTTTGTGACCAGTAACTGCTTAAGGCGTAGTTTACTTGTGCATTTCCTTTTTTTACATTTCATCTTCGACACATTTTTTTATAAATATAAAACTTAAATTGGTGTATACTTTACGTCTGCTTAAGGGGCGGTAGATTCTAACACTTTTGAAAACTCATTTATTACTTTCTTGGTACTTTCTCATAATAAAACATTTCAAGAATCTTCTGTGAAATTTTCAAGCCTATCGGTGAAAAATTTGGCAAGTTATGGGCCTTTATATTTACTTATCTCATACTGCGAAGAGATAAGAGCTCGGCACACAGGTGCAAGATTTCTGCTTCGATCGACTTAAAAACTTGACAAAACATTCTTGAAATGTTTCATTATAAAATAATACAAAAGAAAAAATATGATTTTGAGAAATTGTTAGACCCTACGGGCTCCCCCTCGAGTAATAAACCGTTTCCATTGATTATATACACTAAAAACTTTGAACGCGTTTTTCTCGAAAGCAAGTTTTGAAAGTCCAGCGTCATTTGAAAATTACTGAACCAATTTTTTTTTTTCAAATTTTGCATACACTTTCTACATATAAAAAACTAGACCACAACGTACCTAACCTGTTCCGTGTTTGTTACTTTGGGGAAGTTTTACAGCTACAAAATGGCGAATTTTTGCGTGAAGAATCGTAGTTTTCACTTTGAACAACAACCAAAAATTAAAAAAATTAAAAAAAATCAAAAAGAAACGTTGGGGTCTAGAAAAACATCTACTCTATCTATGCTGCTTTGATTTGTTGACTTCTTATCAGTCTGCGCTGAGATACAATGGACACCGCAAGTCATTATTTTTAGGAAGCGTTCTCAAAAATACCTCTTCATCGACTTATTTCTCAATATTTTTCCAGGAAAAAATTACAAAACGTTGTTCGAACGATGCTTTTTATCATGCAAAAAATTTGAATTTATTTTGTTGCACGATAACTCTGAAAAAAATTCTCAAAAATGATGATATTTTTCATCATTTAGACCCTACCCCTTCCCCATAAAGCTTTATCTTGAACTACTGAATCGCACTAGCAGTTCAACAAAAAACTACACGAAACGTTATGGTTTTATAATTTAATGCCATCTACAGCAAATAAATACAAGGAAACATGCTTATCTTAAATTCAAATGCTTCCTCAATAAAAATAGTGTTAGAACACAGATATACTACGAGGGTTGTTACTTATGTATTTAGCCTAAAAATTAAAACAGTTTTATATTTGATCGGAAACGGTTTTATTGTTTTTCAAAATGTTCCCCTAGGTGATCAACACACTTTTGCATACGCTTGAACCAATTTTCATAAAACATTTTCCACTCTTCTCAAGGTACCCCCAAAACATGGTTTTTGAACGCTTCAACCGCTTCTTCAGGAGTATAGAATCGCTCTCCACGCAATTTATTCATCACGAAAGGGAACAAACAGAAATCGTTAGGTGCCAAGTCAGGACTATACGGCGGGAGGCCCATCATTTTGACGTTTTGGGCGCTCAAATATTCGGTTGTTTGATCCGATGTGTGAGAGCATGCATTATCATGATGCAGAATGAGTTTGTTTTCCTTATTTCACGAAAAACTTCTGGCAAACAAATGGTAGTATACCAATAAGAATTGACGGTCTTACGAAACAACGGTAGCGATATGCCCGTTTATACCGAAAAAACAAGCCACAATTTTCTTTGAAGCGCTTCGAGCGAGAACAACTTTGGCTGGATTTGGTTCCTCTCGGAACACCCATACAGTCAACTACTTTCAGGCTCTTATGAGTAAATCCAAGTTTTGTCACCTGTGTAGATGTTATATACTAAATTTGAAGGGCCACGATTGAATTTTTTTTCACCAGTCGACACGAGGCTTTTTCGAGCGATTGTCAAATTATATGGATCCAACCTAAACAATTTTTTTCCCGTCTAAATGTTCATGCAAAATAAAATATAAGCTTTTCACACTAATGCCCAAGGCTGCTTCCATTTCACGGTACGTCACATTGCTATCTTCTATTATCGGATTTTTCACAGCATCGATGTTTTCTGGAAAAACAACTGATTTTGGACGACCTTCTTTGAATTCATCGGCAAGCGAACTACGACCACTACAATGATTGAAGTACTATTGTCTTGATAATCGACAGTGAAATCGTAATAAAACATTGCACGATAATGTTCAAGATACAACTCCATTTTTGCTAGGGTAAAATTTTCAACTCACTGTAAACAAAACAAATAACGCTCAAATGACCAAATGTTCTGAGGATGATAATGGTTACAAATGTCAAACATTATTATGGAGACGTCAAATCCACCGGGCAATACTTATGTCGTTTTCGCTTGATACCAAACCTAACCCAGTGTTCACCCTAACTGCTGTCAAACCGTTTATTTGAAGCTAGTTTCGAACCTAGTTTTAACGTTGTTGAACTGAAAATCGAGTCAGTTTCGAACCTGGTTTTTATATCAGGTTTGCTCAAACTCCCGTTGCTAAGTGCGAAATCAACAAAGTTTCGTGAAAAGTGTTTGTTTGATGAAACTACCCTGGGGCAGTTTCAGTTTTCTCAAGCGAAAACGACATTAGTGTTGTCAAGGCTATATACATAAGTAACAACCTACGTATAATCTCAGAAAACAATATCAAATATACTCACTTATATTCAAACTCTGAGAATAAAACAGCTGAAATAAGTTTTTTGGGGCATCAAGAAATAAGAGTAATGGCAAATTCTCGTTTGTACGAGAAAATTAAAGCAGATAAGAAAACTTTTCTTTATCTCCATAATTCTACCGTTTACATACACGAAACGGAGAGATTTAATTTTTTTATTCTTCTATATTTTAACCTTTCTCATATAGGGTAACGGTACCTCCATTCATCTCAGCTCCAGTAGACATCTCATATACGAAAACTATTACTAACTACTAACCAACTCATATACGAAAACTATTAAAACTGTTTGATAGATTGTCTTTCAGGGTAGGATGAAAATAATTGGCTTCACTTGGAATTTTCGCGTCGCTACAACAGCAGTATTGCACAATTTTCGAACTATTCTTCTGTGGTATTGCTTCTTAGAGCCGGTTTATCACAATTCGTTGATTGAAACTCAAGTTATCGGCAAAATAACATGGCGACTCTACTAATGAGATGACTTTTGGTACAATAGCAAGGTTAAGGGGCGGATAGGGTTTAACACTTTTGAAAAATCATATATATATATATATATATATATATATATATATATATATATATATATATATATATATATATATATATATATATATATATATATATATATATATATATATATATATATATATATATATATAGGATCTAATACTCCAGCTGTAAGAGCAAAACATAAAAAGTTAATTGATCGATTTACCTACCCATTATATTATTTATTTCGTGTGAATTGAGATTATGAATACACAGAATATTGCAAATTGTCCAACGAACTGTTATTAAAAGAAGCTTACCATTGAAACATTAGACTCTTATATATTGAGCCTTTAAGTTAACTTAAAGTTTAAAGAACATTAAACATTTGATTGAATCAACTAGAACTACATTTCAATTAAAATTTGAATCGAATGAAATTCTCTTTGAATCTAATTTTGTGTGACAATGTATTTTAGATTTAAATATATTAAGATATGGATTCAAATTGTTTTTTTTTAATTCTATCAACAATTTATTCGATCCGAATGCTTGTTACAGTGCATTGAATGTATTTTAATCAATTGAATTTTTTTAATAATAGATACAAATTTTGAATTATGTTTAGGCAAATTTGCAAGCAATTTTGATTTGAATTCAACTGAATCTAATATACTGAGTCTTAGCTTCAAATTCATGGATGATGAATAAAATATCTCGTTCTTGAATCAAATTCTAGAGAGCTTTGATTCTAGAATATTGTCATTAAATCAAACATTGCTACAAGTTGATTTTGAGATAATAACACTACAAAGAATAATAAAAACGAACGTGAAGCAGAAGGTCCATCGACATTGTTACTGAATTCCATTGGAGAACTTTTTTGAGTAGGCACATCTAATAGCTCATCAAATACTTCAATTAATGGATCATAATGAACTAACTGATAACCGATAATAGATTGTTTACTTTTAATTTACTTAACAACGGAACGTCTTGAAGCAAAAACTTTGTTCAAGAGGGGGATTGCAACCTTGATCAAAAAGTTCCCGGAATCACCACCTTGTGGCGGTCTCAGTTACCCGATTAGATTTTTTTAGATTGCTACATCTGTCTGTCATTAAGATTCTATCAAATTTTATACCTGGACATTTGTAAAAGTTACGCATCTGCGACTGTGCATATCCTCAATTTTGCACAATTTTCAAAATGAAATTGAATTTGCAACAACGAGTTTGTACTGAATTTGACGTTAAAAACGTTTTCAATGGTACGACGACATTGCTCGTGGAGCTTGCACAACGATAACGCACCGTCACACAATGCCATCGTTATCCGTGAACATTTGGCTACATTTGGTTCGCTACCAGGACCGTTGTAAGCTAATTGATCTTGACCTGCTATCCGTTCGCCGTGATGTCTCGAAAGCAGTTTTTGTTTCTGATTTAATATTATCACGAATTGATTGTCCAGATCTGTTACAAAAATTAAATTTCAACATCCATCAACGCAGTCTTCGATACCAGCCATTTCTGAGGTTACCTCGTGCTAGAACAAATTATGCATATAACGAACCTTTCCTCGGCATGTGTCGCCTTTTCAATCGCTGTTCTGATGTTTTCGATTTCCACTTGTCGCGTACTACTGCAAAAAAACGTTTCCGGAATACTCTCTCTAGTTAGCTTTAATTCTATCTACGATCTCAGAGACAGGCACAGTTAGAGTTTTCATGTTACTTCATTTATTTATTTATATTTATTTATTTTTTAATTTGTTATGTTGAGATAAAGATTAGTGATAGTTGTATTTTTAAGCCAAAAATTGTATCTGTTGGATATTTGTAATCTGTAGATGCAAAAGACGAGAAGGTTTTATGCCTGTTGGAGAAAGAGGTTTAAAGAACCTCAGCTCCAGCGGGCTTTTCCCGGCTCCAAACAAATAAACAAATAAATAAAAACGAAATGAATACCATTCAGCCACCACCGAATTCACCTGATTTGTCTCCCTGCGTCTTTTTCCTATTCGGTCGACTCAAGAAACTGCTTCATGGAACGCGTTTCAGCACCCGAGATGTGACTATGGAAAAATCGCAGATTGCTCTGATGACCATACCGAAAACTGAATATAAAAACGTGCTTAATCCACCTAGCAGTGAGATGATACCTTTTTTTTATCAATCCGCATGTGTTTTTTGCATGAATATTCTTCGGTGTTTCAGTTTTCATGACATTATTCTAATGTCCGTCGTTTTAAGTGGCAATTTGAGATTTTACTCTGTAAAGTCGAAACTGCAAATCAGATCGAATTTGAATCTAAAAGTGTAACAATCGATTAAACATTCCATGATATGTCGAAGTAATTTCCACTTTAGAGTTTAGGCTAATTTAAGATACTTCCAGAGCCGGTATTCAGGAACCAGCCAAACATAAATCGATTCGTATGGCCATATGACGATATTTTTTAGTCAAACTTTAAAGCTTTTGGAGATTGTCATCTTTTATATCGCTTTGAATTTTAAAAATTCATCATCCTACAATTCCAGAATCGGAAGTCAGAATTGAATAAAATTGGATTTATTTTAATTTGAACTTTTGTTACTGAAATTCGATTTGGCTTTTTTTGAGAAAACGATTCGATACTGGAACCGGAATTCGAAATTCGGTGTAGCCGAAGTCAGACAAATTCACCTGAGTAGCAGTATAGTTAATAGTTTGTTTCAAAATGTTTGAAAAGCAATGTTTGAGAAACCTTCTGAATCGAAAACTGAATACCACTAAAACTAAAATAAGTTTATTTGGTTATCGACTATCCAAATCTGCTAACCCGATAAACTTGATTAATTTAAGTGAAATAGACATTTTTATACTAATCACCCTGTATCCCTGAAACCGGAAGTTGGATCTGACTGAAAAACAAAATGTTTTATAGAACCTTAAAACTTTTCATTTGAATCTTAGAACGGTTCAGCCATCTACGAGAAAATGAGTTACACAGTTTTAATTTCGTTTCACATATCATCCCGTAGTTCCGAAACCAGAGGTCGGAACCAAACATAATTCAGGAACCTCGTTTGGGAGTATACGACTTTTCATATGAATCTGAGTTTGTAGAAAACGGTTGAGTCATCTCCGAAAAAATTGAGTGAAATTATTTTTACCACACGCATTTGTTGATCTCGACGAGCTGATTCGAATGGAATATGGCTGTTATGTTCTTCCAGCATTTATTGCTGTAAGTAGTTTAAATCAATATAATTATGGAATCGCTTTCAACTCGAAAATTCTGCCATCATCTGGTTTACATATGGCATATTCGAACAATTATGTTACCAAAAACAAACCGTGCTAAAATCGGCCCGAGGCAAAATATCATGCTGTAAAAAGTCTTTTTGGGTACTTAGAAATAAATGTATGTTATGTAACAGTATAAAAAATCATGTTTTATGTTACTCCCAAGTATTTCTTTGCCAGACAGCGCTCAAAACTTCTACTGCTGGAATAGGGGAAAAAGTCGCTTACACAAAAATTTCGATATCTCCGTTAAAAATGAACGGATTTTAACAATCTATGGCTTGTTGGATAGGTATTACCGTGCGAAATCTAAGTCTGAAAAAATATTCTGTTTTCAAGGTCAATTGTGACAGATACTACTAATATAAGTGTCATGATCGACAAAATTATTTTTTTCCATCCGCACTTCTTCTCAGAAAGTAACCAATGATCAAGTACAAATATATTATTGCTGATACTTTTGGTTTCGAGAATTTTGTCGAATATGCGACATAAGCGTTGAGTTGCGCTTTTCTGAACTAACCGAAACAATCTGAATGCATTCAAATATATTATATATCAATATTGATCACTCGAGGGAATCCAATATAAATCGAAACATCACAGTTACACCATCTCGTAACGGAAATGGTAACTAATTCAATACTGTTTAATATTTTGCGTTTAACTGGCATCCGATATCATCATCATCATAATAAACATGAATACAAATGGATTGATTTCTAAAATCAAGAATTAGTAATACTTTCTTCGGCAATTTTGGCGAAGTTCTGGAATTAGCATTACGATGCATTCGTTCGTTCTGCGTAACAATTAGAGTTTTACATAGATTGAAAGTAAATTTCACATGAACCTATATCAAAAAGGATTTTTGATTTAACAGTGTATTCTCTCAGGAATTAGTAATAGATTGTATTATAAGCCGTATTTACAACTTTTTTTGTACAGTGCATGTGGGAAAATGTTATATATATATATATATATATATATATATATATATATATATATATATATATATATATATATATATATATATATATATATATATATATATATATATATGTATATATATATATATATATATATATATATATATATATATATATATATATATATATATATATATATATATATATATATATATATATATATATATATATATATATATACATATATGGGATTGTTTGATTTTATAATTCTTGAAAATGATTTCAATTTTTTCCAGTGTAAATTTTTCAGAGCACCCAATCGATTTCCTACAATTCCATCTTTGACACCATTTTGTGCTATTCTCAGTTTGTGAGTAATCACAATTTACAAGTGCTTGCAAAAATATATAAGCCTTTTACTATGTTTACATTTCGTCTTTGACTGATCAGTGCATAGCAGTTTAAATTGATCTGCTTTATGCAAAACTTGACAAATCCATTTGAACCGCTTAGTAGATGTAAAGTTTTTGCTGTTTGCTGAACACGTTAGTTTTGCACCGAAGTGCAATGTCTACACTGACGTGCCGAATCAATTCGAACTGCTATGCACTGATGAGTCAAAGAAGAAACGTAAACGTAATTAAAAAGGGTCCTGTGCCCTAGCACAAAGTTTGGCTAACTTTGCCACCTTTTCTGATATTAATTTCTGGAATTGCTCTACTAAAGACTAGCTAATTATTTCGCTACATATAATGAAAGTTTTGCTTTAATTCATAGTAAATCTATTTTGAATATGTCATAAAAAAATAAAAAAGAAATATATTTAAGTTTAGAGAAACCATCAAAAATTTTAAATTTAATCTTGCAAATTTCAAATGAGAGTTATTCCATAAGACTCATATTCTCTCATTCCTAGTTGACGTAGTTCATTTAACCAAATGTCATCATAGACATACGGTGAGGCATGAGATATGAAACTTTCAGCACTAAGTTATATAACCTTTTTGTTTTATCAAAAAGTAACGAACCGTGTACTCAATAATCAAATATTTACAACATCGATCATTATGAAGAAACCGGTTTTTATTTCTTTACACACAGAAAGAAATAAAGGAATTTACGCGAACTGGTGATTCTACATCAGTTGAATCGAAAGTTTGATTGAAAAACATTGAAACGATGCAAAACTAAATTGAATTGCATTGATTTTTTAATGAATAGAACTGTGTCTTCCAATTAACAATTAATTTTGTGTTTAAATTATATTGAAACGTAAATGTTTGTAAAGTAATTTTATGTTTGATTTTGTGCTCCAGTACTGAAAATAGATGAAAATTCACCAAATATTTTTATCTGTGCACTCTGAGAATCTGGCTGACGTTTACTTTCCACCAGAATTCAGCGGCCACTAATCCAATAATCAAACAAACGAAAAGGAAGCACGTTTTTTTCGCTTTATGCGAATGCATGACGTATCGGTACCTTTGAGTAAACAAATTATGTACATCAGACAAGCACGGATGGATTGAAACGGTATAACCTTCAATCAGCAACCAGCGATGGAAAAAGATGCAAAGGGACCTCGTTGCAGGAGATGAACAAGATAAACAAATAGGTACGCATTAGCTTATTTGATTTGGAAATAAATTCTATAATATTAGCTTCTAATAGCCGCAGGCGATTGCATCCCTCGCAGTGCGTGGCATCTTGCGTTCCCTTTCATCTTCCGGAGAGCACGGGTGGAAAGCAAAAGGAGAAACAAGGATGCCATAACAGCAGGACAGCTATAAGGCACATAATTATTCACGTGTGTTTGCGCTCGTGTTTGGCACCACTCGGTTAGGAGGCATGCAAAATCGGTTCGGTTTCCGCTATGAGTTTGCCGCGGCTAAGCAGGATGCCTTGAGGCATAGAATTTTTTTTTCAAACGACATCCCGAAACATTCAATTTCCTTGTAACGAGTAGCTGTTTTTCTTTTTTCCTTTTCGCTTCCGTAAATCACCTCTGCCGGTGAAAGTATTTGGAAACTTAAAACAGATTTGGCGTGAAATTAATTTTATTAGTTCCGCTCTTGGCAATGTGTTCTGCGGGTGGAAGTGCGGCTATTCGTAAGTTACCGCGATAGGCGTACATCCTCCCTTGAGGACTTCGAATTTTTGTTGTTGAAATTGAAAAATAAAAATGCCATGAGCTTCAGTTTTGAAATGATGAAGTTCAAATGGTTTCTTTGCGTTCGTTTGAATACGTGGTATAAATTTTAAGTTTTATAATGGGATGTTTAAAAGAAAACCATAAAAATACAATGGAGATATATATTCTATCGGACAGTGTTGAAATCAGGTAGATAGGGTCAACCTTTTTCGCGACAGCATTTGTCTTGTGAACATCTCAATCAGGATAATGTTTTCTATATTCATTTTAAGAAGAAAACAAAAACTTTTCCTAAAAAAAACAAACTTCATACTTCCGGTTGTTCAGCAATCTAATCCAATTACCACACTTGGGTAACGCAATCAGAACGCTCCAGAGTAAATTTATGTACACACTCACACATAAATATTCATGTGTACCCTAATTTCCTAACCAGCCTCTTCCTTCCGAAAAGGCCGATTACAGACCGTATCGAAGTTGAAATTTCACGCTCCTTTACAGCTCAATTTAATGCGGCTGTCGCCTCTAACCGAACTGGCTGGTATGCACGGAAGCAAGGGCAAAGAGCAGCGCAAACCCTGGAAAATAGGATAAATAAATTCAAATTAATGTAAAAGTCCTCACACGTCCCCCTTACATCCAATCTGTCACGTGGCGTTCAGTGGCCAATAAACTAATTAATTCCCATCGTTTGATATCATCGAGCAAAATCATTATAATGATGGTTAAAAAGTGAAAACAATAACAACCGACCGAAGACGCGTGCAGCATGGACTGATACTTGTTGAGTTGGTGGGCTAAACATTGTCCGTGCGTTGAAGTCGCGTGGCGTCCATTAAAAAGGGAAAAAGAAAACAAACGCTGGAAGGAGGTGTCTGCTTTGGCAAACAAGGAGTGTGCGCACTTTCGCACTTGAGTAGAAATAATCGTTCGAATGACGAGTAAAGATGATCTTCCGGTACATGGTACAGATTGGAAGGAGCTGTGGCCACAATTGGAGCCACGTGTCATGGTGTGAACTACCGCATATGGGTATCAGATGTCACGGAAGTAACCATGCGATTATTGGTGACACGTGCATTCTGCGGGAACTTCTTTATTATTCAACTATGCGCTCAAAAAACCTTAACAGGCACTGAAACAGCGAATAAGTTGGTTTTAAATACACTTCTAATTGCACGTGTGATACTCGAAATCTGTTAACCATTGAAGTCTCACGGGAAAAAAAAATTTTCCGTAACGTACGATTGATGCATTTCCCAAATTAAAAAAAGAAAGTTAAAACTTTGGTTTTTTATTTGTGTTCTTGATTCAAGCTGAAGTATCATAAAGTTTTTGTTTCTATCGTTACTAAAGATGGGCAATTCGTTCGCGAATAGTTCTATAGAATTAGTTCTTGTTAAAAATAAAATGATCAATAGTTTTTTTTCGAAGAACGGTAGTAGAAAGCCTCATCACGAAACCTCAGTTCAAATTCGTGCGACCATTTTTTTGTTTGCTTAAGCTAACCAAACTAACCTAAAACGAGAGTCTTTGAACAAACATATCAACTATCAAAAGAATGAACGGCTCTGGAGAACTGATTCTTTCAATAGAACTCTACAGTATGCGCCAGCAAATTTTAAGACTCTCACTAATACTACCTTACCGCTCAAGCCACTCAACCTAGTTTTACAAAATTTTGCTCCAGGTGTCAGTTATTGTTTACAAACAGATTGGTATATTGGAATTGGTTTTTATAAAGGAAGATTTTTTTAAAAATGTGAGACAAGGATGACATCTTTAAATTACTTCGCGTCCAGAAGTCAGTTTCAGATAACATGGCTCTTGTAAAATGTTCAAGGGCTACTTTATTTCGTGTCAAGATATCAGTGTGGTCAGTGGAAATGGTCGGAAGCGATCTGTGAGAACGCCAGGGTTGATACAATCCATTAAAGGGCGGGTAGGGTCAAACACTTTTGGAAAATCATTTATTTATCATTTTCTTTATATTTTCTTATAGTAGAATATTTTAAGAAAATTCTGTGAAATTTTCAAGCCTATTGCAACAAAACTCTGCAAGTTATGGGCCTTCATCTTTGCTTATCTCATACTGCGAAGAAGTAAGAGCTCGGCACATAGGCCCAAGACTTCTGCTTCGATTGACTTGAAAACTTGACAAAACATTATTGAAATATTTCATTATAACAAATTATAAACAAAAATATATGATTTTTTGAAAATATTAGACCCTACGTGCTCCCTTGAGTAATAAATTGTTTCCATTGATTTTATAGACAAACAACTTCAAACGCTTTTAGCATTAGCATTAGCATTAGAGACCGCCCGTGTGTTGCTACTCCGTTATTGATCTGGACCAATTGAGATTGCAAAATGATTTTTTGAAGTAACATGTTTGGGAATAACACATTGTTTCACACTGTGCAAACTGTATTGAACCATGCATGCTGATCAATACCGACGCCGGCCACGTCCGAATGCAGATCTACTTGGGAGGGGAAGGATTGTTAGTTCGATGCATGTTGCTACTAGGAACCGAGGAATCCTCTGCATTCCCACATGCATCACAGGAGAGGATACTTTGTTAGTAAATGTTTTAGTAATGTTATCATGTGTTTATTGCTCTGGGTAGCCGGCTACCAAGAATGTTTTAAAGTGTTATCATTTTAAGTGTTACTTTGTGCTGGCAATATAATGCACGAAACAGTCAATCTCCGAAATTGACAAAACTCCGGACAGACGGCTGTCGAGTATGCAGTCACTCGTTTATGCATCTACCTTTCGCGAATTTTTTAGAAATAAGTGTAACATGTAGACATCGCACATTTAGACGAGCGCCCATTCCAAACGCGATCCTGAACCACGTCGAGTCTGCTTTCCCAAACGAATATTTCAAACGCTAAATATTACCTATTGTTCGAACATAATTCACGTGCTTTATGTTAGGTTATGAATCCCTAGGACAGAGCCTGAAAACTGGCATCTTCCTACTTTTTACCTGTGATGAATTTGAAGAATCGGCCAATGTTTCAGGAATGAAAGGGAGGATTAAAATATTCAACGCAATTTGAATTACAACTCATATGAAAGATTCAATCTGTAGAACTTGTTTTATGAATTTTTGATTTTTTAAATTTTCTAACTGTTTCGGTAGACTTTGTATCTTTTACCGAAAAATTATCTTCTTGCTTGCCTACGTCAGTAAATTCGCTAAAAACGCGAACCGTAGAGTAACAAAGCTAAAAATAAAAACGGAGAGTAACAAAGAAGATTAGAAAATACCAAATGAGGTGATGGGGGCATATCCGACAACGCATTAGTTCTCATCCCCTTCGAGGATCAACACGTTTGCGTCCATCACGACTACGTGCTTGTTGTCCGGAATATGCATGATTGGACAACACACGGCAGAATAAATGTCGTTTTAATCTAAGCTATAACAAGTGGAAAATATTAGCCACAAATAAAAAATAATTCCACAAAAAAACTACTGGAAATAGCACAAAGACAAATTGATATTACTGGCAGCGCTGTTTGAGAGAGATCTGGCATGACAGCCCTTTAGGGATACATTTCGTAGCCCTTTAGAAATATATCACTAGAAAAAATACTCCCTTGTATGGCGGCAGTCATTCCTGTGTGGTAAAATATATCCTTCCAACCACGCCAGTCGCACTCTCAACTTTATTCAGCACGACTTCACCATCACTGAAAATCAACAATTAAACTACTTAATTCACTAGAACTTTCCAAAATCACTGAATAAAACACTTTTTATTAGAGCAACACAGAAGCACTGTATTTTCTTCTCCAGTGATGCCAGTTCCCAAAGAACTTCAAACGCTTTTTGCTCGAAAGCAGATTTTGAAAGTCCGTGTCCATCGTCATTCAAAAACTGCTGCACCAATTTTGTTCAAGTTTTGCACACACTTTCTACATATAAAAAACCAGACCCCAACGTTTTCGTTTTCATTGTTTGTTTCTTCGGGGAGGTTTTACAGCTTCAAAATTGCGGATTTTTTCGTGAAAAATCGTAGTTCTCACTTTGAACAACCACCAACAATTCAAAATTACAGTCTGATAATTATTGGTGCTGTGTGGAATTTACCAGGAGAGAATTGCAAGTTGACAATTATCGTCTTTTCTATGTTAAATGAATCATGCCGGTTTTTTGTTGCTTCGATGATATCCGCCTCTCTTTGATGGCACTGATTCAATCGGGTGAAGAGTTACTAGTGAATGTTCTTTGATACGATAAAAGCCATCCTTGGCTGCCAGCCATATTTTTCCCGTTGGCAGCCGTCTGGAAGCCAAGCCAATGCGGGTAACCAAAACACATCGTGACGCAATTTCGCCTGAATAATTTTGACAGCAGCCGGAATGTTATCAAAATCAGATATGATTTATCGTCGTGCTGAATTTTTTGACACAAATTAATGCATATTTACCTGCATACTTCAATCAATCTGACATTAAACCCACAGTGATCATCCGTAATGTTGGCAACAACTCAAAACATTCAATGCGAAATGTTGGCAGTTTCGTTAGAATACTAGATCGTTGAAAAAGTTCTTTAACGCGCAACGAGTTGTGATTCTTCATTTCGAGCCACGTGATTAATTGAGTATTAAAATTATTGCTTACTAAATGACAGGCGGATTGCATATGACTGTCCTAGCAATAGAAAATTTTTGAATTAATTTTTGATTCAATAAAAAAGATTGTCCTGTAGAAGCACTAACGCCAAACGAAGATATTTTTCTTTCATTTTGCTTTCGAAAGATTTAGATTACACTAAGCAAACATAATAAGTGGCAATTAGATATCAACGTTTAAGATGATTACCATAATGGCATTTTGTATTTCATATTCTGAAAAGAATGTTCAAATTGATTAGATCAATATCAATTAAAAATTTAAGCTTCGTCTCTCCAAGCAACCAAAGTTCCACTGTACCTGGAAAATGTCCACTTTATTAGAGCTCTAGCGTACGCGTGGCACTTTTTGGCAACTTGAACGTACAAAAAAAGTTCTGAGAAAACTTTCTTGCTGCTTAAAAGCTGTACAAGAAACAGCTTCAAAGTTTATTGCTTCTGATGCTTTGGGTGAACATTCAAGTATGAGTAATTCCTTAAAAACGAACTGTTCAGAATGCTTTGTATCCTTTTTTTACGAACTTGGGCTAAAACAAATTGTAAATATATCCTACTCTACTGAATGAACAACTCTAGAAGAGAAACAACATTGTGTCAGGTTTATCAATACAAAATTCTGATTATTGAGCTTTTTATCGATTACCGGAAGCAAGAATCACTTCTGGAAGAGAAAACGTTTATTATGCCGAAGCCATTAGAGAGGGATCTTTGTTCAGTGCATTGACTCAAAGGATGGGATGACAATTTGCTCAATTTTTGCTTAACAGAAGTATTTCACCTTAATTTTTGATGATCTTTCTATTTGGGTTAAAGTGAATGTGTGTGTCGAATTCCGTTGATTGTAGGTTAAGTAATCAGAAAACTGTTGGAGAGAAACGTTAACCACATAGTCGTTAGATAATTCTACCGTCCGAAAACATAAATTTGAACAAATATATTTGGGTGAGACGAAGTTCGACGTGTCAGCTAGTGAAAAATAATTTGGCTTCAGTTTCCTTGCACTACCACACATTTCATCAGTAACTACGTATTTTCTCTCGCAGATTTTGCTTCACAAAAAAGATTTACATAACTTTCATTGAAATTCCAGCGAAATAGAAACCTTTGCTCGAAAAAGCCAAAGGCAATAAATACGGTATGTTGTTGAAAATTGTTTCACAAAACATGTACAAATTTGTTTATTTTGTATAGCGCAATCCAATACAGATGCACTGAAGCAGTGTAAGTAAACGTTCTAATATGTAACAACAAATCAAAAACTAATAATGTATGCAATTTTCCATCAAATATCGACAAAATATTGATCAGAATTAATATTTCAATATGGAACAATGCTTTTCATTTGTTTGAGCATATATTATTGAAAAAATAAAATATTTAAAATTAAACTGTAAACGCGTCTTCGATAAGCACTGAACATATAAATTCGGTGGAATCAGCAGGTATAGTACCAGCTGCATCCCATGAGTGTAAGTGTCCTAGGCTGTAATGGAAAAAAAAAGTATCATACCACCAAAGTTATCAGCTGGTAGCTGAACCTTTCTTGTCAAATTATTCTGAACGCTTTTCTTCAGGTGTATGATCATACATGAACCTATTTATAGAATTGAAGTGCTATTTACATATGAACTGATCGTGCAAATTTTTATCAATGTATTATTAAAAACAGCCGTATACACTTGAAAATTTTGGATGAAATTTAAGATTAGTAGTATTCATGCAATTCTGATTTGGGTGATAAACGAATAAACTCAATTTCGGTCATAATTTATTAATTCATCTCTAAATACAACCATAAAATGGATAGATACAATAATAGTAAATAAGGATGGCATTTATCGTATCAAATAACGCTCACCAACAACTCTTCATACGATTGAATCAGTGGCATCAAAGAGAGACGAATATCATCGCAGCAACAAAAACCCGGCATGGCTCATTTAACATAGAATAGACACCAGTGCGAGAGCGAATTTCTCTCGATGACATTTCTGAGAATCAAAGGTTAGTACGCTGCTGTGGTTATCCTCTCTGAAGCAACAAACGATCGCTTATTCTGGTTTCGCGATCCGATTCTATACAGGCAGTTGATAATTGCGATAGAATCATTTTACTATTGCCGCTTATTCTAACTATGTGCAATTCCACACAGCAACGAACATTATCAGATTGTAATTTTTTTAAGGGCCGTGAAATACTCAGAGTATGAAGTGGAGCGAAGAAATGTAGAAAAATTCTCTCGCGGTTCATGCATTGAGAGATTCGAGTTCTTGTAGCATCTTCTACCGGATTGAAAATGTTGTATACAATATAGACAGCAATATAGCAGCTTCTGTCAAATTTTCGGCAATCACCAACACTGATAGTAAATAAATAAAACCTAAAAATTTCCCAGATTTGTGAATAACAGCCAAAATTTCTCCATTAAGATTAATCAAACACGCAACAGAAAGTTACTGAAACATTAATAATCGAGTATTTCACCAAACTTTTACATGTTTGTGTATGCAAATTTTTCAAATCATCAAGCAAAATCTGTAAATTGCAACCATTGCTTGCCACTTGGGAAACGCTGCAGTCGCAGAAGAGTTGGCTGGTATTTTCTTTATTACTAACGTATCGCATTCGGGAGGCTATTAAGTTCAATGCTCAAACCTCTATGATTGGAATACTGTTATACCACACAGTAAAAAATAGCCCATTGACAAAGGAACTAGTTATTCAACCAGACCTAAATATTTACAACCGCACCTAAGCTGCTGATTCAAAAGATACCTACTGGGATATTATCCGGCCTATTCTTTGTCCGTTTCGAGTGGACTTTTTTAGGATTTCCACTGTTGCAGAGACACTGGAACCGGTGTCATGCCCAAACGCCTTACGTGCACCGTCGCGTGACGGAGGGATTTCTGTTGGACTCCCGTTTGATTGAACAGTGTGATAAGTTAAACGTCACTTCCGCAAACACATATATCTACCCTCTCGATGCGAGTAGAAAACAATGATGTCATGAAGTTGTAAGGACAATACCAGAATGGAGGGCTCTAATTAGAACGAGGCAGCTGCATTTGCATATGAGGATCAAAATTAACCAAACAGTCCAAACTACAAGTTAACGATTTCCCACATTAGCCATTCAGGGAGGCGAAACTAGTGAACTGTTGGCTGTTTCCGGTTACCTGTTATGAGGAAAAAAGTTCAGCAAAATTAATTACCGGCCTTAATCAGTGTTCCATTATTTCCATTTCGGACGTTCTGTGCAAGCTTCAGGGCACGTGGAACAGCCACCAGTGAGTGTGCTATTCGGGGAAATGAGCGAGGGCGCAAAAATCGTTAACGCCGACAGATGTGCAGAAGTTAACTGAAGCGATTTTGGTTGAACGTTTTTGATTTCCTTTTTTTTTTTTTTGAAAAAAAAATCCTGGGACCCTCATGTGCAGAAAACGAGCGGATCTGTTTTTTGCGATATTTTTTATTATTCCGGATAATGATTGCTGGGCACTTATTGGACGATTTTATTGATTTTTAACGACGAAATGCTTTAGCCCGTGTTAAAGGAATTAATGGTTTTTCGGGTCTAGTGACAATAGCGGATCGACAACGGAACTTATGATTAATGAATCACGAGGAGAATATTTCAAATATTTCCCAATTCTAGAGATCTACAACTGCGCAAGACTTTTCAGTTGCAATGGGGCGTTGGATTCAGCAACAATGTGAATGGTGGAAAATTCAAAAGAAAGAACTACGTTAAAGCATGCATCAAAATTCATTACAAAATGAAAGCGAAAGTCGGTAAAGATTAGTTCTATATGATGTCATACCCATCGAAAGACTAAGTAAGATTAGCTTCCGTCAGACGTCCATCGCACACACTACACCACAATCCAACATAATCTGACAAAAATGTCGGATGTAATTCCGTTTGCTGCACTTCCAAACTTCGAAAGCCATTAATTTGCAATATATTTATTCTCCCTTCTTTGCACAAGCGGAGGGGAAAAGTATTTTTTCCGAAAATTTCTGATTGACAAAACCGATTTATCGGATTTCACGTTTGTCAGCAGCCGTTATAATCCGAAATTTTGGGTGGTTTTGACACGGTTTCAATGTTTGTTATGCAGCTTATTAGATACGCTAAATCGCTACTGTGTTAACGATTTCTATACATCCATCTATAGAAGTGCGTTGAATCAATCAACTTCCAATCAATTTCTCGTTTTGAGCCGTAATAAAAATAACTTCCTGATATTTCTTCCAGATAATGTTAATTTGAAACTATTACGTCGAGTTGATAAAATCCTGTGGATTCCTATCTGCTCCCTCTCGGTCCTCATCATTTGGAGTGATAATGAAATTTAAATTTATTCTAACGCAGCCTTATCGTGATCATAATCGTAATGATTTTGCTACCACGGGCAGACTCTGGGCGTTGCTGAAATTCGATTGGGGTAACATTACAAAAACCACCGGTGCAGCTTATTTGCAGGACCTTCCACCGAAACAGATTTTAGTACCTTTTACAAAAGCCGCCACCAGGAATATTGAATTACCCGTACAGTAGCAGAATGTCGGGACGATCTTCCGTAGCCCAGAAGTGGGGTGAGGATGCTTCCCCAGAAACCGTGATTAATTCAAATGAGTACTGGTTTTTTGTTCCCCTAAAATGAGACTCGGTACTGGCGCGGGTGCAATCCTATATATATACCGAGGATGTACGCTCGCAGGGGAATATAACAAATTATGAGCACTGCTGCTCCGAGGTCATGCATCAGTAATTAATATTCAAACAGTTTATTTTTGTAATAAAAGTGAATGTTAGAGGCTTGATAATTCTTTTTGAGCGAGAATAACAGTTGTGTTAATAAAATTTGCCGCATTGAGATTGAAAATTTGAAGCGTCTGTAAAGAATTCCTAAAGATGCGATGCAGAAAAAAAATTTTAAAATTACCTTTTTCGATAAATGCCATGATGCAATAAGAGGTCTTAAATAATACTTAACAAATAAATTTCAAATATTTAAGAAGCAATTTAATTTTCAAAATATATACATAATACTTCCTTTTCCAAAGAGTATTTGTTATAAATAAAACATTCCCTACGGCCAGAGTTACCCTTCAAATGATTCAATAATTCTGGTGATTTACCTTTACAAAACATCTTCATGTCAGCTGAAAAACACAGCTCCTCATCGCATATTCGGTTTGACCATCTTCAATAATTTCACCAACTCGTAGAGCGAGTAGTTCGAATTTTCACAATACACAAACCAATATCAAAATCAAATAATAAAGAAACACAGAAAAAATAATGAAACTCACACGATACATACATCAATAATAATATGAAATCAGTTGAATCTAAAATTTAATTGAAAACCAACAATTAATAAAACTGTATTTTTAAATTACCGTTTAGTCTTGCTATCATGGTATGTTGAAAAACAGAAAAACTGGAAGGCAATTTTATATACAATTTCCTGCCGTATCTATGCACATAAAGAAGATTAAAAAATTCACAAAATGTTGTTATTTTCACCGATAAAAATATTTTGTGAATTTACAACCTTCTTCATGCACATATTTGAAGCAGAAAATTAAATACAAACTTACGTTACAGTTTCTCATTTTTCAATACACCTTAAAAGCAAAACTAAGCGGTAATCTTAAAATCAAATCTAATTCATTGAAAAATCAATGCATTCCCATTTTGATTTACGTTGCTGATAGTTTCCAATCAAAATTTCGATCTGTTTCGTACAACCTGACAGGAATGAGACTGTTTTATATGTGTTCCACTAAATTCAGGACGGCGCTAATAGGCCCATATCCAGGATTTCGTTTCAAGGGGAGGAAGGCCTCAGATAAAAAAAATGTTTGTTATGCCCGTGCGCAGGGAGGGGGGTTTTGGTGGAAAATTTTTCAACGCTATGTTCCATGAACAATACAGTACTTGTTATATAAAAGTGTAAATAATTTAACAATTCATACTTTGTTCTCAGAATTTGTTTTATAGTGTCAATATTGTGGATGACGAACTTTTCTTTCAGATTTTTGCGCCTTCCCCAACTTTTGAACCCCCATTCCCTTACGTGGCTGCCGGTGACATTTGAAATATTGAAATCTGAATACTCTTATATAAAAAAAGAACTAATGATTCCATCGTGAATAGAATAGAATAATTAATTTACTTGAATAATAATTTTGATATTTCCAGTAGATTTTGCAAATAAGTGAATCTTCAATATGTTAAAATTGGGATGCCAAACCTCTTGTAACGCTTTTTAGTCCCTTATTTTAACTTACAGAAATTAACACATATAACGCCTCCTAACACACAAAACTTAAAAAGAACATTGGACGTAACACCTCGTAACGCTTGTATAGATTTGTAACGATTTGTAACGTTTATAACTTACAAAAAAGTAACGCAACGCCTAAAACATATTAAAAGTAACGAATGCAACGCAATGCTTCGTAACGCTCCTAACTCACTAAAAAGTAACGTATGTAACGCTTATGATTCACAAAAAAGTAACGCATGCAACGCTTCGTAATGCTTATAACTTACAAAAAAGTAATGCATGTAACACTTCGTAACACCTATAACTTACGAAAAAGTAACCCTTTCGAAACGCCTATGAATCACAAAAAAGTAACGCATGTAACGTTTCGTAACGTCTATAACTTTAAAAAAGTACGCATGTAACGTTTCGTAATGCCCATAACTTACAAAATAGTAACGCATGTAACGCTTCATAACGTCTATACCTTACAAAAAGTAACGCATATAACGCCTTGTAACACCTTTAACTTACAAATAAGTAACAGATGTTACGCTCCGCAACGCCTATAACTTACAAAAAATAACGCATGTAACGCTTCGTAAAGCCTATAACTTACAAAACAGTAACGCATGTAACGCTTCGTAACATCTATACCTTACAAAAAAAGTATTACATATACCACGTCGTAAAGCCTATAACTTACAAATAAGTAACGGATGTAACGCCCCATAACGAATAACTCACAAACAAGTAACGCATGTAACGATTCGTAATGCCTATAACTTACAAAATAGTAACGCATGTAACGCTTCGTAATGCCTTTAACTGACAAATAAGTAACGCATGTAACGTTCTGTAAAGCCTATAACTTAAAAAAGAATAGCGTATGTAATGCTTCGTAACGCCTGTAACATTCAACAAAGTAACGCATGTAACGCTCCGTAACGCCTATAACTTACAAAAAAGTAACGCATGTAACGTTTGGTAACGCCTGTAACTGAAAAAAAGATAACGCATGTAACGCTTCGTAACGCCTATAACATACAAAAAAGTAACGCATGTAACGCTTCGTAACACCTATAACATACAAAGAATTAACGCATGTGACGTTTTGTTACGTCATAACTCTAACTAACTCATAAACTAACGCATGTAACGCTTCGTAACGTCTATAACTTACAAAAAATTAACGCATGTAACGCTTCGTGGTGTCTACACGCAGAAAAATAGAACACATTAGATTCTAATGTATTGAGTCTTTAAGGCCATGGTCCAAGTATCATGCGCGCGGGTGGTTTTAGGAAATTTTCGATGGAAATGTTTTAAAAATTTGCCAAAACCAAAAACATACAGACCTTTGAAAAGCTTTTATCTATCTGTAGGGCAAAAATGACTGAAAAATTCAGAGGATTTCCCGAGTCTTATCAAAAATAGCTCTGAAAAATGAGTGTTTTTGAGATATTTCACAATTATCTGGAAAAATAATGCGATGATACATTTTTTTTTTTTCAAATAAACCTTATGATGGCTACAAAGATTACATTCGGACACATTTTTGGAAAACCTTTTCACGCTTTTCATGGAAAATCAACGAATTTCAAATGTTTCAACGAAATCGATTATATGAAATTCATTGATTTTGCATGAAAAGCGTGAAAAGGTTTTCCAAAAATGTGTCCGAATGTGATCCTTGTAGCCAGCATAAGGTTTTTTTTAGAAAAAAATTTCGTATCATCGAATTATTTTTTCATTTTTATTATAATTGTGAAAGATCACAAAAAAACTCATTTTTCAGAGCTATTTTTGATGAGACTCGGAAAATCCTCCGAATTTTTCAACCATTTTCGCCCTGCAGATAGATAAAAGCTTTTCAAAGGTCTGTATGTTTTTGGTTTTGGCAAATTTTTAAAACATTTCTATCGAAAATTTCCTAAAACCACCATGATACTTGGACGACAACCCCAAGTCAACTTCAAACAATTTTTTGAATCAAATAAAATTATTTTTGAATTAAAATTTGAATCAAATAAAACTCTTTGTGAATCAAATTTAGTGTGGTAATGTATATTAGATTCAAATATATTGAGATATGTATCCAAATTTCAAAATTTTATTGAAACTAATAAAAAATTTATTTGATTCAAATAAATAGTAAGTAAAAACTTTCGAAGCAGTTGACGAATTTAAACTATCTGCACTATTGAAATCGTTCGAATTGTGCGATACTATAGTGAGTGCTTTCATAGGATAGGTAGGTTATGAGTTATGTATGTAAAGCGAAATTACATTTGTATTAATTCCAGAGAACGGTTTCACAGTAGAGCTTTTGTAAATTATTGAACGAAAGGAAGAAGAGGAGTCAATACCGTAACCGTACTCAGATAATTTAATTTACAATAATTAGTCAAAAATTCTTTTTAAATAACAATTTATTGAATTTAAAAAAAATCCATCATTGGATCTAAACACAAACGAAAGCCTGATTTTAGAAACACAAATAATTTGCTTTGAATCAAATAAAAAATGTATTTGATTCCAAGTGAAATTAAATTCAGGTTTAAATGAAACATATTTGAATTCAAAGCACTATATATTTGAATTGAATGTTTCTTTTATTTATTTCTAATAATAATTAGCTTTAATGTAAATATCAAATGTATTTGAATCAAAGGAAAATGAAAATAAGCGCTGATTCAAAATAAAATATCTTTGAATTCAAAGTGTAATATATTAAAATTTAGAATAAATTTTTCTGCAGGTAGAACTTACAAAAAAGTAACATATGTAACGCCTCGTAACGCCTATAACTTACAAAAAAGTCTATAACCACAGAGAACAGACATCCAAGTAGAGATGTCAATGTGTGTAAAAAATTTAATGGTTGTTTTAAAAAGCAATCACCAAGTAGCAATTCTCCTGTAGAGGCGCTTAGAGCAGCCCAGCAGTTGCTTATGGGCTCTTGCGTTCGAGCCTCCATGATGCATACAATGGTAAATAATGCGTGCAAAGTCGTACGCAACGGTTATTTTTAACGAATTTTCACTTGTATGCTTTACATAGCTTTTTTGAAAAAGTTTATACTAGCTTGGATGTTTGTTCTCTGTGCTATAACTTACAAAAAAGTAGCGCATAATAGATAATAGTACGAACAAGAGTGATACCCAAGTAATTGAAACCTAAACCGTTGATTTCAACCATAGTAGCGATTCTAATGTGCTTCATGTAAGGTCATTTTACAGCTTTACTGTAAAACTGGCTTTATTCTGATTTGAGGTAGTCCTCAAAAAGTATACTATGCCAACATTTTGATCTTTCCGTTTCATTGGGACGCCCTTAGAGGATTCGTGCCGCTTCGAAATACTCGTACTGGCTTCAGTCTATTGGCGGGCAATCATTCTGTTCTCTGGCTTAAAATAATGGATTCAGCCAAACATGTACTCGAAGTGCGCTTGCGTTCGTTTTTCTAGCGCTAAATAAGTATGTGCGGGATCCAGCGACAGGGTATCTTTCTCATCTGCAGAATCTTGCTTTACTAAGGCATGATCGCGCACTATCACTTTCCGGTGGTCTAGTACAATTTTATGTATTATCATTATTGTAATTTATTTTACCCTGGTTGCATTCTCCATGTCATGTGGTTTTGACTTTGTTCTGCTTCGTAGGACCGTAGGATCAACAGCCCCATAATATTTCTCAAACTTTTTTTTTCGTGTCTGTTTCTGATTTCGGAAGAGGCCCTGACTTATCTTAGTTCTAAAAAGAAAACAATTGAAAGTGATTGCAATTGGTGCTTTTATAGTTATTTGAGCTCGAAATAAAGTGTTCTTCGAAATGGGGTGTACGACTAAAGAGTACCTTATGTATTTAGTCGTATCAATGAAAAGGCAAGGAATTAGTAGCCATTTGTAGAAGTATTGGTTATCATTGGATAATCTGCTAACGACTAGGGTGAAGATAAGGGAAACATATATTTACATTTGGTTTGCAAATGAGTAGTACTGGAATTCAAGATTCGGTAGAATAAATTACTTCACGTTCAGTACTCATTGAAATCGTATTCAACTATGTTTAAACCTTATATTGATGAATACGAAATGAGATATAATACAACAATTATTTATAATTTAACCTTACGCTTTATAAAAATGTACATAATAAATGAACTACTTTTGTGAAAAACATGCAGAAATATAAAGTCTGAATCGATGATGCAGATCATATCCATATTGACGACGAGTTTGTTTGCAATATCGGTTTCTGTTCACCTTATTGTGATTACAAAAATTTCATTTCTATTTGCTCAGATGCATTGGCCATCACTGAGCTATGTATTTGAAGTGGTTCAACCCTCTCAATACTTTCGAGTGGGTTATGAGATCTGCTAAGTAGCGCAATGCAAGCAGAAATATTATGTTATTACACATGCCAGTTTCGGAAAATAGATACGTTGATACCATTCTGCAATAAAATTAAGATCGTATTTTCCTTTCTCTTCCATCCTTGTTCATGACATAACCTAAAAATGCTACAATCAGGTATCACTGACCAATCGGTGAAGCATAAATCAATGGCGTTTCAGCTGGTAACAGTTTTACGGGCTAGGAAACAAAAGAGAAATCAGATCAAATAATAGAAACACTAAATTTTTATTGCTCTCGCTATTAAGTAAACCCTCTGCATCAGCAAAAATTTCGAAAATCGATTTTTCTCCATTGATGCATACAACTTCAAGTTGGTTCATTCGCTAATGTGCGGTACATTTGGGCAACCCTCTAGAAAATCGTTGCCTTGCCTTGCAGCATGCCATCTAAGCACCAGTGCAGTTCCATTGATTTTTGGGAAATTTTACGACCGATCAATGCGCTGGACGCAGCAAAGCAATAAAATTAATTTCAATGTTTGTGCAGAGTATTGCTTCCCTTTGTTGGTAATGTATGCAGAAGGTACCCGGTAGGCTGATGATTCACGTAGAGAAGGACTCGCCAAACTGCAGCAGGATTTTACTGATTTACGATAAAATTATACGGGGGCGACTTGTTTCAGTAATTCGTCCAACTTTGGCTCCTGACAGCTTTTTGAATGCGAACACCACGCACTCCGTCATTTAGGCTGGTAGATCCAAATGCACATTGTTTGTAGTTGGATTCCAGGCTCACAATTCGGATCGAAGAGCAGGTGATGGCTAAATAAAAGATTTTTCCCATTCCCTATCGCAGCATCAGACATTCGTGGTAGAGTGGGGTGCTAAATCGGTTCGTCCGTGCCCTCGTTTTTTTTTCTTTATGCAGACTCGTGCCTGAATAGGGGTGAAATTCAAGTTTGTACAAAAGTCATACATCAAGCAGTATTTAAATGCTTGTTAGAGAGAAAAGGATTTTTAAAATCCTATTCCCATTGTATCAGTGATGTGATTTATGAGTGATATAAATTGTTCATCTTATCTGTATATACTTTTAGTTCAGTGATATACTAGAAAAAGAAAAACCAATCCGCGCAATATTTGCATATATTCAAAAGTTCGCGAATTCTGGAATTTGTGCTGCGTAATTGAAAATGTATTCGAATTATTCCTCATAAAATTATTACATTATATACATAAATAACTAAGCCGATCGTTGTTTTTTCATACGATAATCTGATATCTACACCAACTAACAATTTAGTTTTGTTATTCCAAACGTTGAATAGGAATTGCATGTAGCTTGTATAAGAACAGTCCAAAAATTTTAATTCAATAAATTTTCAATTTTCTAAACGAACTGACTACGGCTATACCGGTTCCCAGTTCTAAAAATATCGAAACTCTAAAACTCTAGAGCAGAACGGATTTTTCTCATAGATGACTGGACCGATTTCCACAAACTTATAAATGATAGGTCTTTGGCTCCAAAAGGTTTCAAATTAAATTTTATTCGGACTTGTGGTTTTATTTAATGACAGAATGAGGATTGTTGCAAATTTCAACCCGTCAAACGCGAACGTTAGATTATATTAGTTGAGGCCAAAAAAAATTCTTATTTTTATTCAAGAATCAAATGAAAGGTTTTTTGAAAACTCATGCATGAAAATATGAGGAAAATTACACAACATGTAGCCGAATTCCAGCCACAAATTTTTTTTTTTGGAAGAAAAGAGAATTGCTTGGAAATTTGGCCTGTTTGCTTAACGTGGAAATCCCGTAAAGTTTAAGAACAAATTTTGTGATATCAGGAAAAGAAAAAGAACATAATCTGGGGCATAACAATAAAAGTTGAGAAAAGCAACTCCCTTCAAATGCATTATCATTTTTTTTTCAAACTAATGCCGGGAGAGGAATGCATACGAGGTGCTAACCCTAGTCATAGTTTATTTATTTATTTATTTATTTATTTATTTATTTATTTACTTACTTATTTACTTATTTATTTATTTATTCATTTATTTATTTATTTATTTATTTATTTATTTATTTATTTATTTATTTATTTATTTATTTATTTATTTATTCATTTATTTCTTATTCCTTCATCTGACCTGTTATAGTCTCCATGAAGCATTGGAAGGGGAAAAGCCCAATTGAGGATAATTCAATCGTCCAATTGGGCGTAAAAACCCCTTCATCTTTTCTGACGGTTGACAATAATACAATTATACATACATTTTCATATTACATTGTGGGCTTACACTTATACATTACAATAATCTTCTTAGTCTATCTCTAAAAACATCACATGAAATGGAAAAATCAAAACATTCATAGACACTATTAAAACTATTACACATTCCCCTAATGGGTTCGTTTTGTCCATAGTCAGTACGTTGATATTCAAGTCTTAAAAAGTTCCGCGATCTTAAAGTTCTAGGTGGTACATTGATATTTACTTGAGAAAGGATATTAGGAGCGTCAATTTGTCCCATCAATAGTTTCCCTATAAATACAGCTCTGGAAATATTTCTCCTTTTAGAAAGTGTGTCTATACCCAGTAATCCACAACGATCAGTATAAGGTGGTAACTCTGTCGGGTTGCGCCAAGGTAAAGATCTGAGGCCGTAGCGGAGGAATTTAGCTTGTATTGATTCAATTCGGTTAATCCAAACGTCAAAACACCATATTACCGATGAAGCTTCAAGAACAGATCGGACAAGGGTGAAATACAATGATCTGAGACAGTAAGGGTCACTGAATTCTTTTGCTATTTTAAAGATAAATCCAAGATTCCGGTTAGATTGTGCAATGATATGGGAGTAGTGGTCTC
Source organism: Malaya genurostris (assembly GCF_030247185.1). Classification (NCBI taxonomy): domain Eukaryota; kingdom Metazoa; phylum Arthropoda; class Insecta; order Diptera; family Culicidae; genus Malaya; species Malaya genurostris. Next base: position 203,405,072 of record NC_080572.1, on the reverse strand, counting down.
TGAACGACAGCTGAGAATCAAGTACTACACCTAAGTCCCTTACAATTGATACTCTCTCAAGGAATTCTCCAAAAATAGTGTATCTTCAGAGAATAGGTTCTTTTTTGCGTGTGAATGAAATAACGGAGCATTTCGATATACTAAGCGTCAATCGGTTACGCGTACACCAGTTGCTGAAGACATCAACTTGTCGTTGTAAAGCCATGCAGTCTTCTTCAGATCTAATGATATGAAATAGCTTGAGATCGTCTGCATAAACAAGCCTACACCCTGGTGGCAAAACAAAACAGATGTCGTTGTAGAACAAAGAAAATAGCATAGGTCTGAGACTGCTACCTTGAGACACACCCGACAGATTCGAGAAGCTATTTGATTCACAATTTCCAAGCTTAACAGAAAGTGAACGGCCAACAAGATACGATTTGAGCCAATCGGTAAATGTTTCCGATGCACCTAGCTTTCGAATTTTCGCAAGTAGCAGAGTATGGTCAACACGATCGAACGCTGCTTTAAGGTCTGTATAAACTGTATCAACCTGTGCTCCATCTTCAATGTTTCTGATGCAGTGTGACGTAAACTGAACTAAATTCGTAGCTGTTGATCTACCGGGGAAAAAACCATGTTGATCGGTCGATATGTATGATTTGTTTTTTTTTAAACAGAACATTGCTAACGAGAATTTCGAATAACTTAGAACCAGCACAAAGAGAAATGATACCGCGGTAATTTGCTACGTCTTGCTTATTACCTTTCTTGAACACAGGGAACATGTACGATTTTTTCCAGCATTGTGGAAACATTCCTTGCGACAGAGACTTATTGAAGATTATCTTTAGAGGAACACACAGTGCATTCGCGCATCGTTTAAGTATGATGGCAGGAATGGCATCTGGACCAGTTGATGTTGATGACTTCAGTTTTTTCAACGCAAAAATGATTTCTTCGCATGTGAATTGAATGTTGCCAAGACTTATGATATCACAAGGAACATCTCTGAGCCCGAATTCCATCTGAGCAGGATCAAATGAACAATTAGCACATTGTCACAAAACTGAGTTACCGGTAGCAACACCTGCCAATGAAAAATGGAACCAATAAAAAGAGGGTTACTGAGAAAATAAGGTTAGGTTTTTTTCGGACCCACATTTTTTTTAAAAATAGAAACCATAGTAATATTTCTCGAGTACTAGAATGTTTAGCGATCGAGTACCATTTAGATTGGATACTTTATTTGTTATGTCCGGGCATTTGAAAAATAATATTGAACTAAGTATAATGCTCCATTATAAATGAATGTTAATTTTTGCACAATAAAGTAAGATTAACTTTACTACCTCAGAGTAGAAACTTTTTCTACTACGATTTTTCAAATGAATTTGACTGTTTTTATTTTTAAAAAAATCGTTAAAAAAGTGAAGTAGTTAAACATTTTCCTACCGATTTGACAGCTCTTGCTGAAAATATCATCTATAAACAAGCAGCGCCTCTACATTTAATTTTAGCGTTATTGTTGCCAAATCGAATCGTGCTGTAAACTGAACGGGCTGAGGCTAATTTCCCTTACAAACTGCACAAGTTTCGTTAAAAACCCCTAAACGATTTAAAAAATCGTGTGATTTTATGTCTTCTAGGACTGATATATTCAAACGTTGTTAATTACATATTTTGACAGTTGATTCAATACTTGGTTCATGCTATTCGATATATTTTTATGTCTTGAAATATGGTGAGTTATACGTTATTTTAAGTAGTGAATTTGTATCACATATGAATTTCATTTTTTTCAGCGCATTGTAATACAAAGGAATAGTCGGTTACATTAAAATACAACGGAATAGTCTCCGTTAATTGTACTCTAATCTATTGGAACATGAACATTGACGTTGAAATGAAATGCAGAGGCCCTGCTCGTTTAGAGATGACCCACATTATCGAAATGACGGAATGCATAATGAATTCTTACTCGACTGCATGATTTTCCAGTACTCCATCAGTTCAATGGTAGAATTATCGCCTGAGTTGGGTGCTCAACCAACCCGATTGACAGTGACAAAATAAATGTCATTGAATATACGCCATTTCACTACACTCCAGCTAAAGGAATGGATGATGCTGACTAAGGTATGACGTTTTGTTAATTTCCAGTAAATTTCAAAAGTTTTTGCTAGAATTCTAAGAAGAACTGGTTATTTATTAGTTATATAACTTTTTATTTAAAAATAAACTGAAAAACAGCACGAAAACGTGCAAAATCGGGAAAGAATAAGAATAAAACGAATTGACAATTCAGTCCGCATCTTCTCACTCAATTCCGACAGATTTCCGAATGAACCGATTGTAGGCGAAATTCATTCAGAACCGGTTGTTGCATTGGAGTTGGAATCCATTCGAAATTCATTATGATTTCCACATGAAGTTCCGAATGAAAATTTCTCGCCGATTCGGAATTAATTCGGAGTTTTCTCGGATCGAATAATGTGGGGATACTTTCAGAAAGAACTGTCAGATCGACGGGAAAATTTTAACTTAGTTCATGTTTTAACGATTTTTTTATAAAAACGGGTAAATTCATTTGAAAAAATCATAACACAAGTCCTGACTTTAAGGTGGTAATGTTCTTAATTAATTGTGCGAAAACTTAAGTTTTTTTTAGAACGGAGCATTATACTTGGTTCAACACCATTTTTCAAATGCTCGGCAACAACAAGTAAAATGTCCAAAAACAAAAATGGTAACGGTAACTAGTACTCAAGATATCAACATTACACGGGTTTCTGTTAAAAAAATGTTCGTCCGTAAAAAAAACTAACCTTATTCAATTTCACACGTTTCTGAAGATTTTTCATGTTTATTCATAGCTCACACTAGAAAATGTAGTAGCAATCAGTTTTCAAATCGATTTTCTTCATCTCCTAGCTTTCTTTTATTGTTAATATCTATCAGTATTAGTGAATAAACGAAAAAATGGAGGTAAAACACAACTGCCGACATGAAAATTTGCATCATTTGCAAAAATCGCTACCGGTAATTGAGTTTGACGGCAATGTGCCTATAACTTATTGAATAGGTATTACCATGTTCATGTGACAGAAAATTATGACTTAAAATTTTGTGTAGCTAAAGCTAGTGAACATCGGATCAAAATAAAAAAAATCTTCTTAATCCTGTCTATCCCTGCCTCTTGTCTTTAATAAAATAGTTCCTGACACGAATTTGGGTAGGTTTTGACATAAAAACAACCAGATTAGTTAAGTTGGTTCACAAAAGCGCTTATGTGACACATCCGACAACATTGTCGAAAGCAAAATCATCAGCAATAATACATTTGAACTTGATCCTTGGCCATTCTCTGAAAAATATGTTAAATGTGCTGATAGAAAAAAAAAACGATTAGTCGGTTACGTCACTTATACGATTACATCTCCGGAATTGGAAGTATCAGCAACTTTGTCTTCGAACTTGATCAAGACCTGAATAAATAGCAATAACAAACTAATATCATAGTAATAGTTCACCTTACTATCATTGCTTATTTAGTCATCATGGCAATGACAGAATAATGCTTCGATTATGTATAATAGCTTGCTTTGCAATTATTCCGCAATTTCGAGATAATATAACTTATGTAGGTATAAGACCAACATATTTAATAAATTGTCATAAAATTTGGATAACTTCTGGAAACGTCTTTAGAATTTATCAAAAATGCAAGAAAGACTCGATTTTCGTGTGATATACATTAAAATTTTGGATTGCAAAATGTACAAACTTAGTAAAATGGCTATTCATCGTTTTATTGTATTGTGTCATTCATTCGGCATGCATCAACAAAAGAAATATCAGCTGTTTTTCAAAGAAGGGCGAATCTAACATTGACAGCAAATGGAGAATAACATCGATGAATATTCCGGCTTCGGTTTAAATTCCATCTAAAATAACGAAAATAAATAGTTGTACTCTTCCTTTCTAGCATTTGAAGTATCGTTTTGTTTGTTGGCATGGAACACAGAGGGCGAAACTTACGTAAACAAATGAAATGACAATGAACTTCTTTGTATTACTAAGGTTGGGATTTTTGTAGAATCCGAATTTTTTTAGTTGAATTCACCAATTCAACGTGCTGTCACTCTTCATTTCCATTCGACTAATTTTTTAGTTGAATTAGAGAAATAAAACGTTGTTTTCAACCAGCATAAATGGTTGAATTGGCTTCGGCAATTTGCAGCTATGTGGCGCACTGTCACCGAAGAAAACGTTACCACCGTAATGACTACTAGCCACTAGATGGCACACTACTACCGAAAAATATTTCAGTCGCGGTAGTCTTTTCTATACTGGCAGGTATAACTACGATGTTGTATTGGAGAAAAAGGCATAAACGAAACATAAACTTCTTTTTGAAAATTTTTCTTCTAAATCGCTACTTTCTTCATTCGACTTCGCGAAATCAACTCTCTCACTGAAAACTTTGAGCACTCGGAAAACAAAAACCGAATACAAGTAATACACCGGACGGCGTAGCCCGGAAGGTTGGAAGATGCAAAAAACATCATTTGACATATACAATTAGAGTGCAACATTCAAAACTTACTTCACTGTTCCGCGTAAAAACATTATTTCGCACAATCGCTTCAAATGCTCACAAATTCTGAATAAATACACTTTCCACTAAGAGTTTACGTCACTTTTACAAATCGAATCAGAAATTTATATATGGATATATCGTAACACATGCGAAAAACATCAAAACAATTTGCAAGCAGTTTCAACAAGACTGTTCTTTTTAGCTTTTTAATGGATTGTTTTGCCTTGACACTTCTCATGGTTTTTTGGCTAATAAACTTGTTAATTAAGCCAATTTCATCTGTGTGTTCTTTATGCTGTCCTTCAGTACTGATGGTGATAGAAAATAGAAACAAATTTTCTGATTTTAATAACTAATTAGTTGTCAATGAGAATTTCGTGTTGGATTGAAATATTGCTGGTTTTTGTCCAGGATATTCGCCAACTAAACTAATTCTCTAAAAATAAGAGTTTTTTCTAGCAAAGTAAATTCTCAATTTTAACTAATTTCATAGTTAATTTGGAAATTTTGTTGTTAAAATCAACTAATTCAAAAACAGTAATACGAATTAGGCACAGAGCTAATTTCGGTCGTTCCGTGTAAGATTCGCCCTTCTTTGAAAAACAGCTTATAACAGCTATGAGCGAAATCAAACTTCAGTTCGGCAACGCCATCGCACGGCATCACATTCAACATATCATGCCAACTGTGTGAGTGCGCAGTGTTTGACATTTCTCTCCCCTACTTCTATGTACGAGATTCGATGCGAACTCGTCTGAGGGCGTTATGCTCACAAAAAATAATGTTGCCAATGATTTGTTCGGGAAATGTGCAAGCTGGATATCTTGTTAATATGATGTCTTGGTTCAAATATAATTCAAAAACATTCTAAATAGAGACGGGTATAGCGTGATGGGTAAGTCGATGCCTTTTATGCAACACGCCTGGTTTGATTCCCAACCTCGCACGCAGTTTTTCTAGCCCGAAGAGACGAATGACCTTAAAATTGAAACGTCTATAATCGGAACAAAAAAAACATTTTAAGTTTTTTTTTTAACATTGTATTCTACATTTTGCTGTTGCTGGGATATTGTTTTGGTATCGGAAAAATCGGTACTTAAAATTGTCACCCACATGAGCGTTGTTAGTGACAATTTTGAGTATTCTGTTTATCAATTTTAGCTCCTAATTCAACCTCATGAATATCACTTTTAACTCTTTTACTAGTCCGAGACATAATAGAATATAATAGGGTATGCATTAACTATTTGCTTCTGATCAGGATTTCATCGTGATTTCACATCTTATAAGACCGGCGAATGACCGAATAAATAAACGATATAAATTAAATTAATCTTATAAAATGCATGTCATTAATCTTATAAGATGCATGCGTCGTATTTCACCCAAATCTATGTGATTGCAAAATTCCATGATATGAAATTAATTGCAATTAGAAAAAATAAATACTGATAGCGAAAGCGGCGAGTTGAACCAACAATCATTGGATAACAAAGTACATTATTTAATCTACTGAGCCATAGAAGCACACCTCCTTCAGACACACACACATAGACATTTTCTCAATTCTTTGAACTGAATCTAATGGTATATGAAACTCACCCCTCCGGGTTTCGGATTTTTTGTCCAAAGTTGAATGTATTCTATACCTTTATTATAATCATAAACATAGGTAGAAATATAAAATGAAGGCAAATGTTAACATCTTATTACACCATTCGAAAACTTCAGTCAGTTTCTGAGAATATGTAATCGATAGGTAATGGATTCATCCTCGCACAAAATTAAAAATTAAAGCTGCAACATTCGAGGTAAACTGATATAGTTTTCTTTCGGCTGTGGTATTGTACAAAAGAAAGGAAAACGAGATAGTATGTTATCAAAGCATAACAATAACCATCAGTGTAACCTTTCACGATGGTGAAATAAAACAGTTATCGCTAAAAGGCTGTGATTAATAAAATTCTCAGAATTAAAGGTAACATTTCATATTTTAATTGCTATGAAATTTGAGCATAATGATGAAGGACAGTAATGATAATCAATAATTAAACCTAACAGTAAATTTGTATTAAATTACCATTTTTACTGAGGTATCTGAGAATATTTGACTAAATTATCAAGGATGGTAGAGAGCAGTTATATATTTTAGTTTGGATTGGTCTAAATTGTAAGTAAAGGAATATTCTATTTACACAATGCAGTGGAACTATTTTTATATACAAAGATAATATAAGAATGAATTTGTATTCATAAATGTTAGTTGCAAGATGTGCTTAATATCGATGGATCATATAAATAAAGATTTGTTCTATTATTGACAAGGATTTATCAGATCAAGTTACGAACTTGTTTTTTTCTAACAGGAATAGGCTAACGGATCCAGTAGTCATCTCATATAAGAAAACCATAAGTTAAAGTGAGATCGGCTGTCTCTGTTCAGTAAATTTCCTGTAAGGGTAAGATGAAAATAGGTGCATTGGCTTCGAGTTTTCGCGTTGCTGTAACAGCAGTGTTGAAAAATTTTCGAACTATTTTTCTCTGCGGTTTTACTTCTTAGATATTGTATCCAATTTTATCACAATTCACAATTATTGGTACAATAGCCATACATGTTTTTCGTTTAAAATCATCAAAATAAATTTTCAATTTGATCTAAGAATCTCTTAGTTTCGTACTCTACCGGTGCAGTGGTTTTCATATTCATCGTCAAAACCCACAAATTATCTATAATTTCAGCAACAACTGTGCTAATTGAACATCGCAGGAGCGTGCCGTGGTTCCTTTCATTCCAATCTTATCAGATACTTCCCATCTTTGAAACAGTACCGTTTTCAACAGCAAAATATCAGCTTACTCGATACGCTTCGCCTCTATCGGACATATCTTTCAGAAGTTTGAAGGACTGTTACTGATCAGATCAGCAAGGTTTCAAAAATACAGAGATGCCCTTTCTGTTTGCTTACCTATTTTATTTCTTTTTATCCCATGTGCAGTAGTGCAACCGTATGTATTATAGAGATGGTTTTGTTGCTATATTCGTTGGTAGGGGATGCATTTGAAGTGTATGTATACTTTTAAGTGGCGCTTGAGTTGTTATGTTTAATCAAACTTTCAAGCCGGCGAAACACACTTCCATAATGTTTCAAATGTAATGTTTATTAAACCGAATCTTGTTATCAACGATTGTAGTTGTGGTTCATCACTAGAGCTAGTGAACGGGTAATGTGTAGGGTGATTGTACCAATAGCCATTTTGTTAGTTGAATCGCAAAATTATTTTGCGTATTACTTCACCTATAATTAGCGGATTACAGTGAGATCGAGGCGAACACTGTAGTCTTCTCTGTTAGAAGTAGTTTATAGTTACAGAAAAAATCCACTTTCTTGCTGTTGAAAAGTACACGAAAAACTTTTGACAATTCATTTGGGGGTTTGGTATCTCGTAGATAACCAGTTTGTGCAAAGTGTACATGACTTGTTTTGTTCACCTCTACTGTAAGGAACACTCTACTTTTACTTGACACCCCTCCTCAATACATGAAAAAATTCGTCCCACACGTAAATTTATTTATTGATACTTCACGGAGAACCCAAAAAGCACGAAATTTAAATATTGCAAATGTTGTTTCATACCCTGGTTGTTGTTGATTTAATTAACATTTTGTTGATTTTGTCATAACCATTCAGGTAAACGAAATCGATGTATTCGAATGATGTCACTTGACGGAGAACGACGACAGCAAAACGCAAAACTTCTTCTTCATTTCACCAGAAACTTTTCAAGCTAAAAATTTTGAATGCCAATTGAACTTCATTTATGTCAGTTACGTAGTGGCCGTTTCATGTCACTTGACTGAGAACGAAGATACTTACCTTACCTGTCAGCTTGGAGCGATCTCAATCTTCAGTTCAGCAACGTCATCGCACGGCGTCTCATTCAACATGTCATGTCAATTGTATGGGTGCGCAGTGCTGCTTTTTTGGCGCGTACGAATTTGACATTTCTCTCCCCTACTTCTATGTACGTGATTCGATGCGGACTCGCCTGAGGTCGCATAAAAGGATGTTGCCAAAGATTTGTTCGGGAAATGTTAGAGCTGGATATCTTGTTGATATGATGTCTTTGACCTTACCTAACAGCTATAGTCCGGGGGTGTCCTTTGCTGAACCAAGCATACGTCTCACACATAACTCGGTCCAAGGCTGTCGGACACTCAAAGCACGGATGCTTCTGAGATCTCACACCACTTGATCGAGCCACCTTGCTCGCTGCGCTCCTCTTGTTGTTGTATCAGTCGGATTAGGTTCAAGAACTATTTTCACTGCGCTGCCATCAGACATCCTTATGACATGCCCAGCCCATCGTAGACGTAAGATTTCAGCTGTCCTTACGGTGGGTAGTTCTTCTAGCAGCTGTTGCAAATTCGTGATTCATACACCGTCCCCACGTTCCGTCTTCCATCTGCACCCCACCATAGATGATCCGCAGCAACTTTCTTTCGAAAACACTAAGGACGTTGGTCCTCAGCCAACATAGTCCAGGTTTCGTGGTCATAGAGAACAACCGGTCTAATGAGCGTTTTGTAAATGGTCAATTTCGTGTGGCGGCGTACTTTTCTCGATCGAAGGGTTTTTCTGAGTCCAAAGTACGCACGATTTCTTGACAAAATACGCTTCTGAATTTCTCTGCTGGTATCATTATCGGCGGTCACCAGTGAGCCCAAATACACCAATACAGCGATCGAAAAACAACTAAAATGTTAGTTGTTTTTCTGAATTTGATTGGCTGAAATTTGGTACAACTAATCGATTGTTGATTTAACTAAACTGTCATTTTTGTTTTATCGTGCTGGCAGTTTAGCAATGACACCCAGTGAATACACGCACCAGAAACGAGTAATGAAACGTTACAGTTGAGCAATGACAAACACCCGAAACGGAAAATGAAACATTTCAATGAGATGTCACTCGTGCAACTGAGCAATGACACATTTCCAACAAAGTTACCTGTATGCATGAAAGCAAAAAATGTCTTAAATATTTTTTTCCTCTACTAGAGGTTTTTTGATTTCGTTTTCAAGAATGTTGCTGATAAGCCTAATACTGCATATGAACTTTCAATAAAATACTAAAACTTTCGCTTTACTTTAGCAGCAATTTTAAAGCGTCAAGCGTTTTTGATTACATTGACATGAATTGTCCGACTATACATTACTCGCAGATGAAATTTAAGCATTTATACTGTGCACGCAAAGGAAAATATTGTAAAACTAACTAAATTTTGGTTTCTCTCAAGGATTTATTTTATTGAAAAAGTGACAACAGAAAATTTGGTTTAATATAGCAAATATTATTGCTTGAAACTACAAAACTAGATGTTGGATTTGTCTCAGTGAATTAGTTTATTTCAATAAATATTTTGTAAAAAAAACAAATATTTGATTTGTGCATTCCTGTTAGTTTCTTAACAAACAATTCCATAGTAAATTTAACTTGCAAAATCAGTTAACAATGAACTAACTTTAAATAAAGGTAATCTTTATAGTGCTTTGAATTTAAAAACTTGGCAGTTGAAATAAATGATAAGATATAAACCTAAAATGATTATTCTTGTTTCTTAAAATCCTTTTTCTTTTTGTTGTTGTTAAGAGTAAAATGATTTCATTCAAAATAATTTGGAGGGTTATTTGTGATACATTTTTTGTCGATTTATTTTATTTTAGCAATTCCAATTACTTACATTAAGAAGCGGGTAGGGTCTAACACTTTTGAAAAATCATTTATTATTTTCTTTATATTTTCTTATAGTAAAACATTTGAAGAATTTTCTGTGAAATTTTCAAGCCTATTGGAACGAAGCTCTGGAAGCTATGGAGCTTTATCTATCTATTCATTCTACGAAGAAGCAAGAGCTTGGCGCACAGGCCCAAGATTTCTACTTCGATTGATTTCAAAATTTGACAAAACATTCTTGAAATGTTTCGTTATAATAAATTATAAAAGAAAAAATATGATCTTTTGAAAATGTTAGATCCTACGAGCTCCCTGGAGTAATTAATTGTTTCCTTGGATTTTATAGACAAAAAACTTTAAACGCATTTTTCTCGAAAGCAGGTTTAGAAAGTCCGTGTCCATCGTCATTCAAAAACTACTGCACCATTTTATTCAAATTTTTCACACACTTCTACTTATAAAAAACAGACCCCAACGTTTTCCTTTTCGTTGTTTGTTACTTTGGGGAGTTTTAATAGCTACAAAATGGTGAATTTTTTCGTGAAAATCGTAGTTTTCACTTTGAACAACCACCAAAAATTAAAAAAATTAAAAAAAATCAAACAGAAACGTTGGGGTCTAGAAAAAAAACTTCTACTCTAACTATGCTGCATTCGTTTGTTCACTTCTGATTAGTCTGCGCTGAGATACAGTGGACAACGCAAATCATGATTATTAAGAAGCGTTCTCGAAAATACCTCTTCACCGACTTATTTCTCAATACTTTTCCACAAAAAAATTACAAAATGTTGTTCGAATGATGCTTTTTATCATGCAAAACATTTGAATTTATTTTGTTGAACGATAATTCTGAAAAAAAATCGTAATTAAATTAGAGATATCCGGTAACAATTTTGTAAAGAAAACGTGTTATGTAATATTATGAGGTTTCTAATATTATTGATTATCAATACTTATGCTTGGAATGTTAAAATGCTTCACGAAAAAGAAATGAGCAGATGAAATTTTACTTTTTGAAACACGACCTATTTTGTTTATTCACAGTTGAAAAAATTCTCTGATTTGTAAGAAATATAACTGACGCGGTTCATTTCAACATTAAACGGTGTTATATCCAAGGATGGCTTTTATCGTATCAAAGAACGTTCGCTGGCAACTCTTCACCGATTGAATCAGTGCCATCAAAGAGAGTTGGAAATCATCGCAACAACAAAAAACCCGGCATGGCTCATTTAACATAGAACGACACCAATTCGAGAGCGAATTTCTCTCGATGACATTTCTGAGAATCAAAGGTTAGCACGCTACTGTGGGGTTCCTCTCTGAAGCAACAAACGGTTGCTTATTCTCGTTTCGCGATCCGATTCTATACAGGCAGTTGATAATTGCGATAGAATCATTTTACTATTGCCGCTTATTCTAACTATGTGCATATAATCTTTGTATAAGTTGTGTCTATGAAAATGTATGTGAATACTCCACACAAGGGTTTTGAAATATTGCAACCTAGTATGAGAATCATCAAGTCGAATCATCGATTCGATTTTCTGCGATAATTGTCAACTTGCGATTCTCTCTTGGTAAATTCCACACAGCGGCGATCATTATCAGACTGCAATTTTTTTTAAGGGCCGAGAAATACTCAGAGTATGAAGTGGAGCGAAGGAATGTAGAAAAATTCTCTCGCGGTTCATGCATTGAGAGACTCGAGTTCATGTAGCATCTTCTACCGGATTGAAAATGTTGTATACAATATAGATAGCAATATAGCAGCTTCTGTGAAATTTTCGGCAATCACCAACACTGGTTATATCATTATACAAATTAGATCATAGGTTGAAGGAATCCATTTTTTATTAACATAAAGATAAATTAGAATTGAATGAACAAAGATTTTGCCAATAAAATCAACTCAACTATTCTGCCCATACTCGCATATCTGTCCCATATCGATTTTCGCCAATTTTGAGTTAGCTTGAGGAATGAAATCTATCCTCAATATCCTCTCAGAAATTGCAATAAAAGTTTAGGGTTCGTTCAGTAAAATGTAAAAAAAATATCAATTCATGCCTGTCCCATATGCCCGCATATCAGTCCCATTCAGTGCAAATTTCAATAGATTCATTTGTTGCAATATTGGAATAGCAAAAGTGTATTACCGATATTGCATGTAATAATACCATGATTTAGCATTAGGTAGTACAATAAATAAAAAAATTCAGAAATAAAATTTTGTTCGTCTTTTTCTCGACATGCCGATTTTCCATATGGGACTGATATGCAAGTATGGGCAGTATTGTTGATAAGCAAAAAATTGGTAGTTTATTTCAACAATAAAATCAGCTGAAACAGAATTTTTTTTTCGTTGGGTTAGACCAAAATGTTGATTCACATCAAACAGAGATCATTGTTGATGTTGAAGGGGGAAATTGGTTTGAAACAATCATATTCTAGATAGATACTAACAAGAATCAAATTCAAAAATCTACTAAAAAGCTCCATTTTTCTGCGTGTAGGAATATCTATGCAGTACATGGAAAACTTGTTTTACAATTAACTCTTATGTTCTTCTGCATATTTTCACTTACACGAAACGGCCACTACGTAACTGACATAAATGACGTTCATTTGTCATTAAAAATTTGGGCCTACCACGTTTGGCATAAAGCCGTTTGGCATAATACCGTTTGGCATAACGACATTTGGCATAATGGTTATTTGGTATAATGGTTATTTGGCATACCAGTCATTTGGCATAACAGATGAACATGCTGCTTAATAGAAATTGTTCTAATTTACTGCAATTTTGAAAGGTGTAATGCGGCTATGCCTCATCGTTTTTAATGGCCTGCTGTCCGACCTCGCTGCCGCTCGTTCGGACTTAATTAAGGGATAGCTCCTAGCTTTGGGTAATCCGGGCAAACTCCCGCAACTAGACAGAGGTGATTTCTGCGGGGGTGCTGTCCCCCGGCAGTGGCCGGCGCACTCGCGGCCTTCGGCCGTCTCGACCTGAATCATCTATGACGAACAGAAGATTGTGCTAGCACTAAGTGAGTTGCTTATATAAAATGACAGTGTGCTATTTACTACAGAATTTTAAAAATAAAAAATAATAATGCTATTTCAGGTAATATTATCGAAATATTCGGACCGAATATAAAATTCACATATTTCGTTCGAGTTTTCCTCGCACAACATAACTCGATCGAAACGCAAACGAAAATTTACAAATCCAATTATTATTATGACAAATGGCATTATGCCAAATGACAATTATGCCAAAAGACCATTATGTCAAATAACCGTTATGACAAATAACCATTATGCCAAACGACCTTATGCCAAATATTCAAAAGTATATATAAAAAGAACATTTTGATTCCACATAGTATTGCACGTAATAGTGAAATCTCTTTCATTCGCCAAATTCGTAAATATTTCTCAGCTCCATGAGAAATAGCGACGTCCGGTGCGGTACAAAATCGATAGATGACATTTGATGGCAAGTGGCGCGCTGAATTTTAATGATAGCTAACACACTGTTCGAAATTTCGACAAACGGATTTGGTGATTTCGGTATATTTGTTGTTTACGGACATGTTCAGCAAGATATTATGCGAAACTTCGGCAATAAAATGCGCTTTACCGTGATATCAGAGCTTTACAATAACGAATTTCGGCAATGAACTTGTGAATTACTGAACAATCAGTTAAATTTCGTGTTGCCGATCCAATTCGGCATTTCATTATGCCGAGCTCGAGAATCGATTTCAAGTGTGTAACACAACAAAAGTGGATACCATCACAAAACAAATTTCTATGATTCGATCAGTTAGCATTTTTAATTATGCAGGATGATCCCTGTTGAAAGTTACACACATTACTCCTATATACATAAAATTCGAAATCGATATATCCATTTATATATCATGACACTGGTATTAATCATATGACGGCACATTAAACATTTATGCGCTAAACTTTTGGAGCACAAATGAAACGAATTTGATTTCTGATTGCGTCTAGCAACTTCAAATGTATTTAGAGAAGAACATTTAAAAAGAAGATATCAGACGAAAAAGAAGCTTTGCTATTTAATTTACACCAAATCGTCTGGAATTTCCCTTTGATATGGATATTGACAGATTGTAAAATTAGATGTAGGTTCAGAGCTCTGAAAAAGCACATAGGAAATACGCATGCGCATCACTGCGTTACCAATACTAGCAACCCATATCAACCCATCAGGGTGATGATGTTTGTTTTGATAACGATAAAAGAGTGAGGATCGACCTAAAGTGGCCCTGAATTTCAGTTCTACGTTATTGATGTTCCGAAAATTTGCTCTAATCTTAGTGGCTGTAAAATAGTGTTTATATCTTTCTTTATCACGAAGTGTTTTGAAGCTGTACAGTAAGAGTTCATGTGAAGGAGTACCTGGAAGCGAATTGCAAGTCATCACATTATTATTTAATTTTGTTATCAGACTTGCAAATAAGAGTGACCCTTATCGCAGTGAGCAAATTGTTAGGGCATTCGATACGGGTGGCAACTACATGCACTTCCACAGCATCTCTGCGCTTAAATAGTTGCATGATAGAATAGTGTTCTTCGACGTGATTTGTTCATGCGAACATAGTTTCCACGTACATTCCAGTTTAAGGATGTCAGCTGTAATAAATCGTGTATTGTCCATCCAGAGCCATGTGGTACACGGTTACGTAGGAAATAAAAGTGCTGTTTTTCCGCTACAGGTATGCCCAAAATTAAAGGCAGTACCGTTTCTATTCACGCAATATTACGAAATACACAGTGAAAAATAAACATAATCTGGGTGTTTTTGATTTCGGTCTATTTTGTTAATATTTTATAGCCAGCCCAAAGACCAAATACTAGGACTCACAATTGACTGATCAATAAAGAATGTTAAATAAAATTCCCTTCTGTTCCATCAAAACAGGTTCTCGGTTTCGAAGTCGACAATATCAACTCAGTGCAGTTTTCTAATCACACCGGTTACGCACAAGGCTTCAAAGGTCAAATACTAAACGAACATGAACTCGCGGATGTATTTTCTGGGCTGGTAGCTAATAATCTGCATTCGCTTTACACTCATCTGCTCACGGGCTACGTGGGGAACCCAGCATTTTTACGTGAAATAGCAAACATTGTTAAGAAACTGCGATCTACGAATTCGTCATTGATATATGGTAAGCTGTTTGGTAGCAATTAGATGCTATATCTAATATGTGAACTTTCTTTTTCAGTTTGTGATCCAGTTATGGGAGATGATGGTGTCATGTACGTTCCGAATGAACTACTTCCAATTTATAGAGATGAAATCGTACCGTTGGCTGATATTGTGACACCAAATCAATTCGAAGTAGAATTACTAACAAACATATCAATAAAATCTGAACAAGATGCTTGGAAAGCTGTAGAATGGTTTCACGAAAAGGGTGTAAAAACCGTAGCCGTTTCTTCATCAGAACTAAGCGGCTCGGATTCTTTACTAACGTTTGTTAGTCATAAAGGTAAGTAGCTGGAGTAGCCTGACAAACTAATAAAACCTAAAATAATCGCAATTTCATTCGTAGCATCATCTAGCACCCATCGTTATCGAATGGTCATTCCAAAAAAAGGCAACGGTATTCGATTCACCGGGACGGGTGATTTGTTTGCATCACTGTTTCTAGCTCATTCGACACTGACGAATTTTGACATGCGTGCTACATTAGAGCGCACTATTGCAAGTCTGCAAGCAGTTATTACTAAAACGCTTTCCTTTCTACCGGACAATGGTACAGCAGATCAGCATGCCGTCAACACAGCACAACGTGAGCTGAAAATTATCCAAAGCAAACGAGAAATTGAAGAACCAAGCATTGTATTACGTTGCACAAATGTTTAGACGGAAGTGCGTCCTAAAGAAATTAAAGACAATAACAGAATAGCATATCTAGATCAATTGATAAATATATACTGTAAATACGAACACGCATTTTCTTATCGATGGCAAAACACTTGAGATTGATAAAATTATGAAATATTTGCAGTCTGTCTATTGATAGCTGTATTCACACTTAACCAATAAGAAACTTAATTACAATTTACAAAACAGAGTCGTTGTTTCATCAGAGCTTCGGTTCGGTATCCAGCATATACTTCTTTTTGTGTGGGTCCGCGGGAATCAGATGAACGATGAAAGGAAGCTTGTCGCTTGTAGAATGAAAATATATGGTAAATTCATTTTTGGCCTTTCTCATATAGAAACATTATGCAATCACTGTAAAAACCGACTTGAACGGGGGCTCGGAGGGCCAAAAGTCATATAATAATAATGTCACTCGATTTTCTCAGAGAAGGCTGGACCGATATAGACAAACTCAGATTCAAATGAAAAGTCACTGTCACTTACTTTTCTCAAAGATGACGTGACCGATTTTCACAAACTTAGATTCAAACGAACGATATTATGGTTCCATTAAGGTTCTGCTACGTGCCATTTGAGCAAATTTGTTCTGATTCCTGAAGGTTCTACTTACAATCCCAGGAAGACAGCTATTTTTGAAAAACGCTATAGCAGTTTCCTCCGCTTCTGCTTGATGAATCTTTGAAAGAAAAACATCAGTTTGTTTATAAAAATGTACTAAACGTAGTGATATTTCTCTTTTAAATTTCCGATCAACGACTACGAAGAAAACTGTTTTTGCGTTTTGCAACAACGACCGTTTTTCTACACTCAGAGAAAAATATTGTAAATGTAACTAAATTTGGTTTTAACGCAACGATTTATTTTATTACAATAGAGACAAAAGAAAATATGATTTAACAAAGCAAACATTATTGCTTGATATGAAAAATTAAATATTCGATTTTTCTCAGCGGTATAGTTTGTTTCAATAAATATTTTGATAAAACTAACGAATATTTTACTTGTGTATTCCTGTCAATTTCTTGACAAACAATTTCATAGTTAATTTTACTTACAAAATCAGTTTAAAATGAACTAACTTTAGATAAAGATAATATTTGTATTTATAAACTTGGCAGTTGAAATAAATGGTAAGATATAAACCTGAAATGATAAGGATTTCTACTTACGCTTTTGTTTGTTAAAATCTTATATTTTGCTTGGCTTTAAAGAGTAAAATGATTTCTTTAAAAATAATTTGGAGAGTTGTTTTTGATACAATACTCCTTCGATTTATATATATATATATATATATATATATATATATATATATATATATATATATATATATATATATATATATATATATATATATATATATATATATATATATATATATATATATATATATCCCTATTACTCACACATATATAATTCCAATTATTTACATATCACAATTAAGTCCTGGTATATTTCATTGTATACTGTTCAATCATTCGGTGCCCTTGCAATCCGGTCAACTATCAAGGGCTGAGGCCAGTAGGTCGCGTAAAACCACGTGGCTCGCCGTGCGTATTACATTTCTCTCCATGCTCTCTCGCAAATGTGCAAAGGTTTGATATTTTCGGTTACAAGTTTGACTACATCACATAAAATCCAATGAGGCTAACGCTTGTTTGGCAGCCTTTTTGATCCGATTTTATTTCTCTCTCATATTTAGTTACGTTACTAGGGAACTGGAGCAGAAAACAATGGCGCCGCTATATAAATCGGCTAAAAATAATATTCACTTCATTTTTGTCGCGACAACATACATGTTTTTATGCATTAATCGCATCTAAATTAAATTATCTAGACATTGTCAGGATAGATTTTTGATCCATGCTTTTGAAGGCGAGATATTCAATGAACAAGTTGAAAGACGGCGTTTTCAGCTATGCAATTCTTCGTTCAGAAAAAAGACTTTCCCGACCGCTAAAGTCAACGAATCATTTTGATTTCATTGTTCATTCATGGCAGAAAAAAATTAAATGATTTTTTTTTCTTATAAAACTGATACGGTTCTTTTCTACAACAAACTTTCTTGTATCATTGTATAAATAAGATCAAAGCTGTAACGCGAATTTTCTTCGTTTGGCTAGACCTAAATTTTGATTCACATCAAATAAAGATCAATGTTGATGTTGAAGGAAAAAAATTGTTTTGTAACAATCATATTCTAGCTTGAGATTAACATAAATCAAATTTAAAAATCTACTGTTTTGTTATTTTTTCAAGCAAGCTCCTTTTTCTGCGTGTAAGCTTGTAAATTGCCCCTTAAACCAAAAAATAGTTAAATTTAGTTTGTTTCAAGCTAGAATATGGTTTGGTTGTTTTAAAAAAAGCATTGGTTGAATCGAACAGGAGAATTATGGCCACTTTATCAACCAAAACATTCGTTCGATATACTCGGAATATATTTTTACTAAAAAAATGTTTTCTGTGTGTACACGGGAACCCCCTTGCACATGTCAAAAAGTTTATACAAGTTACAACCCTAGCAATTTATACCACTATCGCAGAAAAAAGCTAAACCGATGATGCGTCAGAGTGAAGAACGAGAAAGAACAGTCAACAGCCGCCGGACAACATCGAAGCGACGGAGTAAAAAGTGGTACGCGTTTTCGTCAGAAGGAAAAATCCTCCGTTTGCTAGTCCGTATTCCGGAGAATGAGCTCGTCGGTGATGTTATTCGCATGTTCGAAGTGTTTTTCACGCCATCCGTTCGAGGAATTGTCTCCGGGTCAGCAGCTTTGCAAGGTAATTTTCACCTTCGATTCGCGAAATAATGGCGTTAGTTTTAGAATTGCTGCAGAAATTTGCGCCAGTAGTGCGAATTCAAACGGATAAAATTAGTGCTAAACTCAAATGATTTGAGGCAAAAATGCTGTGGAAATGAATTTTAGTGATTGCAAGCTTGTTTTTTGTGTAGTGTTACGGATATTTCATTAACCTTGAAGTTTCGTTAGTTTTGAAATGGCCATGATTTAAAATGACGATTGACATCTATTGTACATTTTATGTCGGAGTTAAATGTGTGGTTTTTAGTTCAAACTGTGATGAAATAGTGCTCTTAATATTATTTCAAAACTATGACTGGATTGTAGTTAGTGTCGCGTCGCATTTGTTGAACATTTTACAGGATGACGTTTTAGTGCTTTTTCACGCTTGAGAACAGTGTTGCCAAAAAAACATTTGTGATTTTCCGACCACTAACGACAGAGCCGTATCAAGTATCAAAGCTCAGAAAACACAAAGAAAGACCCGAATAGAAGTTTACTGAAATTATATATAAATGATTTATCAGTAAAAATATGCAACATTATGAGAACACTTATACACAATAAATTAGGAAGTACAATTTTTACAGTGAAACAAGAAATGATGATAAATCAATTGTTTTTAAATACATTTTTCCGTGCATCAAAAGAAAAATGGATTACAATATCCAAAGGAATCTATATACCCATATTATATACTTCATTGTTTCTAGTTTGTTTGTATATGTTAATTATTGTAGAATTTTGAAGAATGTGAACAAACTGTTGTATGTATTTGTTTTGGTATGAGTTGTACAAAATAATTCCAAATTACTAATGTTACACTAAGAAACACTAAAATAATGTAAATTTCTGGACTTTAATTGTACGATTGGCTATTACATATTATTCGATGTGATCAGAAAGCTTGAAAATATAAGTCCAGAATAATAATATTTGTTGCCACTTACAGAAGAGAATTACTATTTCTTTTTGGACTGTTAGTATGTTGGTGTTTGGTACCGGTTTATGCTACGTTTTACCTTATAATTTCGAAACCGGAAGACGGACCCAGATAAAATTTAATTTCAACATATGTTTTCATTTGAGTTTCTGAAAATACTTTCAGCCATCCCTGCGAAAATGAAGTGAGTTCCGTTCTGAGATTTTTTTTTTGCCTTTCTCATATAAGAAAGGCTATATAATCAAAGCTTTTCAATCGAGTGCCGAATGTCATATATCATTCGATTCAGCTCGACGAACTGAGCAAATATATACGTGTGTGTGTGACAACTTTTGCCACTTGCAAATTGGAACGAAATTTTGCTTGAGATAATTTCGTTTTTTTTTTGCTAAACAGGTTCTTACTATAAATAACTCAGCTATAAAAAAGGGATGAAAAGTTCCGAGCCTAACAAAGAGAACACGATTATTTTGGTTCAAAAATAACTTTATTCATCGACGTAATCTCCATCAAGAGCAACGCAATCATTCCTGCGGCGCTCTAACATTTCAATACCACTTTTATAGAACGATTTATCTTTTGCCTCAAAATAGGCCTCAGTTTCAGTGATAACTTTTGCGAACAGCCAGTAGTCGCTGGGAGCCAAATCTGGCGATTACGGTGGATGTGGGAGAAATTCGAAGTTCAATTCATGTAGTTTACCATTGTTTTGATAGACTTGTGACACAGTGCGTTTTCTTGATGTAACGAAATTGCCATATGCGATTTTCGAATGCTTCAATAACTCTATATAATATTTGTACGCTCGCAATAGCGTTGTCCGTGTTCCAATTAGGATCCCTAGCGGCTGGCCAACAGTGACAATCGATGACAATGGAAATCAGAAACGTAGCAATAATTTAGCCGAAAACAATCACCATCAAGCAAAGAGCAATCTAAAATCGATACAGGATACTTTCTTCATAATGAGCGCTGAATGATAGAAAGACGTTCGCACTCTTTGAGCTGTGGTATACAATTAATTTATTGTCAGGAAAAAACCAGCTGAAGGCTAGTAAAAAAAAACTGAATCTTTTCGATTATTGTTTGATTTGTTTTTTATGTATAAAAAGTGTACTGTCAGTTTGTATGTATAAGTGTGTTACTGAGTTTCACACTGAACTTCATATTGGAGTGAATCTGACGAGTGTGCGGTGTGTCAAGCTGTGAATAATATTACATGCCATTTAACAATAATTTTTTATAATGAATGTTTTCGTAATTAAGTATTCTGTTTTCCGTTGATGCTGTTCTTGGCGGAGATCGCATGATGATTTGATGCGTTAGTGACGTCGTACACGGAACAATATTTACTGTTAATGGTATTTCCTTTCTCAAGATAGTCAATAAATATTACACCACGCTCATCCCAAAATTCCGAGACCATAACCATTCCAGCCGATAGAAGTGCTTCCGAGCGCTTTAGACGACGTTCACCAGTTGCTGTCCACTCAGATGACGATCTTTTTTTAACCGGAGTGAAGTAATGAATCCATGTTTCATCCATTGTTCAGTAATATGCACAATGTAATATGTACATGAAAATACGTGACTTTATCCATTCAAATCGATGCGTAGAAATATTTTCAATCAGTTGGTGAAATAATATTACGAATCGAAATAAAAATGGCTTAGCTGAAAGTGTTCAAAATCTGACCACTTTTCTATACGTTTACTACCTTGAGTTTCTAATTTGCACTCCTATATAGACAACAAAGATGTGTTCCACATCAAAAGGGTATAAAGTATCATAACATTTTCAATTGATAATAAACAGTTTTAAACCAAGCTTAGAGAAACTTCTCTTTTTGCATTGTCATTTTAAATGACGGTTTGCAATTTTAAACACACTTCACCCTGTTGTTCTGGAATCGAAAGCCAGATTCGGACTAAAATCAATAGCAGTATATGGCACTGTAAAACCTTTCATTTGAGTCTAAGTTTGTGAAAATTGACTCAACCGTTTCCGCGAAAATGAAGAGAGCTCCGGAGTTTTTAACCATTATTTCTGGTACGGAACCGGGAGCTAGAAACTGGTATAGCGGAAATCGATTCGTTTGGCCAGCAACTAACATAATCATAACATTAATTCATTTTTTTCAGTTTTTTTGCATTATGGCTCTAAATGACGAGTTCCAATTTCATACATACCGTATTTCCGGAACCGTAAGCCGCATTCGGACAAAATTGTACACAAACTTAAATGATAATGATAATTTTCATTTGTATCTAAACTTGGAAAAATCGGTCCGGCCTTTCTGAGAAATTTTAGCAATTTCTGGTTTGCAGTACACGATCACTTTTCCAGTATTTCCGGAACCAATAACAAAAAGCCGGTATACCTGAAATCAATGTATTTGATCATCAACTAACCACACCTGCTCAATTGGAGATTTCTACATTTCTATACAAACAGTTATACAGAGCAGCGACTCAAAACACATGAACATTTTTAAAAACTGGGCTCGAATCATTTTTCATCAATAGGCTTTGTCAGTTGACGGCCAAACGAATCAACTTCGGTTATACCAGTCCCCAACTTCAGGTTCCGGAAAGACCGGAGAAAGTTTCACAAACTCACTCATGTACTCACTTTTCTATGCCTTGGCTAGACCTTTTTTCACAAACTTAGGTTCAAATCCGGATCCAACTTCCGCTTTCATAATTATAAGATAATGAGTGAAATTTCATAAAACGCACCGGTACGGTCATGCGAAATCAAAACACCGCCTATACGAATGAAACACGCTATGCGCCTTGTTCGATTACGTACGTATTATAAATAAAACGAAAACCGACACCAAAGTTCGGTTTTGAAAATACAACCGAGTTCATTACTAACGAACACTCATGAGCACGAGTTTTCGACCGTGTTGAATAAATTAGAATCACGATGCAGGTACGACTGTCTGTTATCAGTGGGTGATTTTGGTTGACCATGCTCAATTGCTAAGATTGAGACAAATCATAGCTACTTCACGAGAAGTGCGGCTGAAACAATTAAAATGGATTGAATCGAACCTAGCGAAATCCTGCGCTTCTGTTACTTTTGTATATAAAATTCAAACTAAATAGGATGATATTTTTGAATCAGCAGCATAAAACGTGTATTGTGATTCAATTTACACTAAGGTCGCGGTTTTTTTGCGGGTTTTTACGCGACTTGTTTACACAGATTTCCGAAGTTACGTGGCTTTTTACGCGAATTTTCGAAGCTATCCGGTTCTATAGTTTTGTCTTAGAAATGCATGAAACGTAGAAATCTGGTGTAATTTCAAAACATGTTTTTTTAATCGAAATTTCGTCAAGTGTCAGAGTTGACTCAGGAAAAATTTCGGGATAACACCAGATCTAGACGTTTCATGTATTTCTCAGACAAAACAAGAAAACCGAATAGTAAGAAAAGCCGCGTAAAAAAGAGCTCAGTGTAAATTCAATCACAAAACATGTTTTATGCTGTTGATTCAAAAATATCACCCTATTTAGTTTGAATTTTACATACAAAAGTAACAGAAGCGCAGGATTTCGCTATGCTCGTTTAATTTGTTCAATCAAAATAGTGTATGAAGTGTAAATTAACCAGCTTGAATTGAAGAAAAGTCCTTGTCTCTATGATTAATATTCAGAATGAAACGATTCACTGTTTTTGCCTTTCTCTATAGAAAGGTAATAAAATTGCTGGGAAATACGATTTTCGATCGGTGCTTCGAAGACCCCTAGTGTTATATACCATTCGACTTAGCTTGAAGAGGTTGGACAATGTCTGCGTGTGTACACTTTTCGAAGATTTATTTTATACGTTGTTGAAGATTTTGAAAGTATTTTAACTTTTAGTCTGGTGATTAAATGGTCGTAAAAACTTACTACGGCTTTGAAGATCTTCTGGTTCTGCATACGAAATGAAATGTTAGCCAAAGTCTCCAATACGAAACGTGCATCGATTTCTCTTGAAATGACAATGAGAAAGGCACTATCACACCACTAGATGGTTCAAAACAGGTTTTTATGATATTCTATGCCTTCTATATAAAACCTATATGGCTTAGAATACAACCGTCTATTTAATTTGATGCACAAAAAGCAGCTGAAATGGCACTGAATATCGTTTCTTTAAACCAAAGTCTTGGCATTACATTATTTTGTGGAATTTGCTCATTCTGTTTCAGCAGTCTTCGCAGCCTATTCTTTCCGTACATGTGGCTAATAGAGATGATTGGGTTTCGGGTATTTGTACTCGAAACCCGACTCGAATCCGTACCCGACGGGTATTTGTCGAGTTCAGGTACAGAAAAAGATATGTTGGTCGGGTAGGGGTGTCGATTTTTTTCATTTTCAACGGGTACCGGTCGGGTTAAAAAATTTGGTCGGGCTACGGAACTTTTTTCAGGTATGGGTCGGGTACGACTAAAGGCTTTTATTTTTTTTATCGGGTTCGGATCGAGTTCGGGTTTGGAAGAAAAATTAATCTCAGGTTTCTTTAGGGTACGGGTAAAAGTATTTTATTTTTGATCGGGTACGGGTAGGGGGTTCGGGTTTGAAAAAATGCTTACTCGATCATCTATAATGGCTAGTACTGCGATCCTATCGACACTAAGAATCATTCCAGGTTATTTCTTCACGAAACATCAATTTTGTGTGCATGGCCAACGTTTCGAAGGTTTATTCCTTTATCTGCGACTACGAATATCTATGTTCAAGTATGGTGTAACTTTCCAAATTATTGGCACAGAATAATTGGAATTGATTGATTTGGTCAGACAACGTCTCAAATGTTCGGAAACTTAAATTATTGATATCTTTGAAAAAAAATACGCATATAACTTTTTAAATTTAGTTAACTTGTTAGATTTTTTTCTCAGACATCAAACAATTTCGAATTATTTCTTACATTTGTAAATCATTTCATCACATTTTATAGAACGCACGTACAGTTAAATTTGTGATATACTTGGAAAGTATGTAATATGTCCTAGTAATATAGTACAATATCAAATATTGGGAATGAAATTATAGAATATTAAGGATGCAATGATATTTCTCTGAATTCGTTCGATTTTTTTTCGTTTCTTTATACCCGGTTTTAACCTAATTAAATTAACGGCCTCGTTCAATTCTAACATTGTTCACTGCGTTACCATAGATCGTTTTATTGAATTCATAATTACAAACATTTCTAACATTATTTCCCTTATTTCGTTATGTAAAGGCAAAAAATCTAATACTGTAAGATATTTAAAACAAAATCATCTCACTGCTAGGTAAACTATGTTCGCAAGTTTCAAAACTCATGAAAATCATGTCGTGATACAAACACAGACTAACAGACATGACAGTATGAGTAAATTCTTATAAAAATAATTTTTCGTGATGCACTAGTTCCACCTATATTGTACTGCGCGAACTATTTACTATCGATACACCCCTTGTGTTATGTAAAAGTTTTTTTACTAGTTGGTTTCCCCTCGTTTGTCAACACCGATCAGCTGCTTGCAGGGATGCCTGATTTCATCATAATATTTGAAAATGAATCGTCACAATAAATTATTGGATTACGTTGATAATATATTTAACTTTTTCACGATGTTGGAAGGTAACCATTTATTTTTCTCAACGTTGTTCATCTAGACTATTTTTTATTGTGTTGGTAATTTTCACCCGAAATTAATTGGCGGCAGACCAGAAGCAAGTAAATATTGTAACAAAACGGGTTCGAATTTGTATTGCGTTGGAGGAGGAGAAGTAGGCACAATTCTGTGTACAGTTCTGGCAATATGTATTAAATCTGTATCCTGCATGAAATTCGCATGGACGTATACAAATCAATACATTACGGGTAAATCTGTATGAGTGGCAACTCTGTTGGTAAATGAAAAAAATAAACACAGTCTAGATGACAGACAGGATGTTTTTGATAGGGTAACATGGCGCCATCATGCCATATGCGAATACTGTCCCAACTAAAGGAATATTCGAAATGACCGTTAAAATGATTGAAGAATTTAATTTGAGTGTCCTGTATGTTAGTCTATGTATTTCAGGTAAACTATAAATTTAAACAGTCTTTGCTCGATAAAGATATTCATTTATTCAGAAACAGAGCGAGAAAGATGATAGGTGAATGAAATTTGGAAAAAGAATCGCCAAGAGGCAATACTCGAACCGGCAACCTTCTTCTTACTGTGGAGATGCTCTATCAACAAAGTTACTCTGGTACATGTGGAAACACATTCCCGTAGCCAACGATGGTTTGAGATCATCTTCTTGTGATTCTGTTTTCGTAATTTCATTCATTTCCCTTTTTTTATCGTTTGCACCAATAAAATTTAAAACCTGTTGTTGAAGGGTTTTGTTAATCCAGCTAGTGATGTGATAATGCCTTTCTCTTGTCATTCAAACAGTCGCATTATAGCATACTTTTTCATTAAGACTGGGGTTGATAATTTCTGACCAAAATTCATTCAGATTGATTCGGTTTGTTCACAACAGCGGGCTTCAGCGCTTACGTCGTAATTCCGACAACATTTTCGAAACCAGTATCTGCAATAATAACCAGTAACCGAAACCAGTATCAGCAATTATACATTTGAACTTGATCATTGGTCACTTTCTGAACAAAAAAAAAGCGGGTAGAAAGTAGACGCGATTTATCGATTACGTCATTTATACGATTATGCCTCCGGCAACTTGTATCAATCCAATAGTAGCATTCAGACGAGTCTAGGATTGACATTGCCACATCTGAAAAATTGAGTAAAATTCCATTGCAAATTGCGTTTTGTCGGCTACGGCACTTATTCCATTATATATCCGGAAGCGGAAGAGCAACCATTTTTTCTCGAACTTGATCCGCAACCCAAGAGTAGCTTTTAAAACAGTCTAAGCTGGTTAAATCGGTTCAGTCTAAAAATAATATGCGGAAGGGAAAATCTTTGAAAGGTGCAAACACTCATAGTCTTTCCGATCTTGTCGAGCTGAGTAGAATGGTAAAAAATATAAAAAGATAAAAAAATGGTATATAGCACTAGGGGTCTCCGGAGCTCCAATCAAAAGTCGTTTTCCAGTAATTCTATTACCTTTCTATATTGAAAGCCAAAACTGAATTCAAGACAGCAAAGGTGCAGAAATTTGCGAAGTAACGTTTAGAGTGCAGAAAACCAAAAAAAAAACCTGTTTTAATCCACTTAGTGGTGTAATGATGCCTTTCTCATGTATAATATTGTGGTATTCTATTCAAAATTTTTCTCTTCGATATTTGAAAGAAACCAAGGGATTGCTTGTGCATTAACTAGTATAACATACAGAATGAAACAGTGCTTTGCTCGCGTAGGTCATCCTAAAGAAAACGAAGTGGGTTCACTATTCTATGCACTTCCGGCACCGGAACCCGAGAACCGGTATAATCGAAGTCGGTTCGTACGGCCACCAACTAACATGACGTACAAACGATTTTGGCATCGCACTCTAAATGACGATTTAAATGTTTGTTGTATCCGAAAATATGCAGTAATTTTTGGTAGGATCATAAGACCTTTCATTTGACCCTAAGATTGGGAATAACGGGTTTGAGTTCAGTTTACTACATTTTTTACAGTTTTTGTTCCGCCAGTTTAAGTGACGGTGTACAATATTCAACACACTTGACCCTATAACCTCTGAACCGGAAGTTGGATCCAGATGAAATTCAAAAAATTTCGTATGGGACAGTAAGAGCTTTCGTTTGAATCTAAGTTTGTGGAAATCGGTCAAACCATCGCTGAGAAAAGTTAGTGAGATCCGTTTTGGTGTATATGACCACTATCCGGTGCTTCCGGAACCGGATACCGGGAACCAGGATAGCCGGAATCGGTTTGTTTAGTTGCCTACTGATAATGACTATCGATTTAGGTAGTTTTGAGACCAGTTCAGGATTTTTTTCACGTTTTTTGTTTCGCCGGTTTAAGTGACGGTGTACAATATTGAACACATTTTACCCTATAACTCCGGAACAGGAATTCCGTATGCGACCATGAGACCTTTCATTTGAATCTAAGTTCGTCAAAATCGGTTCAGCCATCTCCGAGAAAACCTAGTGCGATTATTTGACACATACACACATACAAAGACATTGCTCAGCTCGATGAACTGAGTCGAATGGTATATGACACTTGGTCAGGGACATGGCTGGATCAATTGTCTCAAACTTAAATTCAAACGAAAGGTCTCATAGTTCGAATAATGCGTCACTCTATTCAATTTTGTAATCATCTTGACCTGACTATGTCAAAAAATCAAATCAAAACTTAACTTCATCGGACACGGAACCACCCGCGATCCATTTTCAACCAGAATATTAGATTTTCTGAGTTCGATTGGTTAAAATTTGGTACAACTAATCGATTGTTGTTTTAACTAAACTGTCATTTTTGTTTTTCGATTAGCAGAAACGATGGTTGAAACAACTAATTTAACTGTTTGAAAAAAAAAGCTGTCAATTAGTGAGGACACATACCTACCTTTCAAATTCAACAAATATTTTAGTTGAAATAACTGGTGTTGTTATTGAAACAAAATTCTGTTAGTTGAAAAATAAATCGGTTTTATTTGTTTTAGACATTGCAAATAGTTGAATCAACTCGAACAATGTTATTGATTTGCGAAAATAATCAAAATATACTTACTTATACACGTCATGATCTATTTGAAATAAGTTCGGTATGTTGAGATTCATGAAATAAATATCGTTAAAATATAAACAGTATTTTATATTGACATGTAATATCATTAGGGCTTTGAAAACTACCGATCACTGCTGCTTTCAAGTGATCTTAACCAAGGAATAAATTATCATTACGAAATCAGAACTGATCTGATCTGTTCTGATCGGAGGGGCGAGTAAATTAGCGAAATTATTAAATTTACCTAAAATGAGTATTGAAAGATGATGTCTTCAAATGGTTGAACTAAAGTTACACTGTTAATTTTAGTCAATTTATAAGAGCTTGGGTGCATCAACCGCTGGGAATTGGAATTTTGCAACGGCAATTCAAACGCGCCATTCAATTGCAGCGCGTTCTGTGTGTTTGAAACCCTTCGCTCCTGTTACTTTTATAAATTAAATTCATGTCAAAAAGCGTTTTATTGCTAATGCATGAACATCATCGTCGGTATCAAACAGCTGGAAGTAAAACAGTCTGCTGGAAGTAAATCAATGATAGAATTTGAAGCATAAAATTTTTGCGCATACCTGAAAGATTACCATTCATTAACATTTTTTAATTTGTCACCAAATCTTTTTCATCTTAAACAAGGTTAACTTTATCACAACACCGCTGTTAGATAAACACTTGTTATCATAAATTTCTCAATTCGAATGAACACAATTTCACCAAACGCTTTAACCATCGATGTTGTTTTCATTGACATTTTGAAGCGACGCGAACAGATTTCAACTAGTTGTTGATTTTGCATTTTGCTTTCAACTGTCTCCGGCATTTGACAGCATTCAAAACAACATATTTTTCAATTACTTGAATATATGCAAATCAAAAACCATATTGGTTGAATCAAAAAGAAATTAGTTAAATCAACTATCGCAAAAATCAAAAACTGCGATATCGCAATTTTATGATCGAAGGGTTCTCCATGTAGAAATAATGCGTAGTGTAATAAACATTGTGAATTTTTATATGTAGTCTAGATTTGCTTGACGAAATAAATAAATCAATAAAACTATGGGTTCCCTAATCTTTACACTGTATGTAGTTTATTATTATCTATTAGAGACTGATACAGTTTTAATTTTAAGTTAAACATCGAGACATTCCTTGATATGATTGCTCAAAGCGGAACATGTTATTTTCGCAGCGGTAAGTGGTGTGCATTTTAGAACCTCAGGAGTTAATTCTGGAACAAACAATGTTATGGCAAAGATATCATACTCAAGATTACGAAGGACCATATAAATTAAAGGAAAAAACTTGTTCGGTAATCGTGAACCCGAGAACTCAGTAATAATATACTTTTATTAGCCCCTTATTAAGAAGTGTCGATAAACATAGAAAAGCGTCGCCAAAATACCATGGTTACGCTACAATACCGAAAAAAGAATAAACAAAGGTTTACAAGTTTTCCGTAAAAGATATTTTGATCTCATTGCTTCTAAAGTGAGTTAACACTTCCGGTGAAACCCAGTGGCGTCTCGTCGTAATGTGCACCCCGTGCACTGCACAACCGGTCAAATTGAAGGAATTAACATCCCCATTCGCATTCAATAATTTTCTATATTCTCTATATGTTCGATAAAAGCATATCGGATGGCACTGAATATGAAATAATGAGCATTTTTGTCCACAGCACAACATGTACAAATTTTCCCTAAGCTGCTTGCGATGTCACCTTCAGGAGAAGTTTCAGTGACTTATGCTTATGGCAGTTGTAAACGAATTGCTGTCTCTGTTACAACGTCGAAGCGGTTTTATTGATGAAATTGTCCATTGGGGAATGTTTAGTTTTCACTTACAACGAACTGTTATATCTGATATCATGCCACATAATCAGTGCACAATCCGTACATTTTGTCACGAGACGCCACTGGTGAAACCCTCAACGAGTGAACACGTTGTATCGTGATAGTGCAGTGAAAATTTGAGTATTGCACGAGAGAGAAAGGATTTTCATCCGTACTTTGACGACTTCACGTTGTCACGCAGAGAGTGAAGAAGAAGAAACTGAATTAAACACTATTAGGCTAGTCGAATCTAGTAAATTACTTCTACATTCAAATACAAAAAGCCGCGGATAGTGTTGCGAGATTGTTCGATATCGTACATATATCAACACGATTTGTTACTAATATGAAAGCGAACATCATCATAGTTACGGCGCATAGAGCGAGTAGACGTTTACTATTTCGGTTCAACTAACAGGGTTGTTACGAAAAATTTCAAATTCAAAACGCGCGAAATCCGCACGAAGTTGGAAGCTAAAACGCGCGAAATCCGCGCGAAGCTGAAAACTAAAACTTCTATGTCCTCAGTAAATATGTGCTCTAGGATGTACGGAAAATATAAGTGAAAATAAAATTGCAATTTTGTAATTTTGAAAGAAGTTAAACAGATTTCAGCGAAGACATTTTTTGCGGTAAGCAGAATTTTAATGTAGATCTCTTCAGGATGTTCTGATAATACTTTAATCTCTGATTTCGGTTTAATTTATTTATCGTCTCCTATTTAGCTTTTGTTTTCTGAGACAGCGCCTTTTCTGTTTGTCGGATTTTACTCTGAATGTATTTCGTTTCTTCCTCTTCTGTTATTATTTTATTCTTTTATTTGGAGCAGGGAAAAGCCCACTGGAGTTAGTTTTTGTCAAACTTGCTCTCCAGCAGGCATAAAATTTCCTCGTCTTTTAAATCAACAGATTACAACCATCCAAATGATACATTTCCTTATATCTAGTGCTTCTTGATACCATTACGTGACAAATGGAAGTAAAAAGAATTGAAACATTTGTTAAAAATGCGGCACATGCTTGCAATGGGCTCGTTATATCCATAATTATTTCTAGCATAGGGAAACCGAAGAAAAAATAGCGCAATACGGAGCTTTCCAGCAACGTTCGTCAGAGAATATATTAGTAACGCGTAAAATAAATCCTAATAGCTTAGAGGCTTTGGAGATGGTAAACTCTATGTGCTCCTTAAAATTTAACTTGGAATCCAGAAGAACACCCATGTCCTTGACAGACGATGCGCGTTCGAGAATAGATTGTAAACTATCATAGTCGATCTTGAATACAGACTTTTTTCGACTAAAAGAGATGACGGAGCATTTAAAACCATTTTTTTATATAGTAAAATTTTTATTCTGGCCTTTTTGCGTAAAAGCTTTACGTGGCCGATTGGTTTACATTTTTGTTACTTAATTATTATTGTTTGCTATTGGATCTCGTTGTCACCCTTTTTCTAGGAGGAGATAAGTTTCCATTTCCATCCAACGAGGATCGGGGGTCACTTCGTCCGCAGCTTATCTCATCATCCATTGCTTCATCGTAGGTGCTGTGTGTGATTTCCGTTTTATTTTCGTTTTCCTTATTGATCGTAGTCTTGGGCTCATTGAGAGTTGCTGTAGATGCGCCTTGTTGTACATTCGTTGCAGTTGCTGGTTGGTTGGAGGGTAAGTTATTAACTGCAGCTGGTGTATTTTGTTCTATAGGGGTTACGTTGGATGGTTTCGTTGAAGGGGATGCTTCACTGTTGTTGGTGACTGTCACAGGTGTACTGGGGTTGCTTGGGGTTGGTGCGAAGGAAGCACCGTTGTCCTTTGGTATAGTTGTCTCCTTGTCCGGTTTATCACATGGCTTACCGTAGTGAACAGCTTTTTGGCAATATTGACATGTGGCCATCTGATTGCCATAGGTAACAAGTGATTTGCATGGAATCTTATCTTGACCGAAAATCACATAAGAAGGTATAGCCTTTTACAAGTGTATGCGTAATAAACGTACGCCATTTAGAATACCGGGGAAAAAATTCTTCCACTTATCTTTTTCCATAGAGAGAATCTCTCCGTATTGGGACATAGTTTTGCGAATGTATGAAACATTGACGCTTGAGGGAAAATCATGCACACGCACTTCTATAGCACTATCTTTCATATATATTGGAACGTTGCACTTAATGTTCTCGTGATCCACATAGTGCACATTGTTATTGTCTTTTGCGAATTGAATTGCATCCAACTCTTTATAAAACTAGATGTAAACAACATTATTTGTCTTATTGCATTGAAGTAAAAGCACACGTTTAATGTCAAGATGCATTTGCTCCTTAAGCAAACCTTGAAGTTCTCGTATCGAAGGTCGAATTTTGCACTGCCTGAAGTCAACAACAATTGTATTCTTTCGTGTCGGCGGTAGCTTTTGTTCGTTTGGTTCACTCATGTCGAGGCCGTTCAATTGTTCACTACACAATACTGTACTTGGTATCTTCTGTCCCGAACGTAAGCGGTTTTGTTATATCGACTGACTTGGATGAGATGTACGAGCGAACTGTAAAACCGTTTTGTTGATGTTACATCAATTAGTTAACTTTGAGTCAGCTGCAGATTTGATTATATGAAATATTTTGAAGTCATCGGCAAACCATAGTTGCATGCACTTGATCGAAAAATTTAGATCGTTGAGGTACAAGAAAAATTGAACGGTCCAAGGTGACATCCATAGGTAACAGGAAATGAATTTCATTGGTAACAGGAAATGGGGAGGTTGCACAGTATCCTATTTTCACTATCATTCCACGGCCAGTTAGATATGATCGAAGCCAATTCAAAAATGATCCGTAAAATCCCAGTCCACTTAACTTGGAGATCGTTATGTGATGATTGCTTTTGTCGTGCTTGTGAAGAAGGTATGATGAAGGAAGTATAGGTTACTAAATTTAGGAAAGTTGAACGCTTTGGCATGAATATATGCAGAGTCGCAGATGTGTAGTCAGAGCAACTATGTGTTATAAAATCCAAAACTTTAGTTCCATACGGATTCGATACAGCGCACAAAGCAGCAATTCCACGATAGTTGGATACTTTCGTAAACTGGAAAGATATAGGATTTCTTTCATGTTTCAGGAAAAAATCCAGACCGCGAAGAGAAATTGAAAATGATGGATAGTGGAACCAACAAAATATTAGAACAATTTCTTATCACCACGGACGAAATCCCGTCGGTGCCATTTAGTTTTTAGCTTTTTCTTCTTCGTTTCCAACTTCGCTTCGTAAGCCTGTCATGCAATTTTTTTGTAAGAATGCGATTTTTATCACACACAAAATTTGTGAACATATTATCAAAAAATATCATTGCATTCAAAGCTTGCTTCAGATAGAATTGGAACAAAGACAATTGCCTGTATTTCAATTATTTAATGAATTCAACAATAATCATATTTTTAAGAAAAAATACGGATAAAATTATTCGTCACGATTTCGAAGGATTTCTCGAATTTTTCCTGTAACACGGTTCATTAGGCGGCGCACACCTTCTTCGTCCATCGTTTTAGCTATCTTATTCCACCAGGTCGTCATCTGATTGATGTTTTTGACATTCTTTCCCTTTGCCTTGAGTCTCTGCTTCATGATTGCCCAGTATTTCTCAATAGGGTGGAACTGGGGGTAGTTGGGTGGGTTAAGGTTTTTCGGAACAAACTGGACCCCTTTCTCTGCATATCATTCTTGAACGACTTTGCTGTAATGACAGCTTGCCAAATCTGGCCGAAACATTACGGGATGGTTGTGGGATCGAATGAACGGCAAAATTCGTTTTTGGAGACACTCTTTGGAGTTCTCCTCACGGTACTATGGGCAGCACCGAAGTTTCCGGTCGACAGTTCCACTCCGACGATTGGCTTGAGGCTTCCGAATCGTCGTCAATGTTTCCTTATACCGTTTGATAACACGCCATACGGTATTTATGGGCAATTTCAGCTGTTTAGCTAGCCTAGATGCAGACCACAATGAATTTTCCAAATAACTGTGCACAATTTTTTCCCTTCTTTCGGCTTCCATATTGATTGTTTACAAAGTACAGTCGATTTGCGGAATGTCAAAAATCATACCAAATTCCCGACACGTGGGCGCCAAGAACTTCCAAATCTGTCCACCAGGAGCGCCACATTATGAGCAAAAGTTTGTTCCAATTCTAAATTAAGCAAGCTTTATTACGTACTTTGCATTATTGAATGTGATTCCAATGAGACGATATCTTCCATCAGACGTTAATATCTTTGAATGCGAAAATTTTCTTTCGATTTCCGCATTAGAATGGGAAAACGCAAGCACATATATCTAAAAGTTTTTGTTATTCCTGGTAACACCTCTGCTGAATAGCAATTTGTACAACCTGGGATCGGATAGCATAGAATCAAAGTTTTGTACACTGCAGAAAACGTTTGCTAAAGCTTTCTCATCGTTAATTTGATTAAGGTGAAAATTCGCCAATTCGGCCAGCTCGACCAATTGCTGAAACGTTCGCCCATCTTTAATTTTTTGGGGTTTCATAAAACTCACAAGCTTCAAAAATTTTCAAAAAAAACTTTTGGTATTTTTTCGGCGTGATTCATTTCCGATTGTAAAATGCGTGAGTTCACAGATTCAATAAGAAAAGAAATTACTCAGCTCAGCTCTGAGATTTGTTGTTCTCTCTGTCACGTTTGGCTCTGTGAGAACTTCTATGCACACCTTCAGGATAAGCTTCTGTGGGTTATGATTATGACAGTTGAAAACAAATTGCTGTCACCAGAGATACTCACAGATTAATCCGTGTTTCACAGATTCTGAATATACTGCACAGATTTTAAAAATGACAATGTGAAAAATAAATTTTCACAGATTCCTGAAATCAAAAACAGACTGACCATGAGCCCCTAAAAGTCTTCAAATTGCGAGGGAAAACGTGCGACGTCGTTAAGGTAGAAAATCTGAATTTTCGAAACAACGTTACACATATTCGAAGTGTTAGAGGACGATCGCCATAAACTTCTAGGACCAGAGAGTTTAGAACTATCCATCAGCTATATTCTACCTGTGCGCAGAGTTCTTCAACTTTTATACTTAAAACATTTCGAGGTTGTCACTACGGAACTTAAAAATAAACTTCAATAAATCCTAAATGTCATAAAATTTCTAAGAACTGACAGATTTTTTTATACGTTTCAGGATTGCCGAGGATCATTTCCGATTGTAAAATGCACATACTGCCGCACAGAATTTCAGCAAACCAGTAAAGCAAGCACGGCAGCAGTTTGTAAAAAATGCGAGCAGAATGTTAAACAATATGGAAAACCGTCCGCTTGTGGACTTTGCAACATCATTGCAGCGTTCATCGGATCCAAATGCCAGAGGTTTGTGTTTACTATTTTTTACCACGTCTGTTGTTTCAATATCCTTCATGTTCCCATAGTTTCCCCTTCACCATTCGTGTGAAAATTATAAAATGTACACTAAGTAACTAACATTAACCCATGACATTAAGAAAGGGAAAGCCGTGTGCCCAGTTAGTTACGATTACATTCTGTAATTTTCTCTGGTAATTCATGCTTCCTAACTCCCAGTTTCTCCACGATCCATTATTTCCGTCGAACATCAATAACCTATCAACCAACAGTCTCAGCAAAAAACAATTGCTGTTGCCAAGCCAAGAAGTACGTTTGATTATGACGCAAACATATTTGTACCATTCCCCCGACTAGGTGTACAAACTCCGAGTTAAAGTATGGACCAGCGGTAAATTGCGATCAGTGCAAACAGCGATGTGCCTTTAGTAGGCCTGACTATAAGGTTAGAACATCACACCAACTTGAAGTGATGACCAACTTCTCCTACCCGCCCTCAGTCCTTCTGCGGAATCACTGAGGCCAACCTATGATGCCTTAATGCCGATTGAGCAGAGCATAATCCGTGGCAAATTGAGTGAATTGCGATGTTGAATGAAAGAAAGAAAGTGGACCGAGCTTACTCAATTTCGGAATGTGTCTCTTGAAATGCTATCCGAAACCGATGAATGTGAACAGAAAAGAACGTGTTTGTTGTTTGGTGGCAGATTTAGAGTTAAGGATAGTTTTTAAAGTACCACCTAAGAAGAGAAAAACAAACTGATGTTAAAAACAAAAAAAATGTTCTGTTGAAAAGTTCAATATAAACCCGACAAGGAGCCGATATAAGCTTCTTCTATGTGTTCAACATACGATACATGAAATATAAAGTAGCAGGGAATTGTTTCACTGTAAATTTCTGTGTATCAAACAGTTAATTCTTAACTAACGCTCTACACTCATAGATGTAATCCAGAAAAATTGTAAACCAGTGGTTATCAAAAAGAAATTATAATGGACCACAAGCAGTGCCTTCTGAAAAATGTTCCAGTACAGAGGCAATACAAAATAGGTTAATGTTGAAAATTTAAATTTATCGAAATTAGCGGACGAAAACATTGCCATGGCTGATTAAAGGGACGCTTAAGCATTTTAGCTTTTTTTTTTTTGTTTTGTATTTTGTTTACTGTGATTGGTTTGAATGGTTGAACGATTTTATTGAAATTGTCGTTGGAAATTAGTACTCGAAGCAGTCCCTTCAACAACACTACCTAATATATTCTGAAAAAAAAATGAGAATTGTTTCTTTCCCAACATTATTTTAAGAGTGGCACAAAAATACAAAAACCAATAAAAATCATCATGGAACGAAGATGAATTTACAATGTCAGTGAAGAAATTATTATCAAGAAAAAAAACAGAAATCGTGCAATATGTTTCATCTTCAAAATCGTCTGCTTTCTGTCAGTCAGAGTAGAATGTTATTGTATTTGCGATGGTTACAAAATGATTAATTCTGAAATCCCAATTGAATGTAAAACTAGGACCTCTAGAAGATCTTTTGTGAAAGTACGGATCTTTTCGCGGTATTGTGTTCGACTAGCTCTCAAGAAAATGAAAATGAAGTTTTTTTTATAGTTTTTATCGAAATAGAATATTTAATCAAATTCTGATATGGGTCGTATCCAACTGTCAAACTTTAGCCAAAATTTTCAATCATTCACGGAAAAGTTCACAGCCTAAGAATCTGGCTACCGCTAGCAAAACGAAAAGAATAACTTTTCCCGAGCTGAATAAGAGAGTAATTTTTTTTCTCCGACGCGTTCCCAAAAAAAAATAAAAATCTCTACCCGCTCCTGATCCGATCATGACAATTTTTTTTCTGGACCCGCACCTGACCTGACCGTGTTTAGTTTTTGGGTCGAGTATCGGGTTTGAATACCCAAAACCCGGTCAAATCTTGAAACCCGAATCTAACCCTAGAATTAGTCAATCTGTGCACATTAGGGTGTGACAAAATATTGATATCAACTCCACCAAACTTTTCGTGTTCCTTCTGGGTCCCGTAAGCATCTTGCAAAATTTTAGCTCGATCGGAGAAACTATATTTTCGCGCCCGTGGTTTAAAGTTTGTATGGGATTTAGTATGGAGAAATTCACTTTTAACAAAAAAAAATCGGCTGGAGATCAACCTATGAACTCCAAAAATCAGTGCATGTGTTATTTTCGTAGGAAATTTATCGAGCAGGACAACTTTAGAAGACAGCAAAACAATCCAACATTTGTAAAAAAAGTTATTAGAGGAAAACCGACTCAAGATCCGAACAATGACTCACTGCTTAATATATCTAGCACCACTGCTGCTAGTGGTGGTAATATGATTGTGCTTTCTTGTATTATGCTATAACGGTTGATTTGTGTTGTTTGATGCCTTCACAAAAGTTCCTCAGCTGAGTATGAGGGTTATTTTTAAGTGACAAGCCATGTTCCAAAACTTACTGTAAAGACACAAAAAATGATAACTTTTTAATTTGAAGAAATAGGTTCTTGGAATCTTCTACAATATTTTAGATAAACTCAAATCCAAGAACTTTACCAAATACTCTCCATCTCTTATAGTTTAGAAGATATAGATGGTATTATTTTATGAAAACAAAAACACAATTTACATGACTTTTTGTGTCTTTACAGTAAGCTTTGGAGCATGTTTTGTCACTTAAAAATAATCTTTATACTCTGCTGAGTAACTATCGTAAAGACATCAAACAACTCGTTATAGAAAATTAAAAGAAAGTCACACCATATTACTTTCACTAGCAGCAGTGGTGCTAGATATATTAAGGAATGAGCCATTGTTCGGACCTTGTACCGGTTTTCCTTTAATAACTTTTTCTACAAATGCCGGATTGTTTTGCGGTCTTCTAAAGTTTTCTTCCACGTTAAATTTCTAACGAAAATATCACATGCACTGATTTTTAGAGTTCATAGGTTAATCTCAGCCGATTTTTTTGTTAAAAGTGAAATGATCTATTTCTCAAGTAGAGCAGATTAGAGTGTGCTTGGTGCTTCGAGTTAAATTGTTGAAATATACTTGCTGTTAAATTTGGGTTTCTAAGCACTAATGAATTGAAGACGAATCATGAATCAGAGTTAAATTGGTTATGCACACTTAATACGAACCCGATGAAATGATCTTGAACAAACTAGTTTCCATTTGTTCCCACAACGGTTCTTCTAACTTCTGACTTTTGTCTCGGATTGTGTTTCATTACAAATAAGTTTTACTTTCCACTACCTTACGTTTTGTGTTGTAGCTCTTTTTCACAACAAAAAATCTGACGTTTATGTCACTGTAAAAATACTTTCGTCATACGAACATTGTAAAAAAGAAAATGGTTTTCCTAATTTATTCTCTGTAAAATTAACAGAAGCATTGTGATCCTAATAACATTATCATAAATTACGACAGAAATGAAAATATCCATGACCGCATTTGCAAAGTTCGATACATCCAAAAATCATATTCTGTAGTGAATTAGGTTTTCTTCAAATGATGCACAAAAAAGCTAGCACAAGCACCAATCTCTCGAATGCACTCTAATGTATTTTAATAGAATTATCATTTTAAATTGAAATTAAAAAAAATTAATCTGTCGTTAATCAGATTAAAAGAAGAACAAAATATTTCATTGATTTCAATTAGAAATCATATTTCAGTTTCAGTTTCATAGGTACATTTATTGATAAATGATAAAAATCAGTCGAACACGAATTTATCTTTACTGCTTAATTTACTTTACTACATTGGAACGATAAGAACAATGTCATCGTACCATTCCAAGACACTTGTTAGACGACATCTTCATCTGAATCAGGTATCAATGGTATCAACTGGTGTATTAATTAAGAGCAAATAAAATACAATGCATTGACTCTGTAGACGACAGAAAAAATAAAACAGGTTCTTCGTGATGCACAAAACGCCTGAATTTGCTAGAAAGCAAAATAAAAATAAAAATGTCAAGTTTACGCTTAAATTTAGCAATTGAAAAATTTGTTGAAAACATATTTAAACTATTTCGTTTAGCATCAACAATGTAAATGATCCTTTCGATTGTTTATCTGACTTTCAAAAGCATTAGCAATATTAATTGAGAACAAATAAAATACAACGCATTGATTTTGTAGAAGACAGAAAAAATAAAACAAGTCAAGTTTCCGCTTAAATTTAGCAATTGAAAAATTTGTTGAAAACATATTTAAACTATTTCGTTTAGCATCAACAATGTAAATGATCCTTTCGATTGTTTATCTGACTTTCAAAAGCAATCATCGACTAACAAATGACAAATTTTGTTTGTTTACATTCTGACTCAATATTTGTAGCCGAATCTAAGATTTTTCACTATTTCACGTTTCGTCTTCGTCATTAGCAGTTTATGTTGCCCTGCTAATGCCACCTCGCGTGAACCGGCTAAGTAGACAAAGAAAGTAAATGCTATTAGGCAAATCACTTATTTTGTACCAAAGTGCAATGTCTATACTGAAAAGTTACAACTTACTGACCGTAAACATATAGTAATCATTCAGGGGTTTTGGTAACCCCAAGTCATAAATCAAGTAAACCTAGATTTCTGACTGTACGAAGGAAATACTAGTCCTTATTTGCGTTCCCACTTCACCCACAAATCACTTCACTTGATTTTATTCCCAGTATCACGCACACTGTAATGAAAAAATATAATTTTCCAACAAAATGTTGTTGACGTAATGTTCATAATAACATTAAGGTATTTCAAGTTATTGCTTCTTTTTCCTAAGTGACTTCTGTAATAAATCCAATTCACTTGATTTTTGAAGTAAATAATAATCAATAATAAGGGTTACAATCACTTCACTTGGTTTTCACCGTGTAGTGATACCGGTAATAAGAGCCACTGCCAGCGTTATAATTAAGAAATGGGTGAACTTTGTCTAATATCTAGAGCGTTTGTATAAAATGGTTTATTTGCTTTATACTCAGGGCTAACCGGTTAGTGCTAAGCTCAAATGACTATTTATGATTCTCATTTAGGTGTTAACCTAAGTGCTCAGTGGACGGAGCTCTGCCGCGCGACTCCGTGCGATCTGTCAAGTTTCGCTTCGCGTCGCTTTCTCTCTCTGGCTTCACCCTAAGTTTGTGCTCAGAGAACATAACCGTTTTTACTTTTCTTTAAGTTTTGTCTTAGACTCATCAGTGAAGAGCATTATTTGTTTTACGTTTCATCATCGATTCATCAATACATTGGCAGTCTTTGTTGTAAATGCTGATGTGAAGTAAATGCTATTTGTAAACCCTCTTATTTGGCACCTAAGTGCAATGTCTATACTAACTTTTGAATAATTTCTTCAGTACTGATCAAAAGATGTTGGTTTTAGGCATCATATCATGATGCTTGGAATATCATGACGATTGGTAGTAGTACTATAATAATCGAAAGAAAAGGGAAACCAAAGAGAAACTGTCACTTGCAGAAAGAGAACTGTTTATTGGTATTCAGTTAATCTAGTTTGAATTAAATTACTAATCTATTGTAAACTCAAACGTAACAAATTGCACGATCAACCAATAGAAAAACAATCTAGTAGTAAACAAAATATTGTCAGAGTATTAAGAGATAAACATAAATTTAATTGTCGCTTACAAACCCTTCGAACAATTTCAATAGCAAATTTAGAAATACAGTCGCAGTTCACACATACGTAAGTAAAACATAAATCACAACCACCAAATAAGATAGGATCACCAGTGATTACGGATGAAGTGCGTTTGTCGACATTCAATTGTAATTGCAGTCAGATAAGCTATGTAACGTGCAAACAAGAATCAAACATAATGCGTTTTCCAATAACGTGCTACTTTGAGCAAATGTGATACCTAACGTTGTCAATATTGACGTTTTTGTCTAAATGTATAAAATATTCAGTAAACGGACAGCATGGAACCGGCTAAATATACGAATACGGTTACGAGGAAGCGATTATGACGTTACGACGCTAACAAATTCCGATGGTGAAGTGCACAGAACATAGACGAGATGGATTTATTCTTACTTTACGATTAACCAGTAATTTATCTGCTAGTAGGTTTTGATAATGAGAAAAAATCGCTGCAAATCACAAGAAATTCCAACAGCTTTAATCTAGAATGAATAAAACCTGATTTTTGACAACTACTTCAACAACACCCTAAGGCTAGGAAAGGTTAATATTAATTGTAGGAAATTGAGTGTGGATTGGCCAACTGGAGCAGTTCCAACCATCAAATTATCACGCAAATCAACATTTGAAACATAAGCCATAAGAAAAAAGGAGGCCAATAGTATTGAGACGAAAAATATGAAACAAACCTCAGCTTCAGCAACGTTTTGTTGACGCTCTCATTCTACAGTTTTTCAATCGACAGTTTTAAATTCAATGTATACATTTGAGCTTGAAAATCTGCATACGATACAACATTGACTAAAACTAAACAACGATCATAATAGGGTAAATCCTGGTGAGATTTCGCACCGTTTTAAAAATCGATATTACTTCAAAACTACTCACCGAATCAGAACTTAACTAATTGTTATTAAAAGTTGAAGGATCCTAATAGATATTGGTAAATGATGTGACGTTGAAAGATAAAATTTGTTCAAAATATATTTGAAAAAAAAATACTAATACAAGTGAGTTTGTCACACCTTAAAGTTAGAGAGACACCGCACGTAGGGCACGTTACAAAAATGAGGGTTTTTCATTATTTGTGTTATTTAAAGGATATTCGATATTTTTATACAAGATAATTATCATCAAGCAAACGAAAGACAGATTTCTATGTACATGGTCGAAGAGATTGTTCATGAATTAATCATGTTTGAGAAAATAGGAAAACCGAATCCATCTAACTGAGAATTTGATCTGTTTAAACTAACTCAAACTTATATTTTAGATTTCTTAATTGGTAATGACTAGCACAACTTTGAATACGGATGAAAATAATCAAATTTTTTAATTAAAATCAAACAATTTTAATTTTGAAACATTATGAGTATACGATTTGAAATAAAATTAATATGTACATTCGGGTCAACTTTAGTCATTGGTTTAGAACAATTTTAAACGTTGATTCAATAAAAATACAAGTTTGAATTTCAACCGTATGATTAGTTGTTTCAAACTAGGC
Source organism: Malaya genurostris (assembly GCF_030247185.1). Taxonomy (NCBI): domain Eukaryota; kingdom Metazoa; phylum Arthropoda; class Insecta; order Diptera; family Culicidae; genus Malaya; species Malaya genurostris. The sequence continues at coordinate 203,361,995 of NC_080572.1, read as the reverse complement.
TCATTCTTATGTGTACCGATGCGGTGTGTCACCCGGTTTTACCCTAAATGTAAAAGCTACTAGTTCTGTATCAAATTTTCATTACGACCTAAGTACAAAAAATAGATTATCTTTTTTTACTGTCTCTTTAAATTATTACGGAATATTCCTGCATTTTTCGATAATGTCATCACGACTAGTTATTATCTCTGCAAAAAGTTAGGGAGAATTTTGATAAGAGTACCGAAATAATTAAAAAAAAGTAAATAAAGAGAATCTGTCATTTGCACTCAGGTCGTAATGAAAATTCTATACAGAATCTATATAAATTCTCAAATGTGCTCGTCACAAATAAATCTAGTTTCACGATAGACTCACAAACATAGAAACAATGCAATTATACAAAGTATTATAATTAAATTTTGGTAAAAATCGATGCAATCTTAAATTGTAGTTTCTATTTTAGTTACAATATTCTACTCGGTAGAGAAAGAATGTGAAAGACCACAGTACTCAAGTCTTGATGCATATTAGTGAAGGTCCTATCTGCGAACGACAGTTGCTCTCTGTTGACTTTCTCTTTATATTATTACGACTCATTGCTGTATTTTTCTAAATTTCTTCAGTGCAGATCGAAAGTTGATATTGTTAGTCATTATTCTATGCGAACAGTTATAGGAAAAGATTGCCGAAAGCACCGTAATAATTGATAGAGATATTAAGCAAAGAAAAACTATTATTTTCAAGTATATCTTTTTCTAATGATCACAGACTAGAGTAACTTTCTGTAATTATACTATTGATAACAGTCATAGGCAAGAAATCGCTTTTCATTTACTGTTCAAATGATTCGCTATTAAGTAATAAGTGGATTTTTCTCCCATTTTTTTTTTCTAAACAAGTAGTTGTACATTTTTTTCTGTATCTAAAATCAATCAACTGCAAATGATATACTGACGGGTCTAATCAAATCATGTTATTAGTTCATAAACCTCAACATTTTATTAACGTAAACTTAAATAATAACAAATCTATTATGCAAACATGATATTCAGCGCTCAAAATTTCCGAACAAATTATTTTTGATAAACGTTTTTTGTGAACATAATAAACTCAATCAAGTGCGCATCAAAACTCATCCAGTGACTCGTAGAAAAAATCTAGATTGTTTAAAAAAAATAGTTGTTTCAAACCAATACATAGTAGTTCAATCCGCAATCTGTTTGTTTCAGCCAAGTAATCGTAGATTCTAACCAGAACGTGGTTGGTTCAAACTGCAGCTTAGTTTTTCAAAAAAAAAAAACATTTGTTGAATCAAACCAGAAATTTTAATCTCACACCATTAACAAAAAAAAAACGTTCGGATTATTCAGAATTTATTTGTTTCAATTTTTTTCTACGTTCAGAAAGCATATATGTAGGCAAACGTTGTTAAATTTCTCGATTAATTTTTCAAATAGCCGTTTAAGCAAGGAGCAGTTTCTCCTTGTTTGCTTTCTCTTTCGATTAATGGGACGCAATTATGAAGGTTTACATGAATTCTAAAATTCTGTTTAAAATTGAAGGTTTCGGGGATCATTTTATAAAAAGAATTGGGTCTTTTCTATAAATATTTGAATAAATTATAAAGTACCTATTTTTTAACAAACAACTTAATAACCAAAAATTTTGCAAAGTAAATATATAAATATTTCCATTCGTATGGAAATTGATCAACACCGAAAATTTTTCCTGGATTGCGCCTGGTCCATGAATTATTTTTAGGAGTACCCTCGATAGCTCATTTAACCTTGTTAAAAAAACAATTCGGTAGTAATAACGTGTAAATTCCGAAGGCTTGGTGAGGTACTCAATATTTTCAGTGCGGGGCATGTGTGCCCGCTAAATGGGGCATAGCCGGCAGCCTAAGATTATTTAAATATCCTTCGTCGTTTAATTATAATCACCACTGTACTGATTTATTTGACACAGTCAATGAAATTGATATTTGTTATTGATATTCAATATAGGAAAAAAACATGCCTTTTCCATCAAAAATGTAAAACAATTTCCAATAGTACACATAATAAATTACTAAATAAATCAATTATCGTTATTCAGTTTTAAGCAAATATTCAACTAAAAAATATAGGAATGATCTGGCGTTATATTGAAACCATAACAAGTCGAGAATAATTATAAAAATTCTTATTATGTAAGATCCTGTTCTTATATTATCTGTGTTCTTATGACGCGATCTGGTTTGTTTTGATTTTACGAGTAAATAAATAAGTAAAAACAGAAATAATACAAAATTAGATCGTGGATAGTCAATGAACAAAATCATCTTTTTGTATTGTAAATACGTGTTCTTCCCCACCTTACCATATGCCTTGTATAACATATAAAGTCTCTAACAGAATTCAATCACTTCTATTTCATTTGAAAAAAGCAAATAACTATCGTTATTTTATAAAGAACTCCTGTCCAATCATTGTTCTAGGATCCTTCTGAACCGTTCGCGAATGGATTTCTCATCTTTAGTTAAGACAGTGAAATGCAAACTAGATACAGGCTAACTGTACCCAAATTTTCACTTGCGTTCTATCAGTTAACGTGATTTTAGCTATTTTTGTTGAATAAATTAGCCCGAAGGGTATGGATTATGGTTTATATAAATCTGAATGCGCGCCACACATCTATGATCTTGAGTAAAGAGACTAAACCTTTGATTGTATATCCAATCCAGTGCTATGACTTAGTTCATAGGATGTGATAATAATTACGTACAATTATATATGTAATTCAAGATAGCATAATAATAAGGTGGTGTTAAAAGTGCGGCTTCCCACAAGGTTCGATGAAATACTGAGTGGTACATTATTACAAAAACTATGTTGTTAGATGCAAATTTATTTTAAAAGTTCGAATCGTCAGTGAATTTGAAGACTACTTATAATAACAAGCGAATACAACAGTTCGACATATGTTCGTACAATTTTGTAGAAACAATAAAATATTCGTTGACTAAAGAAACATTTTACATTGAATAAATCCTGTGAGTCATTGAAAATGTATTATTTGTGTAAGAATTAAAGAAGTAAATTATGATAAACCAAATCGTTTAGTGTAGAGCCAAAGGAACCCATGTTTCATGTATCGTATGTAATTTGGTAAGAAACAATATCGCAAATGTCACATTATGATGATAAGAATTTAATAGATTGGAAATTCTAAAAATAAAGTACAAGTAGACATAAGCATTAGAAAAAACTTACTTTTTAAATGTACAGATTTCGTGGTTATCGTAGTTGCAACAAGTTCAATTACTCTTAGAGATTCTTAGATTGTAAGCTTAATCTAATCGATTCAATCACGCAATTGTGCATGTCAAATGTGTACAAGTGAAATTAATAGAAAAATCAAGACACACAAAAATGAACGTAACTACAGTGTATTCGTGGATTCCAACAGATTGTTACCACACAAATAAAAACATAGCACTGAATGAAAATAATCGCGAACGAAATTACAGCAAAGATTGGTGATGATTAATAGTGCTTTATTTAAAAATTTAGGAATTACACAGTAGCTTTACAACAGTGTTGCAACAATGAGCACACCAAGTGTCCCTTTTTCGCATTGCCTAAATTTGTAGTGGTCATCATACCTATGGGATGGCAACAGAAAACAACTGTCTAAATTATCATATGAATCCAAAAATCGGGGAAAAAACGGAAAATTTAGGGCAAAACCGGGGAAAATAGTAATAGCACAAATATGAGTAACAATTTTCAGCATCATGTTTTTTTTATTCAACAAATGAAAAGTCGGAAGCAACGCCCAATTTTGCGTTTGAGCAAGAAGTTCAGCAAAATTGTTGAAACAACTTATTGTCCCATACAGGTTCAATGTTGAACATTCTATTGGAAATTGGACCAACACCCCATGTCTCATCGAACGATTTTTAAGGGTTTAAAGGCAGTTTTAAATCAATCAGAAAGCATCAGAGCTTTCCTTTAACTTTACTATTAATTGCCCTAGTTTCAGCATAATTTGTCTCAGTAATTTTCATCTTGAGACAATACTTGTGTTTTGCTTATATTTATGTGAGATATTCGCCCTTATTGTGAATAACGACGTATTGATTTTTCGATCGAATGTGGTTCGATCGAATCATAGATACCTTTGATTTTGCTAGCGTTATGGGGAATACAAATGAAATACGAGGGAAAAAACGATACGACGTTATTCAGAATAAGGGCGATCGAACTCAACAGGACTCACAAAATTGAACAAAACAAAATTGCAGGGAGTATTCAATTTCCTTCTTTGAGAGCAGAAACTGGTTTTAAAGCTGAAAAGAACCGTAGATTTTTTTAAATATGGTTCAATTCAGTGATTCAGTTTAATTCAGTGATGTTGTGTTCAACTATGGATTTCATAGTAGGATAACAATAATGTTGATATTGCTGCCGACGAAGGAACATTTGATGATGGGAGAATTAAATTTAGTTTGAGCTTTAGGAACCGAAAGACTCCTAACTTATATAATGTAATGATTTAAACAATCTATTGCAGATCGATATCAGCCGAATTTCCCAAAACAATTTCAGCGTTCATACTGTTTCTGGTATGAGATCTGTATTCTTGACGATTAGTTCTAAGATGGTAGAATACAGAACTAGTTGAATAACTTTATGTGAAATGTTTGTGATGATTTGTCTGTTTGAATAATGTAACATTATTCCGCTAGATCCAAATGAATTGTAAAAGGATTTCTCATAGAAGATAAACTAGTTGGGCTATTAGGAAATAACACTGGTTAGAAATCAGCGAAGAATTCTTCATGAAGAACTTGTACTTTCTGATTATTTTTCTGGTCACGAGAGATACTAAGCATTAGAAACCCATTAAGAAAAAAAAGATCGACCTCTTATGCGTTTTTGGAAATTTCATTTGATTAATTTGCTCACAAACGCGAGCAAGCGACTACTAATCTCTCATCCTTCAAGATGTTTGTGACGGATGTTATGTCCTGCGGTTTACAAACTGACGTTACCTACACATACCTTTCCACTGCATTTGACAAAACTAACCACTACATTACAGTCGCTAGTTTGAACAGATTGGGCTTTGGTTCTAACATGCTGCATTGAATTCGTTCATACCGCAATAATCGCCGATTAGCAATCAATATAAATAACTATATTCAGAGTTTATAGCTCCATCTGAGATTCCACAAGGAAAGGTCTTGGACATGTGATCTTCCTCCTGTACTTCAACGATGTGAATCTTTCTTTGTAATGTCCACGCTTAGTTTTCGCTGACGATCTCAAGTTATTCTAAATAGTTCGAAACAACAAGGATGTCGTTTTTCTTCAACACCAACCTGAAATTTTTTCAAAGTGATGTAAGATAAACGTTGACAAATGCTCAATTATCACGTTCACACGCCTTATTCATACAACGCTCGAGTAGTGCTCTTCGATGTGGAACCCGTATTAATTTAACGGCGCCCACCAAATAGAATCAGTACAGCGCCGATTTGTTCGATTTAGTTCGACAGCTACCTTGGCATTCGACGTGATTTATCCCGTGCTACGAAGATCGAAACTCGAATCAGTTTCGAACCTGATTCATGTTTTCTCAAGCGAAAACAATATAAGTTTGTGAAAATCGTCGAGAAAATCGAGAGTATATTTTTGTTACATACATACACACATGCATACACACATCCAGAGAGACATTTTGAGATCTCGGTAGAGATTTAGATAAAGTGGAGCCAACTGAATTTCCAAATTAGTTTAAAAAAAAACGCAGGACTTAAATTTGTATGTCGATGTAATGATCAAAAATTAGCTAATGATTTTTTGCAGTTTTTAACCAGTTCTTCTACAGCCAAAGGAATTTTGAAACAATAGAAAATATTGACTGCTTGCTTGGAAGCTATGTTCAGGCGGAATTCGTGTCACTATCTGGTGATACGAAAGGTTTTCATGTAAAGGACCATACAATTGAAAGCACACCGTCATGATGGCTTGTTATATAATCAATCGATCTACTCAATATAACAGTTACAGAATTGCTGGATATCTCGCAAGGTGGCCAATGGAACGATTTTTTTTTATGAAAAAGTCACTGAACACGAAAGAGTCGAGAGGCAAATAAATTGCTTGCAGCAGGTATTCGTCTGAACAAAAAGAATAACAAATTGGAAACAACCGATAAAAATCAACATCGACTCGCGAAGCAAGTAGTACACGTTGACACGTATGCTTTCATATCTCGTTTGAGACACTATAAGTCTCTTACGGTCGGAACGGCAGAAACAAAACCAATATGGTGTTGTGAAAAACAAGACTAAATCGAAATAAGTAAACCTAACCTAACGAACAAAAATAAAAAAAAAACAAATGTTTTCAACTACAAAAGCGACACCGAATCAATGGTCGAAGGCGAGAGTGGTGGACCATTAGCCTACTCTAATTTTCCTAATAGCAGCGAGAGCAGCTCTCGTTCAAAGAAAAGGGAAACAACCCTTATACAAAAACATGTATGTTTTTAAATATGAAGAATCGACCTCGTTAAGAGCAAAGTCCCGGCATTACATTCCTTTGTGAAATTTGATCTTTTAGTTTCAACAGACTTCACAGTCGATTCTTAACGTACAGAATCATTGCATGGCTAGTACTACGATGCTACTGACGCTGAGAATCCTTCCAGGTCGGAACTCGGACATACGACAACTGGCTTGTAAGACCAGCGCCCTATGCATTGAATCGCCCCCGGCCTCGAGTACTGCGATTGAGTCGGATTAAAAAGATTTATAAAAAAGTAACACATGCGGATAGTAGGATGCTAACTGTACAAGAAAAAATGACGATTTTGGTTATGATCAGTGGTCTTTTTGATATGCAATTGCCGCTGAAATTCTGAAGGATTTACGAGCTGTAGAATTAATTTCTTACCGAAACATGCGGTTGTCACATGACCGAGGATAATTGTTCCAAAAACACGTTTGCAAATAGTTCTCCGGAGTTCGATTTATCAGACAGCAGAATATTTTTTCATCATAATCATGCCAAACATCAAAGAGAAATCCAACGTAGAGGAGCAACTATGAATCATAAATAATCTGGATCAATTTCGTAGACGCAACTTGTGGATTGCTTATCTGCTTGTGAGGTAAAGCCTTCGTTCAAAAGTATAAATTAACTTATGAAGAAAATACATTGCAACTTATGGACAAATAAGCTTGAGTAGAACGTTCGTCGTGCACTGGAGATTTGTGCACCAACACTGAATTTTGGATAAGACACGGCATGGATGAATGTAAATCAATCACTGTAACATTACCAGACCAATATTAATGTAAATGTAAATCAGAACAGAATTGCTTTTCCCCGTATATTTGTGAATACGAATTCAGTAAATTTTCAATAACGTTTAAACTACAATTTCATAAATTGTGAGCTTCGTATAAATCAGAACAAATAGACTCAAATGACCGTTCGCCATGAAGTTAGGAGATCTGTACATTGCCATTAATTTATTGTCATCATTTTCTCGAGTACACCGAGACCGTATGATATTTTGCCACAAGAATATCGTATACGAATCATAAGACCACCTTAAGAAGTCACGAAAATTGGAATTCCAATAAAAAGCCTCATGAAATTCAAACGAATGTACAATCTGCAACAACCTGTTCAAGGTTCGAATCTACGTACACACTTTTTTTTTGTTGAATCTCAACAAAATAATTGCCGAGATTTACACCTCCGAGTACTTGGTAATCATCTTGGCGAAAATAAAATGGCGGAGTCCCGGCTATCTCAAATTTTATGCATTATTGGGCCTTCAGCAATTGAAAGTAAATAAGGAATTCATTTTTTTTTATTGTGAACATTCAATTAGAAATTAAGATTTCTTTTTTTTCCGTTTGAACATATAAAAAATATACATTACAATAATTCTGTTTCGAGGATGTACAATTGTGAAATTCGTACTACACGCCGATTGTCGAATATGTTGGTTGACATGACGTTGAAGTTCTTCGACATATCCTATAATGACTTCTCGATAGTGAAAGCAGGATCTGGAAGGAACCTTCTCTAAATAATTATTAATTTCCAGTCATTACACTTACTGGATAGACTAGATTCTCATGTCTTCTTTTCGGACTAATTCAATTTTTTCTCATGACCATCGGTGATTGTCTCCGAAATACTTCGTCAGAAAATAACTTCGTTGTGCCAAGTGAAAATTTAAAACGTTAATGACAGTTTCCGATGAACGTGCATCGATTTTCTGAAACCCGCATTTCAGTCGTAATTATTTTTTTTTTTTCAAGAAATTTCCGAGAGCCACCGTAGAATGTGCAGAAAATCAGACTTTCCTCTGCATTCCAAGGAACTGAAAAGTAGAGCCAATGCCGATATAGATTGAAACGTTCTGTTATGAACCTGGTATCACCGGCTTGCTAGTTTAACAAACAAAGTTCCTCGGGCAAGTTATCTCTAGATAAAGAAGTAACTCCTCCGAGAGTTATTTTTCTTGCGAAACCGCTTATTTTGGTTTTCGGAGAGATCTAGTCTCTTTACTTCGCCTTCGCACTGTTTTTCATCAGTGGAAAACGAAGAAATGAAGCTTCTTTTTGCACGGATAGAGAGGTCGACTACACTCACGACTGTTTTTTTAAATAGGTCGAATGCCTTTTTGGCATGCACTTTCTTCACATGATTGTAACTCGGTAACCGAATTATACCAAAATGGTGCCGAAGAAGAAGTTGTAGAAAATCAATTAGACAATAAAATTAAAAATACGCATCTGATAAACTAAAAGTTTATCATGACAAGATATTACTAAACTTTTGGCAACCCCATGGAATAAACAAATCTGGAAAATGATCTTGTGCTATTCGTTTCTTAATATTTTTCTTAAGATGTGAAACGATTTCAATTATATATCCAGTGAATTTCTGTGCAAATCCTTCGTTTTGCCATTCCGAGTGACTATACAATCACTGTGAAAACGTGACTTTTCAACCGAGGCCTGTAAGGCCAAATGTGATATACCATTCGATTCATCTAGATGAACTGAGCAAATGTCTGTGTGTGACAAATATTGTCATTCACTTTTTTCGAAAAGGTTTAAACCGATTTTCACAAAATTAAAAATGAAATGAAAGGTTTAACGGTCCCATACAAAGTTCCTGAGTTTCATTTGGATCTGAACTCCGGTTCCGGAATTACATGATGAAGTGCACAAAAAATGTGAAAATAATGTCACTCACTTTTCTCGGAGATGGCTGAACCGATTTTCACAAACAGATTCAAATGAAAAGTCTTAATGTCCCATACAAAGCTCTTGAATTTCATTTAGATCCGACTTCCGATTTCGGAATGACAGGGTGCACCAAAAAGATGAAAATAATGTCAATAGCTACGTTCAAGGATGGCACAACCGATTTTTACTATCTTAGATCAAACTGAGAGGTGTTCAGATACCATACGAATATCCCGGTTATCCTTAATGTAATATACAAGAGGTAATGAATAATATTAGAAAGCCATCATTACACCACTAGGTAGATTGAAACAGTTTTTACAATCTTACCCTAAAACTGATCGAAACTGAATTGAATAACTTTCAAAGCTATGGTCTCTAGTTTATGAGAGCAAAATGATCCAAATTAGGTATGACAAAATGCCTAGAAATTCACATGCTATAATTTAATGCTATAAAATTAATGAATAATAGAGAACAAATAAATTTATTAAAGAAAACGCTTTTTGGGGGGAACATTTTAACACATTGTTTTGATGTATTTTGACCCATTGTCGAAGATCATCTGTATTTGATCCAGATTATTTGTATTTGATCCACGCTCTATGTTCATATACATGTGACTTCGCGTAATGTAATATGTAGGGGAAATTGTAACCTTCAGTTACAAACGCATATATATATATATATATATATATATATATATATATATATATATATATATATATATATATATATATATATATATATGTATATATATATATATATATATATATATATATATATATATATATATATATATATATATATATATATATATATATATATATATATATATATATATATATATATATATATATATATATATATATATATATATATATATATATATATATATATATGTATATATATATATATATATATATATATATGAAAAATGATGAAAAAATAATATGTGAAATAAAATGCAATTGTTTTTGAGTTAAGATCGAAATACAAATGAATAAAAAAAAACATTTCACTCAATCTGACGCTGCGGTAGAAGTGCTTGCATGACCTTCCCCCGCAGGTCACTGATAGACACATTCGAAAAGATATGTTACAGATATGTACAGAGAGATGCTGTCGTGTTAGGAACGCGAATAACAATGTCCCGAGTGAGCATAAACAGTATTCATCAACTAGAGCATCAAATGCGAACATTTTTGAACAAGGCAAATCCGTTACAATCAGCACCGTTTTCTACATTCTAAACCGTCCTAAAGAGACAAAAATGACGCAGAACGTCATCTCTCACAACACCAAAAACGAATAACAAAAGCAACAATGAAAAAATGGACGAAGATGCGATTCGTTAACCAACTGTACTCTCAAAGCCTTACTAGATAGTAATGAGAATGCTTCTCCCCATAGAACAAGGGTCACAGCGAGATAAAGTTAAAAATGTTACAATATTTGGTCATGTCTTGCAATGTAATATTATATGCCAGATCTGTTTATCTTTTATGGTATTAAGTCGTATTAAATAAATAAGGTAACTGCTCCCTATTTCATCTGAGCTCCTAATTCCATCTCATCCCTTCATCTCATTACTTTGAACATGAATCATACCTTTCAACTAACCTGAACCAAACTGTGTAATGTTTTAAAATGTTTATTTAAGTTTTCTTCACACTTTCTCATTAAAAAAATTGTTTTAAATACTTCAGCGATCGTTTTTTTTCTATTAAAAAATGAATTCACTTTCTAATGTAGGAAACATTTTCGTCCCACAGTTCGTCATGTTTCTGAATATTTACTAATTGATTCTTCGCAAAACATTATCACTATTTCACATAATTACACCACTGTTCAAGGTTGGATGACTTCATAATCAGTAATGTTCACTTTTCACCTGTTTAATTAACGATTAAAAAATTCTAAAATTATCCGCTAGACAATGAAAATTTTCAAAAATAAGAGATGAAAGTTTGCACTTAATTTTGAATTAAATTGGATTCACCGTGCATCTAATATATTCATATTTATAAAAAGGCCAATTCAGATTAACCTTAGAGTAAAATTTTCCAATGTAAAACGAAAGGAAAACGACCCAATAATTTTTAAAAGTCAAATTGATTCCAACTTTGTTCAAAAAATATCGTGTGTTCTCTCACAGTTGGCATTAGGCCCTTCAAAGAAGAATTGTTACAGATGTTGCAACATCTGGAATTCCGCAGGGGAGCCATCTCGGCCCTTTGATCTTCTTGCTTTACTTTAACGACGTTAATTTTTCTCTGGAAGGACCGCGCATATCTTTTGCAGATGACCTCAAGATCTACCGTGCTATTCGCACCTTAGAGGATGCGACGTTTCTTCAGCGACAATTGGCAATCTTTTCGGATTGGTGCAAATTGAATCACATGACCGTTAATCCAGAAAAATGTTCGATCATAACGTTTACGAGAAAAAAAGTGCCTTTGAAATTCGAATACTTCATTGAGCGATTCATGATTGGTAGATCGACGTGCATCAAGGACCTCGGCGTTTTTCTTGACGAGCAGTTAACATTCAGGCAACACACCAACTACATTGTGGCTAAAGCTTCTCGCTGCCTTGGATTCGTGATGAGAATGGCTAAGCATTTTACGGATGTTTACTGCTTGAAATCCCTATACTGTTCACTCGTTCGCTCTACTCTGGAATATTGTTCAGCTGTTTGGAACCCTCACTACCTCAATGGCGTTAATAGAATCGAGTCGATTCAACGTAGATTCGTTCGATTCGCTCTTCGCCGTTTACCTTGGACCAATCCTCATCAACTACCGAGCTATGAAAGTCGCGGATTGCTAATCGGTCTAGACACACTGCAAGTAAGACGGGAGCTATCGCGTGCTTTAATGATAGCAGACGCTTTGACTGATAGAATCGACTGCCCCACTTTGCTCCGTGAAATCAACATCAATGTTCGTCCTCGAGCTCTCCGCAATAACGCTTTTCTTCGACTTCCTTTACGCCGCACTAACTACGGGATAAACGGTGCGATTATCGGCTTACAACGGTCATTCAATCGAGTGTCATCTGAGTTCGACTTCAATCTTTCACGGCATAAAACAAGGACCAAATTCTTACATAGTATTAGAATTAATCATTAGGACCACATCGTGTCTGTTGATTTTACAATAAATAAATAAATAAATAAATCTTGAACCTGAGAGAGTAGTAGTGCAATATTTTCTTTTGATTACTATCGCAATTGCTAAATAATAAGCAGGGCTTGTATTGTGAATCCTCAAACGAACGAAGCAATAAAAAAACATCTGCTGTGAACACTTTGCTTGACATAGCTGAATGAGAGACCTATATTAGAGAGAAACTGAATGCGTGGGAGTATATGCAACTGAGCAGATCAATTCCCTTGCCTATAGTAAATTGCCTGTCAACCTCGGCGAATGACAGTAAGGTTGAAACCGAGGGTAAATAAAGCAACATAATAATAATAATAATAAATTGCCTGTGCTCTCAGTCTCAGTTAACACATGAACTAAGTAATCCATGGCAATGTAATGAAATGTAGGATTCGCTCTCGGTAGTATTGTACGAGAAAGAAGGCCTTGCTTCACGGCGTGCTAAATGACGCGAAGCAAAGTCAAATAGGCAATGCTTACGGTGTTTTCACAGTGTAGGTTTACAGAAATCATTTTTGAACATAATGTTCGCATTCTAAGACCAAATTTGATCACATTTCAAACATACTTTAAACATTTTATAGCAGAAATTTTGCATTTGATCCCATTTTCAGAACGATCAATTTGTTTCTTGGAAGTTTAAACTGTGTACATATCCTAGAAACATTAAAAGCAATGTTCTTTAAATTAATATTCATCGGAACTAAAAGTTATGAATCTAGTTTCTTCATAGGCATCTTCAATATGAGAACCATTCATCAAATGCTAACCTCGTGAAGCATAGGTCTCAGATAGAGGGCATATTCATGAACTAATGATCGAACGAAGCAGCGAACTTGCTTGGGTTACGCTGTGAATTCTACCTGACATACGAATGTGTGTAAATAGCACAGATGGTGAAACCCTTTTGTTAATATTCGTTGCTTCAATTTGTGTCCGGGTTGGCGGTTCAATGCATAGGGCGCTGGTCTTACAAGCCAGTTGTCGTATGTTCGAGTCCCGACCTGGAAGGATTCTTAGTGTCAGTAGGATCCATTGTACTAGCCATGCAATGATTCTGTACACTAAGCATCGGCTAGTGATTTTAGTGTCTAAACCAGGTTTTTGAGGCAACGTGTAGTAATAGAAATTTTCTGGACTCCCGATGAGTGAATATGTGTAGGTGAAACTGCCCAGCGGTAATGGAAATTATCGGAGTGATATACTGCCGTTCCACGCGTGATTGTCCCATATATTGGAAGTCCCATAGAATGTATGACAATTAGGCGTCGAGCAGCAGTTTTCAAGTTAATAAATTTTTAGTAATATCATAGGTATCCTAATTAGTGGCTGTAGACTGAATGATCCACGTAGAAGTGATAAACAGAACGTAGAATGTGTACTACATTAGACATTATTTTTATTCTATGGTTAAGTTAATTTTAACGGACTCTATCTGTCACCAAGCACAACATATTCAGCAAAGACGGAGGAAGCTCGGTCGCTCTAGAAACCACTGAAACCACTTCTATCATAAATAGTATGAAAAACGTTTTTCCCTCAACAGTGATTTTTGCGACAGAACCTTCATCAGATAAATTTCTACCTTATTCATAGCCGCTTTTTGTATTTTCCTTTCTCTACCGTAGGTCGACGGCAAGCTGCTATGTTGGCTGTGCACGCTGTCCTACCGTCGTGCGCTGACCAAGGCCCGTCAAGTGGAGAGTGACCGCCGACGTGCTAAGAAGCGTGGCGCCGAATCTGGTCCGCCATCGAGTCAGCAGATTCAGATATCCGGAGCTCAGGGAGCCGGTTCCGGAAGCGGCGGCGGTGGCAGCGGCAATGTTCCTCTGGTAGCGAGCGGAAATTCCAGCAGCCGTGGTGGAGATCGTGGTCAATCGGACAAGAGCAACAGCAGTAGCGCGAACAATCGTGGAATTTCCAGCTTGCCACCACTGGGGGATCTGAATATGAGTTTGGGCCCACCGGAAATGCCTGACAATGCGTCTTCGGTAGGATCGGCAGCGGCAAGTGTAGGTGCCAGTGGCGGGCTGGATCGTCCGGACAATGCCCGGAATGACAGCAGTCGACACAGTAAGAAAGCTCGCACCGATCATATCAAGTCGATGGTTCCGGAAATTCCGGAAAAGGTGGTCAAAAGTGCCAACAGCGGATATGTCGATCCCCATAGCACGGATCACGTTATCGCAATGACCCAACTCAAAGAAACTATAGCCACTTTACAGAGAAAACTGAAACAAAAGGATGGAGTTATTTTGGAAAAAGAAAAAGAGGTGAACTTTTTCCGAACGTTTTATGTTAGAACATATATTTAAATTTAATTTTGTTTTCTCAAAAATAGATCAGCGCATGGAAAGGAAAGCATCTATACTTGGAACAGGACTTGATGAGAAAATACAAGGACATGGAGAAGAACTACGAGTTCAAAGTGGACGTGTTGAACAAGAAATTGAAATCACAGCTGCTTGAAATTGCTTCACTGTCCAAAGCAGCCAAGGATGCAGCAGATAAGAAGAAGAAACCCATTGGCTTTTTGGCAACCACAAAGCTTCACAAGTTGAAATCAGAAGCAAAGGAAAAAGAGCGCGACAAGGTCGCAAGTCGCAACCGCATTGCCGACGATGACGACGAGGAAGACGATAAAGAAGACAAGGAAAGCGACAAGGCTTCCGAGAAAGGAGGTTCTGGAAGAAATACTCCTAAAGAAATCGGAAAGGACAGCCCGCGTGACGTTGATTCTGGAAAGGAAAGTCCTCGTGATTCTGATAAGGAAGATGACAAAGAGGAACAAGTAACGAAAAAGACAGCTAAGGACAGCGAAGCAGCTGAAGAGAAGGAAGATGAACAGAGTAAGAGTAACGGTTCTGCTAAAATCGGAACTGATTCAGACAAGGAAAATGATGATAGAAAGGACGAAGAAAAGGAATCGGAGAAAAACCAAGAAAAAGATCAGAACTCCGAACAAGGTTCTGACAAAGGATCACGACGAACCTCTGAGCATGGTTCTGAGAAGGGATCAGACAATGAATCCGATAAAGAATCCGATCGCGAGTCGGATAAGGATTCAAACCGCGGTTCTGTGAAAGGATCTGATCGTGGATCGGATAAAGGATCGAATCGTGGCTCAGACAAAGGGTCTGATAACGATTCCGATAAAGGATCAGAACATGGTTCAGATAAAGCATCAGATCGCGGGTCGGATAAAGGATCTGATCATGGGTCGGATAAGGGCTCGGATCATGGATCCGATCGTGAATCAGATCATGGATCCGACAAAGGATCAGATCACGGTTCCGACAAAGGATCCGAACACGGCTCTGACAAAGGATCAGATCGCGGATCCGACAAGGGATCAGATCACGGATCCGATAAGGAAAGTGATAATGAATCAGAAGACCGTTCAGCTAAAGGTAGCGATAAGGATAGTGGATCCGACAGCGGTTCCGATCGTGATAGCGATCGTGATTCAGATTGAGAAAAAAACACCAATACACAGTAATCGGAGAACCGTTCTATCCCAAGACGTTCAATAAATGTGTTATTCTCATACATCAGTTTAACATAAAACCTAGACATTTAAGCAATTGTTGTTCATTTCTTGTATGTCTGTTGCAAGTCCAATGGCTATCAACTACTTTGCTCTTAATTCTGTTCATGCATATGTACTAGGTTTTAATTAGAAGCAAAACTAGACATAGATGTTTATAGGATAAAACTACAATAGGTTTGTTTGAAACTACATGTGAATTTTAATCATCATCGCCAACAGCAGACGGGTGCAGAAACAAAAAAAAACTTCCCAGCATAAAAAGAGCTCAAACATTCACCGGTACCACCTCATCAGCAGTGATTGTCTAAAATGTCATTGCATGTTGAGCAACTATTTTGTTCTCCAATTTTTTTTAAATTGTGTGGTTAAAACAATATTTGCGATGGAGTTTTCCCCCCAATTTCAGTTATCGATAATTTATCATCAACTTCGATTAGAACAGTAAGAAATATAAATAAAAACAGAACATTGTAATGAGAGAAATACTTAAAATATGAATAAATAAGTGCTGGAAAAACGCTCAATTTTCCTTAACATACAATATCACATCCAAGACTTTTGTTTGTGAACATATTGATGGAAAGTTAACTATTAAATGATCGTTGGGTTTGAGATTAGAGATCTCAGGGTGCGGACCTCCGATTGGTGGATGTGGGAGAATCAATTTACGCTTTTTAATTGAACCAAACTAGACCATTACTGGGATCGATTTTTTGTGATTATTGCTGGCTTCTGATGAAACTCCGACTAGAAGGCAGCTACGTACCAGAAATCGACACAGTATTGTTTGGTTTTCGATCAAAAATCAAAGGATCACAATGCGATTTAAGGCATTTTCTTCCGAAGCGTAGGCTGAAAATTGCAAATTGAAATGAATATCGCGGACCACATCATCGAAAAGCCCCACATGTAGTAGTTTGTAAGTATGATAAATGTTAATATCATTGTCATCTCTCTTAGGTTGCATTGGTACCTTAGCAGACATTCGTTTAAATTCATTCTGTTCCATTCAAATAATTCACTAATTCACCATTAATACTCTACTGTGCAGGTCCAATGAAAATGCACCAAGGAGAAACATTTCTTTCCTCTCAAGTTTATAGTTTGAGTGCATAAGTATGAGTAATTCCTTCTTAGTTTTATTGTCTGTTATATATTAATTTGTGTCGAATATGCCATCTGTGGAATTTGACTTTCTGTTTCAACAGACTTCGCAATCGATTCATAGCGTACATAACCATACCATGGCTTCCAGGTCGGAACTCGAGCATACAATAACTGGTTTATAAGACCAGCGCCCTTTGCATTGAACCTCCCACCCGACACAACTCTACATATTTTTTAAGAATGGAGCAATGTATGTAAAATTTTCATCGACACTTTATTTGTTTCCCTAATGATAACATGAATTATGTTGTAATGCGACCTAAAAGTTACTTGGAACTTATTGTAACTTAGAGATGCGAATTCGTAACATTATTTCGACAGCGTTAACCCCACCACAAACCGACTTGTTATTTTTGACTGTCTTGCGACCATTATGTAGCATGTGATTATGCTCAAATGCGGTTTTATGGATAAGCCGACGCGATTGGTCAAAGCAATGATGGATAGAGTGATGTGCTACGTCCGAGTATCTGAGATACTCAAGAGTCTCTTCGAATCTCGGAGAGGACTACGGACTACGACTCTCTTGTATATTGAACAATATTGCTTTGAAAGTTATGGTTCGAAGAGCACGAGTGGTATTCCGAAAGTCCGTACAGCTATTTGGCTTCGCTGACGACGTTGATATTGTGACACGTAACTTTGAGAAGATGATGGAAACATACATCGGACTGAAAGCTGAAGCTAGGCGTATCGGACTGGCCATAAATGCACCGAAAATAAAATACATGAGAGGAAGAAGCTCTACGAAAACCATTACGCCTTCCATTACGAATATTGATAGACGGTGACGATATCGAGGTGGTTGACGAGTTTGTGTATTAGAGCTCCCTCGTGACCGCCGATAATAATACCAGTAGAGAAATACGGAGACATATTTTAGCAGACAACTATGCGTACTTTGGACTCAGAAAAACCCTTCGATCGAGTAAAGTACACCACCGCAGGAAATTGACTGCCTACAAAATGCTTATTAAACCGTTTCTTCTATATGGAGAGATTCCAGGAGAGCTGGACTATGTAGGTAGAGGAAGAATGCGCCCTCAGTGTTGGAGAAACAAAGGTTCTGCGTGCCATCTATGGCGGCGTGCAGATGAAAGCCGGAACGTGGAAAGAGGAGCGAGTTAGATGGTTTACGAAGTATCCGTCCCTAGAATGGATGGCAAAAGCCAAGCCAAGCCCAAGGATCGATCTACATGATACAGCACTTTTACACTTTTTGAATTGTCCTTTAAACGGCAGTTTGAACATTCAAACACTCATTATCGAGTAATTCCGGAACCGGAAGTTGGATCCGAATAAAATTCAGAAGTTTTGTATTGGATCGAAAAGCAAAGTCTTGGCATTACATTACTTCTATGGAATTTGACCTTTCTGTTTTAACAGACTTCGCAGTCGATTCTTACACACTTAAATTTTATTGCTGAAACTGCTGAAATAATTGCCGAGATTTGCACAGCCGAAGGCTCGGTAACCGTCTTGGCAAAATGTATAATTACTGAGAATTTCGGCAATCCTGAAGTGTCAATTATTGCCGAACTTGTTAGTTCGACAAAAGCGATCGGGATCGAATCATGGTGTAATTAGTAATCGAGTGTAGAAAGGATTTTGCTTTATTATTGCCGGAAAAATTTAACACGAACGCCAAATTTAGGGAATGAGTGTATTTTATTAATGCTCACTTTAATTAAAAAAAATCAAATCCCGAAAAGAAATATCACATAAAAACCTTTGTTTTTAGTGTTCGTCCTATTTAGCTTTCCACTTAATTCGGAAATCTCTTTCATTCGCCAAAATCGTAAATATTTCTCAGCTCCGTGACAAATGCCGACGTCCGGTGCTGTACAAAATCGATAGGTGACATTAGATGACAAATGTCGCGCTGAATTTCAATAAAAGCTAACTTACTGTTCGAAATCTCGGCAAACGGATTTGCTGACTTCGCTATATTTGTTGTTTACGAACAAGTTCAGCGTTGACCCTTTATCTAGGGGGAGAGGAGCTTCCATTTCCCTCCTGCGAGGATTGAGGGACACTTCGTTCGTGGTTCGTCTCGTCATCCATTGCCGCATCGATGGAATTGTTGTCGATTTCCGTCTTCTTTTCGTTGCTAGTTGCTGTAGATGCGTCTTGTTGTACATTGTTTGCAGTTGCTGGTTGGTTGGATGGTTAGTTGTTAACTGCAGCTGGTGTACTTTGTTCTATGGGGGATACGTTGGATGGTTTCGTTGAAGGGGATGCTTCACTGTTGTTGGTGACTGTCACAGGTGTATTGGGGTTCCTTAGGGTTGGTGTGAAGGAAGCATCGTTGTCCTTTGGTGTAGTTGTCTCCTTGTTCAGTTTATCACATGGCTTACCGTAGTGAACAGCTTTCTGGCAGTATTGACATATGGCCATCTGATTGTCATAGGTAACAAGTGGCTTACACGGGATTTTTGTATCCTGACCGAAAGTTACATGAGAAGGTATAGGCCTCTTCAAGCGCATGCGTAACAAGCGTACGCCATTTAGAATACCGAGGAAAAAGTTCTTCCACTTTTCTTTTTCGATAGAGAGAATCTCTCCGTATCGGGACATAGATTTACGAATATAAGCATCAATGACGCTTGAGGGAAGATCATGCACACGCACTTCTATAGCACTATCTTCCATATATACTGGAATGTTGTACTTAATGTTCTCGTGCTCCACATAGTGCGCATTGTTATTGTCTTTTGCGAATTGAATTGCATCCATCTCTTTATAAAACTGGATGTAAACAACATTATTCGTCTTATTGCATTGAAGTAAATGCACACGTTTAATGTCAAGATGCATTTGCTCCTTAAGCAAACCTTCAAGTTCGCGTATCGAAGGTCGAATTTTGCACTGCCTGAAGCCAACAACAATTGTATTCTTTCGTGTCGGCGGTAGCTTTTGTTTGTTTGGTTCACTCATTTTCGAGGTCGTTCTATTGTTCACTACACAATACTGTACTTGGTTCCTTCTGTCCCGAACGTAAGCGGTTTTGTTTTATCGACTGACTTGGATGAGATGTGAAACCGAACTGATATTGGTGATTTTGATTTTATAATACCCGCTCTGGAAGCGGGTATTATAAAATCTTTGCTTCAGTTCTAAGAACAAAGTCGCAGAAAAAATAATTTGATAACTATTCAATACTGACACCTATTTTTATTTTATCCTTTATTTTACCCCCTCACTCCAACTAATAATTTTCGTATATAAGATGACCACTGTACTTTACACTTTTACACTAGTAACCTAGTTGGTGAAAATCGCTTCAGCCATCTCTGGGAAAAGTAAGTGCAACAATAATGTTACATATACACACAAACATTTTGCGTTCGCGACGAATTGATTCGAATGGTATATGACACTAGGCCCTCCGGACCTTGGTTTGAAATTCGGTTCTTACAATGATTGCATTACATTTCGTTATGAGAAGGGTATAAAATAGCAAACAATCGTGTTTGCACGTATTCTCTTCAAACGAGCAGTAACGAGGTCGGGTCTGAGATCTGAACTTTGTCTCGAAGAGCAACTATATTGTATCCAATGCTTCTCGCAGTTCAAAATTTATATTAAAGATGATTTAACATATCCAGATGAAATTTTTTTAAATAAAATTAGGAATTATCATTAGGACCTTTACTTGTCTGATTACAACTAAATATTTGCGTCGATATGTGAAAATGGATGAAACATGGATTCATCACTTTACTCCGAAACAGCAACTGGTGAACCTCGTTCAATTAATGAAGCAATTAACCTCGTTCAATTAGTGAAGCAATTCAAGAAATGAGATTTTGGAAGCGGTTGCAGGTTCATGAAGCTATTTGTGTGTAGATGGTGATCGGAAGTTTTATTGTGTGGAGGGAGTCGAAAAACATCCATGTTTCTTCTTCTGCCGTTCCCACAGAACAATTCGGATTCTCAAAAATCAGATGAAATAGTAACAGTCGAAGACATTGAATTACTAAAGTGCCCTGCCGTGGTAATAATATTTCGGTGAGCTCGTTCCATATTTATTAAGTAATTGAAATTTAAGTGAAACTTATCATGACAATTTCCTTAAATTTTTGATGAGAAAGTGATGGTGATGGTCAGGCACGTACTCAGAAAATTTTTCTCGGAAGAAGTTTAGAGCATTCCAACTAACCAAAAGTTCGGATAAAAGGGACTGATTTGGCTTAAGCAGCTTTCAATGTTCATCAATAGAATCCTAAGCAGCCTATTTTTTTAGTAATTGTCCACACTTGAAAATTAGCGCGACGCAACCGAACGAATTTCTAAGCTGGCTCAAGAATACATTGTTCAGCTTCTATGCAGTTCTTTAGTGCTGTTCAGTTAATGCGTGGTCCATCGATAAAAGCAAATAGTAGTCGGAAGGGGCCCAGTCAAGTGAATACGGTGGGTAAGAAAGCAACTCCCTGCACTGAATTCAAAAATTAACTAAATTACTTGGCCTTGTCTTATGGCCTATTCTGGTCGTTTTTCGATCAATTCATAGTTCATATTGATCATTTGTTGTATTAGTATTAACAGTTTCATCAGCTTTTAGAAGTTAATGATACATCACACCATTCTGATCCCACCAAATACAGAGCTTTACCTTCTTGCTGAATATATCTGGCAATCGATGTTGATCGACGTGAAACCCGCGATTTTTTCTGTTTAGGATCCATTTTTATTGTTAGTAACATTTATATGAAAAACAGATTTTCTTTCGTGTCTTTGAAGCAAAATTTCATATGTCCTTCATTCAATGCATGCGGTACCCATTTTCCACATTTTTGCTTTCAAACGGTCAGAAATTGGTTGCTGTTCATAATACCAAGCTTCATTCAAAACACATTTTGTATTTATTCGTAGAAAAATATTGAGAAATAAGCCGAAAAATGAGTATTTTTGAATGGTTTGATTGTATCTCAGCGCAGACTAATCAGAAATCAATAAATAAACGCACCATAGTTATAGTAAATACAAATTATTTGTATTTGGTTATAGTGGATGTTTTTCTAGTTTAAAATGGTTGTTTAAAGATTTTTTATTTAAAAAAAATCGGTAATTTTTTAGCTATAAAACCTCTCCAAGGTACACAAAACGAAAAGGAAAACATTGGGGTCTGGTATTTTATAAGTACAAAGTGTGTTCGTCGCTCACATCTTCTCGGTCCTCTAAGCAACAGTCAGCATCCGTGCCCTTTAAGTTGTTTTTCACACAAAATTCAATACTAATTCTTTGATCCATTTTTTTGGATATACGAAAATCGAAGACTCACTTCATACCGGTATAACTGATGTGCTAAGAACAGCGCTTGCAATAACCCCGGATGGATGGATGGTCCAGAAGCTGGTGATACCGAAACCAGAGGTTTCCAGCATCATATACCCACGGCAAGGTCTTGGAATGGATTTTTCAAATTCAGCTGACACAATTCTTGGAGAATGACAGCGGTCTATTCAACCAGCCGTTCGATTCCGATAACGATCGATGTTGGCTTCTCTTTGATTACCTTTTCAAGACGCTAAGAAGCTGTTTTCAGAATAGAACTCTGCTATACGAGACGGAGTGGGAAGTCCATTACGGTGGGTGTACCACAAAGCTCCATGCTTAGCCCAACGCCACGGAAGACCACGTGCAACTGAACCGCCCAGCGGAGTCAAGATTGTTGAATTTGCTAACGATGTCATTCCTCAAGAAGTAAAGATGCTAACGACGAAGACGATCAACACAATCGAAACATGGATGATAAGGTAATAGTCGATAATCGACTTAATTACAACGCTCACGTGGGCTACTTCGGTGACAAAACAGAAACAGGACAGCAAGATAGGTGGGTCTAATAACTATGTTAATAACTAAGTGTTATATTCATATATTTCGGAACAAGGGTCCTGTGATACTATTAATATATAAAGAAAATTTAAACTATTTCCATATGCATTTTCTATGTGACGCAAACATCAGAACTACCAATTACCACGCTCGCACCGGAGATTGGGTGGCATCAGTCAAAATCCAAGTATTCCGTTCGTGTTTCTTCATTGCCATCTGCTTGTGCCTTGGATGAGCCTTACAAATCACATATAAACGCTCTTGTCTGACAACAAAATAACAATCTTTGCAGCGACGCCTCAGTCGTCCCTTAACTTTGAATCCACTAGCGAGATTTAGAAGTGGTGTAACCATAGGCACTAGGAAACGTGATGGTTTCTCTATCAATAGGTGTGGCAAGGTTTGATTTGCTAACGGTGAGCAGATTCGATTTGTACTGCTAAGAACATGGAACAGATTTGCAGTGTTGCAACTCATTTTGACCAGGGACTTTAAAAGTGGTGCTCTCGCCAACGAATAACTTATAGGTAGAACTGGCCACATCTGAAAATAGCATTAACAGCTGCAAGGGATGGATCACAGTAATCAATCTAAAATACCTTTATATTTATTTATTGTCAGGAAATGGAGTGACAAAACCTACAGTTCACTAATAAGGATTGGTTCTTGTAACTATAGGTGGTAAGTATAAGCTAGGACCATAAGCAAGTAAGCCGAATGGGACATAAACAAACTTACGTCACATCACACTGCTTCGCTATCCATGAACTGACAGAGAGCAATTAATCCAGTTTTGTCGTTTGACGAGATGGAGGATGAAATTGAAGAGGTGAACAACGCCGTAATGACGTATTTACCACAGGGATATCTTATCGCGTTCAAACTAGTGTTGCGGATTTCCTTTTAAATCGTTGCAGACTTTTAAAATCGAGTTTTTCGCAGACTCGTAAAAATTTACAAATTTTTGAAATGGCCGTGCCGTTTTTTTACTCGTCAAGCCAGTTTTTTGTGTTATACTTTATAGAGAAATGAAAGCCCGCAGACATTTTTTTCGGATTCACAGACTTTTGCAACCCCGCTTGAAAATATTAAAAAAATTTACTTGGCATTTCTGTGATTTATTTTTTTTTATCAATACTAGGGTAACAGAGGTATTTTGGCCCACTTTAGGATTGATTTTATTTTGGCCCACTTTGAATAAATATCCACCAAATGTTTTAATATCTTCGAAAAATCCTTCCGCAATTGGTAATTTAATGTCTTTACCTTCAAATTTATGTAACATGAGTTACTTCACATCAATTAAATCCGATAAAATCGATAAAGTTTGTTAGGTGGGCCAAAATATATGAAGTGGCCAAAATACCTCTGTTACCCTATGTACTCCTCAAGGGGTGATCGCACAACGAGTAAACAACTCACTCTTCATACAACCATTAACTCACACACTATTGCGCATTTTATGCTTGATTGGACTCCTGCGAAAGAAATATTTGCGCAGTCCATTTCGCGCAGTTCACGCATACAAATAAGCCCAGTATATGAACACTAGTGATTTCTCGCTGAATTTACAGATGCCATCAAGGATGGCTTTCAGGATTGAATCAGTACCATCAAAGAGAGATGGATATCATCGCAGCAACAAAAAACCGGCATGATTCATTTAACACAGAATAGACACCAGTGCGAGAGCCCATTTTTTTCTCGATTACCTGTCTGAGAATCCAAGGTTAGCACACTGCTGTGGGGATTCTCTCTGAAACAACAAACGGTCGCTTAATCTCGTTTCGCGATCCGATTCTATACGGGCAGTTGATAATTGCGATAGAATCATTTTACTATTGCCGCTTATTCTAACTATGTGCATATAACCTTTGTGTAAGTTGTGTCTATGAAAATGTCTGTGAATGCTCCACACAAGGGTTTTGAAATATTGCAACCTAGTATGAGAATCATCAAGTCGAATCATCGATTCGATTTTCTGCGATAATTATCAACTTGCGTTTCCTTCCTGGTAAATTCCACACAGCACCGATCATTATCAGACTGTAAATTTTGTAAAGAGCCGTGAAATACTTAGAGTATGAAGTGGAACGAAGAAAAATTCTCTTACGGCTCATGCATTGAGAGACTCGAGTTCTTGTAGCATCTTCTACTGGATTGAAAACACATACAATTTAGATAAATATCGAGCAGCTTCTGTCAAATTATCGGCAATCACCAACACTGGATACCATAACAAATGCTGTTACAACAACACAAAAGATTTTAATATAATTCGATTGTTAACATTTTCAATTATACGGGAATTGTTTCTATTGTAAAATCAATGGTTTATTTAATTACGGGACAGTTTCACAGTTGCCATTTTAAAATCTGTGTTTCAGCTTGAAAAATCTGTTTATCATGTGTGGTGCATGATTTTCGTTATAGATGTGTTTAAATCTGATCGAAATGCTCTAAAGATCTGTCAGTTTAGCGAAATGTTATTAAAAGTCTGTAGAAATAATATTTTCTTAAATCTGTGATCTGTGGCGCAGAATCTAACTAATGAAATAGATTACAAAATCTGTGGTTCAACAGAAAAATCTTTCAATATGGTAGCCTTAGACAGTTTAAGTGCCTTGCATAGGGTGTCATTGTGATAACTTTTATCAATGCAACAAATCATTACGTGTTCAACTTCTCCTGATTGCCCTGTTTAGAAACTCTGTTATAATCAGAGACGCGCGGACAGGAAGTCAAAAGCAAACGAGCCGTCAAACGATGAACCAAGAGGAGTATTGTAATCAGATCTAAAATAATAACCGATGAGTTTAAATAATAATAAAATGATAAAGAAATGATTTTTCTTAATAAAAGTCAATTTACTTATTATTAACAAACGTTTGCTTAACTTTGCTTTGAAACCCTCGATATCGTTATGAAATCAGCTCGACACGCACGATTAACATTCTATCCAAAAGATAATACTAATGGAAAAATGCAACCATTTCTTTTGTAAAAAAAAACACCTTCAGTACACGTGAAGAAAATGTGATCTTCACAGTATACAGATTTTTAAAGTTCATCGTATAAACACGAACCTCTCGTAATTGTTTTCTGTCACGCTTAAACTCGAAACAGATTCGTAAACATGAAGCTCATGGAACCATTACTTTTCCCCCTTCCTTTCATAATTGAAGTGCAGCTTTAAATTTTCTGTTAATTCGCGGGAATGAAGTTTAAAAAATTTCATCCAGTTATCTCGTTAAGTATTGAACTTGAAGGAAATTGAAAAATAAACGATCAGCAGTAAACATTCTATCAAACCCATTTTTTGTAAAAAATAGCAGCACACATCATTTTGTTTTGTTCACTCTTCTAGAATAACAAAACAAATGCCGACACGAATAAAAGTTTTTGAATTTCAAATCAAGAGTCTTTTGAAGTTCATCAAATTTGTCTTGTTTTTAAAGCAAATAACAGAAAGAGCGCAGTGACTGGGGCCCGGAAATGCCAGATATTTTCATAGAAAATCTGTGTTTCTCAGTAAAAAAAACTGTATTTATCTGTATTCAACAATCACATGAAATTTCTTCAATAAAATGATGATGATTCCAATATGTTATAGAATGGTAGATTCAATGAGCATTTATTCTTCATATCTTCGTAAGTGATTGTCGCGCTCACAGGAATATTCAACGACGAAATGTAATGTAAGTTTTTCTATCAACAACAACAACAACAATTAAACTGTAATTCCATATACTTATATTACTTATGTGATTTGTCTGTTGATTAATAAACTTTTTCCTCGTCGCTGCCATCTAATACGAATAGAAGTTTGAAAAGTTTAATTTTTTTCTTTCTTACTTTTTGTGAAATCTGTTAAATCTGTATGAAAGCTGTACTCTGTATTAAGTCTGTATGCACATCTGACAATCTTTAGAGTACAGATAAATCTGTATAAATGGCATCTCTGCTGGAGCCCAAGTTTGACGAATTATCTCTACGCGGAATTCTATAATGACTATAACCAGGGTTGCCACATTTAAATCTGCATTTTTCAGAAGAAAAATCTGTAAATCTGTATCGGGAACACAAAAACCTGTATTGAAAATCTGTATATAGAAGTGATAAGAAATCGAAGCACAACGGAATGAAAAAGTCTTTAGAACCCAAATTTAAAGAAACCAAAACTTTGTTTAGTCTGAATTTTATGATTTTGTAGCTGAAAAAACGCTGGAAGTTGTTTTTGCGTTGGAGCCTCTCGAAATAATAATTTGATGAAAAACTTTCAAAATCCAATCTGAAAGTGAAACTTAATCTGATTGATCAATTGGCAATCTTTCTTCTTTACTACCTTACGTTATGGCCGAAGCCATCATCTTTTCATCTTATCAGAAGCAATTTTTGAAAGCATAAGCAATTACGCTACACTAGTTGTAAATAAAAGTAAAAGTATGTTCACATTAGCGCTAATATCACGTGATATACGAATATACTTGATATACGATGATATCATGGGCGATATCACTTGATATCCCATACAATTTGATGTCAACGCGTATCACCATTTTGGCATGATATCCGGGATATCATGTCGAGTTTTAAAAAATCGCAACTAGCAACACGGATAATAGCATTGATCGCACTCATTTATGAATGTCACTTTGAGAGTGACAATAAACAATCATTATAATTTCTAATTCTTCAACGAATATTGGCGTTCGGAGACCATTAAATGCAAAACTTCAATTCTTGATTTAATTTTAGCAGAGAAAGGTAATATTATTGATCTTATATCTAATGAGTGCATTCAAGATGAGAACTTGATTGTCAAACGATATCATTTCATTCATATGTGAACACTTCGACGTGATATGTATATCATCTCGGTATATCAAGTGATATCAGCGCTAATGTGAACATACTATAAGCATAAACAGATCTTTATTAGCAGATAGAACATCTGTGTTTACTGTCCTTAACATACTCTTTTATATTAAGTTTTATCCTCTTTTTAGAATTAACACACAATCAGAATAATGTTTTCACTTTGAAAAAATAGTACCATTATTTCAAATATTTCAACTTGATCTTTATTCAATTTTAAATCCACGCTATCAAAAATCTGTACAAATCTGTAATGTTTGCCAAAAATCTGTAATCTGCATACCCGAATAAAAAATATTGTAGGAAAACAATACGATTTACTGTTACAAAACCTGCCACAATTTGGCTGTGACCATTGAAAAATATTTTAATGTATTGTTATACACTATTCAATTAAATGTTAACTTGCTTTTTACAATAGAATATATAGATTGTTAAGTATCGTAACAATTCAAATCATAAGATTTTCTCATACATGTTTTCTTGGAAAACAATCATATGTACTGTTTGCATATTGTTTGAAACACCACGTGTACAATAAATTCAATTGTAGAATCGTAGAAACAATATATTGAATTGTTGGAAATGAAAAAAATCTTGTCAAGATACAATAAAATGTATTGTTACCCATATATGTAATTGAGAATCAATTGTTTATGCTGTAAAATCAATGGTTTATTTTTTTACGGGTATTCATAATCATGGTCACAAATATATCTGAAAAATCTGTAAAATGCAGATTAATCTGTATATGTGGCAACCCTGATGGATAGGCAACAGAGATGCCGGTTTTTCGACTTGTCTGTAATAGAGTGACTACCCAGTGACCCGCATAAGTCCGATCATCGGTCCGATTATCGGACCGATTGAGCACGATATAGGGCCGATCGTTGCGCTTCAATCGGCCCGTCATCGGACAATTCTGCACCATTTGCATCAACCGCGTCGACATAAAAAAAAAAAGCTTTATGCATCGCTAGAGAAACAGAGCGAAGGAATATCAAACAAGACATTTTCGAGCCGACATCTTCCCGATAGGGTGTGAAAGAGTGTTAAACATTTTTTTGTTTCGATCATAGAGGCTTTAACCTTTAGGTCATTCGCCTCTTAGGGCCAGAAAAACTCTGACCCTATGTTCGAGGTTGGAAATCCAACCCCGATATATCTCATCACCTGAGTAATCAGACATCCGCTCTCTGCTTTGGTATATCTTCACTCTTTTGTTCTACCGATACACTATGCAAGCTCGAAACTCAATCAAAAGCTTTCTTGCACGATGCGTCCGATGTTCGGATTTACTGGGTATAATCAGAGTGGCGACCAGAGATGCCATTTATACAGATTTATCTGTATTATACAGATTTTTACATGCGCATACAGATTTAATACAGAATAAAAATTTCTTACAGATTTCTTAAATTTAATACAGATTTATACAGATTTCACCAAAAGTATTAAGGAAAAAATTAAACTATCTATTAGTATTTGATTGCAATGACGAGATAAACGTTTGGGAATCAACGTACAAATCACTTTTTAAAATATATATTTTTTGTGCAGATAATTAATGAAGAACACTGAAATCCATTTATATTAAAATTTGTAACTAAATTGAACCTAAACGTTAGACAAGTCTTGGCATCATGAAGCATTATTGCCAGACTGACAGTTGTATTACCTGACTTGACGTTGCATATTGGGTTTTGGAAATCCATCTCAACTTATGAAGTGAACATTTTCAAATTAGACAAGTATATGGCACCATAATTCAATTGTTGTTGATAGGAAAAAACTATAAAATTTCGTCGATGAATATAATATAAGATATGAAATTTAATCTACCACTCTATAACCATAATCTATTGGAATAACACCTTTTAACATAATTGTATTGTAGAAATTTCATGTTATTAGCGAATACAGATAAATACAGATATTTTATACGAATCAATACAGATTTTCTATGAAAATATCTGGCATCTCTGGTGGCGACAGCTGTTCGTTTGGAATGACACTCAAAATAATAATCATATTATAGTTACGTGAAAAGTTATGTGAATATTTCCACCCTACTTTTCACGTAGGTTTTAATGGACTGGCATTTAAAAGCTGTTTAATGCATAATCCAGTAAAAGTTACGTGTTTCATAGGTAAAATGTAATGTACTGTTCATATCACATTTATCTATCAGTTCATACCAAATTTAGATACCAGCAAATTACTATTTTATATATTGGTTGAAGTCAGAAGGGAGATTCCAGATTTTAGTATAAATCTATGAAATGAAAAATGTCATGAAATATAAAATATTTATTTCAGAAAATTGTCATATAATTCCAATGGCTTAAAAAGCAACTAATAACGTCGTGGTATTTCAAATCGACAAGCTTCCAGAAATCGTTTAAGTTGTCACTGCCATCCAACCGAAGCCGAAGTCGAGATCCAAGAACTCCCACAACACTACCGATGCAGGTTGAAGTCGCATTACATGGTTCCAGTGTCTAGCTTCATACCGACGGCCTGTTTGAAGCATTCGGCAGGAGCGGGTAAACTTCCGGACTCACGCAGGCACTCGGTCCAGTTGAACACATGGAAACTTTCATACTTGAATGGTCCGGTCGATGGAGCAAAAAATTGTAATTAAATAACTTTTCTCGCAAATATTTACACTACTTACACTTCGAGGGCCACTGCTCGCCATTTTCAAAATCGAGTTTTTCACACTGGAAATTCACGTAGATTGTTTGACGTTTGGTCAATTCACGTAAACCTTATGTGATGACTCTATTCATTTTAGGGGATGTTCGTATAACATTCATTTTCGTCACGTAAAATATTCAATTTGACATTTGAAACCATTCTACGTGATTTTTCAAGTGAATCGAACGTGAATTTTTATTTGAGTGGACAGCTCCCAGTTCCAACACGCTTAAAAATAGTTACTCAAAAATGAGTAAGATCTCACTCATCTACAGAAAAAGTGGAACAACTCTAATTTAGAGTAACTCCGAAGTTAATTTTGAAATTTTCAAATTTGAGTTCTTCCACTGGAAACGGTGTTTTGGTAAAATCTACTCATTTACTGAGTAATACTTTATTTTTACATGTGCCAAAAAATAGAGTAACTATCACTCAAATTTTGAGTGAAATTTTATTTCACATATACCAAATTTGCAAAAAAAAACTCGTTTTCTGATTATATTGTATTAAAATATTAAGTAATTGAACTCAATACTATATCAAGTGGTGGTCGCTAGGAGTAGTGTTTCAATCGCAAATTAACATACATGTTAGTTATGCTCAGGCACCAATCAGACACTTATTTCTCATAAATGACATTTGAGCATAATCGTTTCCAGTCTAAAGCACAGCACGGAGTTTATCATTCCGGTTTCTGCAGACACAACCAGGGTTGCCACATATACAGATTAATCTGCATTTTACAGATTTTTCAGATACATTTGTGGCCAATATTCTGTATATGCAGATTACAGATTTTTGACAAAAAATACAGATTTGTACAGATTTTTGATAGCGTGAATTAAAAATTGAATAAAGATTAAGTTAAAATATATTATAAAATGGTATTGATTATTTTTTCAAAGTAAAAACATTATCCTGATTGTGTGTTAATTTTAAACAGAGGATAAAATTAAATATAAAAGAGTATGTTAAGGACAGTAAACACAGATGTTTATCTGCTAATAAAGATTTGTTTATGCTTACTTTTATTTACTCGTCAGAAAACTCTCGAAAGTTGGCAAACTTCATGGACGAATGACGAACTGGGACGATGGCTACACGCCATTATCCCTAAGGTATCGACGAAACCTTGGTTCAAGGGGATGAACGCGGCTCATGTCAAATCATTATACATTCAACGCACATCTCCGGCGTATTGGGCTCGTGGAGAGCAATCTCTGCACCTGTGGCGACGGTTACCAGGACATCGAGCATGTCGTGTGGTCGTGCGTAGAGTATCGTGACGCCAGGTCGAAGCTACTGGAATCCCTTAGGGCCCGAGGTAGACCGCCTGAGGTTCCGGTTCGGGATGTGTTGGCGAGTCGGGATAGTTCATACATGCTTCTCATATACCAATTCCTTAAACACATTCGTATACAAGTGTAATCTATTATATCTTGCAGAGAAAGTTCCTCCCATTCCTCGACGATATTTTCACTATGGCTAAGAATAATCTCCAACTGCAGGTTCGACACTAACATCCGCCCGATTCTATCGACCCCTCGTCCTGTCCACCATCTTCATTGGAACTAACTAGATCTTTTTGTTGTCACTAACTTTTCTGTTCTCCCTTTCCCCGTCTCTTCACCATCTCGTTGTCAACTAATTAGATCTCTGTCGTTTTCTAGGCATTTCGTTCCCATATCCCCTTTTCACCCCGTTTTTCTACAATATTTACTAGTCTATGTCTCTTTTATTCTCTTCCGTAACATAACAATCAACCCCAATGGAAGACCGCTCCAATCGATGACCAGCATGCGGGCCACCCGCCGGGTCTTCGTAGCCTGGGGGTGTTTTCCGCGGACCCATACGGACCAAAGGATGCGACCAGCATAAATATTTACCAACGTCATCCGGAAGACACACGCTATATTCAGTTCATCAACCACTGCGGATAGCCAGCTGTAGGCTGGATTCTCGAGAATAGACAATTTCAACACCAATATTACAGTTTTATGTTAGTCGTTAACTAAAATTAGAATAAGCCGGCATCTTAGAGCTTAAGCAGTGTGCCTAAAAAATTATATTATATTGTTGAATAAAAAAAAATTAAGTTTCACTTTCAGATTAGATTTTGAAAGCTTTTCGTCAAATCATTATTTCGAGAGGCTCCAACACAAAAACAACTTCCAGCGTTTCTTCAACTGCAAAATCATAAAATTCAGACTAAGAAAAGTTTTGGTTTCTTTAAATTTCTTATCACTTCTATATACAGATTTTCAATACAGGTTTTTGAGCTCCCGATAGAGATTTACAGATTTTTCTTCTGAAAAATGCAGATTTAAATGTGGCAACCCTGGACACAACACCGTTTGTGTTGAGCGAATCACCCTCGAAAAACGCGATCTCACTAACAAAAATACAACCTGTTGCTACAAATGGTTAATACAACTTTTAGTCTGATCTTGCGAATAGTAACAAAAAAAACAAGTTCTTGCGTTAAACTCAAATTTAGAGTAGGAGTTACTCAATATCATTGATGATCAATGTGGAGTTACTCAATGATTGATTGATGATAACTACTCAATATTTGACGTTTCCATGTATCATTTGAAAATGAGTAACTAGTACTCAAACTTTGAGTAACTTTTTCTAAGCAAACGACCTGTCAATTCAATGTAAAGCTAATGGAATGTTTTGAATAGTTGCCAAAATTACGGATGAGATGTCGGTCACTCTGGTTATTAGGTTTTTTATCGTGACGACACGAATGAACAAGTATTCATCCTTGACAGTTCAGCGGTACTGTTTACAAACAAGCTTAAACAAAAATCGAAGAGCACATCTAAAACAATCATCTTTACACTTTTTTTCATAAATACGTTTATTTCTTAAGGCAGTTTACATAAGTTTTTCTTCGCCGTAGCATCACTTTTACATAATATTCTTATCCTAATTTAATTCTAACATAGTCACAACGTTTTGCATTTATTAAAACATATTCTCTTATTACTTTAATATCATCTTAGGTAACTCGTCATTAATTATGAAATCTACTCGGAAATATTATTTGAACCAAACGATTAACTTCTATAAATTATAAAATAAGCTGTTATTTTCAGACATTTTGTTAATAATTTCATAAACTGTTTCGAGTTTGTTTGTATCATTACATTATTTTTATTCTAATTTAGCTATTGGTTGAACTCATGGACGCAGCTGGGATCAGAACTAAGTCTTGAAAGGGGCCTTTATTAAATTGAAACTCCAGTTTTCTTTATGAAATGATAAATAAGTTTCATGTATGAAAGGTCACGACAAGCAAGAATGTCTCGAACTGGGATATTGGATAGTCTACCTTGGGTACGCAAAGAATTTATTAGTTGAGATCTGACATCACGATACTCCACGCATGTCCAAACGACATGATCAATATCTCGATAACCTTCGCCACAAGCACAATGATTAGTCTCGGAGAGCCCAATTCGAAGGAGATGTGCATCTAACGTGTAGATCTTTACACTTTGCAACTAGTAACTTTCATTTAATAAATATCAAAAACGAACCGTATTCAATCGTGAACAAATGTTTTGAAACTTTATTTAAGCGATACGGACCGTAAATGGTCTGATCCAATTTGTCAATAAACAAACAAAATAAATTTCTGTTTACAAACAGTACTGCTGGACTGTCAAAAAGTGTTCATCCGATTGAGGTTAGCAGTGACGGTAAAAAACCTAATAGGCACTCTAGTCTGTAAGTTAAAAGAAAGATTCCAACTATGTGGTAAAGAACTCTATCTAATTTTCTATTTTTTAGTTCACTGTAGATATTCTAAAACATTACAAGTTTGTAATTCAAATTTTGGTGAACTTGTTTCGTTCACTAAATTATCGAAATTTTCATATTGAAGCAATGAGAGTTCGTAGATATTTTGAACATTTTCTGCGCAAAATTGAATAAAAATTTTGGCATCCCTGAGTTTAACAGTCCGCTAAAAACATGTAAATTTTTGAATGAGATTTGAAGTCACAACACAACATGAACGAAAGTTTTGCACTGTTTGCAAATTTGTTGTGATAGAGATTACACAGTTCACTTAGCTTGATCGATTATTGTCGGTATAAAATCGATCATAGTATTATAACTAATTGATACAACGATGGAATACCGGTAAGTATTATTACTTGGATATTGGAATTGGTCAGGTTTGAAACCCGAGCTCAAAATCGTGACTCCAGCCCGTGCGATATCGACACATATTTGGAAAGCGTGCGAACCACAGGCTATGTCTAATAGATTAGTTTAACAAGAAAATAAATTCTTTGAAAATTCGTAGAGAAACAACACGATGGTTCCTAAAACGTCTTCATCAGAATGAACATTTAATTGTTAATATTGCTTCCGAAACCGATATCAGTCGGTCTCCACGGTCGGTTATTCCATTGAATAGGGTAAGTTTGGTCGATTACATTAAAATTTTACTGAAGAAATTAAAACGACGTATCTTTTACAATTAAAGATTGGGTTATACTGAACTAATCGTGGTAATCATTTACAGGCTTCCTTCCAGCATATATCTAAAAAACATTGTATAATAACTTGTGTCGATGGAGTGGCGACCTTAACTGATGAGACGGTGAGTTTTAATATTTCGCATTAGAAAGTAATCATTTTTACTGTCGTTTATAGTCCACGTCCGGGACGTACGTAAACAACCGGAGATTAAGTCGAGAAACGCCTGGATCAGTAATACTTAATGAAGATGATTTGATCGGTATTGGTTCACCTTGCTTTCAACAACAAACCTTTTACCAAAACAATCGTCATGTGCTGTTGTACCGGGTTTGCAAGGATCGGAATCGTGTCATCAGGGATGGTGACGTGGATACTATTTTATCTAGCGACGAAGAAGCAGAACCGATACTTCGAAGGGTGCCACAAGAAGTACCGCCAAACGTTCCTAAACCAGAGGAAGAGCAACAATATCGAGTATTGGAGAACATTGATCTATCCTCCGATGACGATGATGTAGTCGTTCTAGATTCAGGAAAAAGAATAGCAAAGCTTGAGGAAGTTATTTTTGTTGAGACTGAACGACAAGCAAAAGAAATTGAAAATAAGCAACAGATACAAGCAGAACTGGAACGAGATAACGAGCGAAGACAGAAACATGAAGAAGAAAGAAACCGCGAGAAAGCTAAGAGCATAGCAGCCGAGCGCCTAAAAGTCGAAGAAACCGAACAATTCGGGAACGACAATGATCAGAATAGAGAAAAGGAGTCCATAAAAATTGTACAGAATGCAGATGCAGTTCGAACTAAAGATGATAATGCGACACTTGAGCGAGTTCATAGAATGGTTGAAACGACAGGAACGAAAATTCAACCGCTGCAACAGGAAACACAGAATAAACAACAAACAGAAACTTCAATAACAAGAGAAGAACATAGAACAGATCGGAAAAATACAGAAAACAACACAGATGATGAGCGATGTGGAAATAAAAATGATACTGAAATAAAAACGGATCGAGCTGATAAACACCATTTGAAACTCAACGAAGATATGCAGGTAAAACTAAAAGAACGAAGAAAGTCGATAACCAACAAAGACAGGTACAGAAATGATAGAAAAAGAGATAAACACAAATCTTATCATTCTAAAGACAAGCAAAGTCATAGAGAAAAGGATGAGAAAGGGCACAGGGACCATAGAAATCATAAAAGTAGCCATAGTAGCCATTCAAGTCGAAGCGATCGAAAAAGACATGATCGGAAGAAAGAAGAACGAATCCCGATAAAACAGGATGAGGTTATTGAATTGGACCCAATCGAAGAGCTGTTCAAAGATTCACTTGCACTGTCATGTCCAGAAGAGACCTCAATTCCGATCATTTCAATTGATAGTGAATCCGATGATGAAAATGACTTCAGTGAGAAAAAATACTCGCAAAACTATTACCGACAAATAAAGCAAGAAGCTCAAGAAGTTGATTTGCTTAATGATGAACCACAGATGGTGGACAAGTTAGCAAGCGACGTTCCGGTATTGGGCCATACATTGGACAATTTTTTCACGTCAGATTCGGAAACGATCTACATTTCCGAAGACGATGAAGATGAACAAACTCTGGAAGATTCGAAACGATGGTTTATGAGGTTATCTCAGAAGAATTCTCCTCTTAGAACGAAACCAAACAATATTGAACACAACGTGAAGAATCCTGATGTTTCTGATACTTCAGTTTCTCGGTTAAAAGTTACAGCAAATTGTAATGGTATTACGCCATTGAACGCTAAGGTCAGTGATATCCAATCATGTTTGAGATTACCGATATCGGAACATGAAGCTAAAAATCTTGGTCAACAATCTGCTATAGAAACTACTGTCAGTAAACATTCTGATGATAGTAGCTCGAAACAACCGCTGCCTCTGAAACTTGGTTCAAATTCACCCAAGAGAAAACGCAACCTGTCGGACGTGTCTCCATTATTAGACTTCGATGTGGTGCAGAAAGACGATGATGGCAAAATAAATTTAGACGATTCGTTTTTCTCGAGCTTTTTAGAATTAGTCGACCCTCCAGAACAAATCGCGGATGATAGTTATAAACCACCGGAAACTA
The DNA here is from genome assembly GCF_030247185.1 of Malaya genurostris. Taxonomy (NCBI): domain Eukaryota; kingdom Metazoa; phylum Arthropoda; class Insecta; order Diptera; family Culicidae; genus Malaya; species Malaya genurostris. Next base: position 203,324,832 of record NC_080572.1, on the reverse strand, counting down.
AAAAGCAGAAAATTTCTGATAAGTTCATGGTAGAACCAGATAACTCTCGGGATCATCAGAAATCCCTAGATACTGGAAGCTCAGTTTCTGCTGCCAATATTGCCAAGGCTGCCGGTTTGAAACCGACTTTGTCGGACTCTGCACGCCATGGAGTGAATGAAAAAAATTCAAACAGTGCCTCGAATGCATGGATTAAACGAAAAGTGCCTTTTGTGGAACCGCACTGCATCTTGAAACGAAGGATGAGTACGAATAATGGTGAGTATATTGAATCAATAGAGACATATTTGCATTACGTTTTAAATTACTCAATTATCAACTAACTGAGTTCTTATGTTTTAGGTGCATCGTCTTCCAAAATATCCAGTTTGAAAAAGCAATCACCAACTCGCAAATCCGGTCATTCGAATGAAACGCGAAAGGAAAAACTGAAGGCTATTCAGTCGGCTAAACCTCCATCAAGTGATCGGGATACCAAAGGCAGTAAAAAGGCAACCATTCCGAAAGTTAAATTCACGCCATGCAATCGAGGTGCGTTCCTCGTGGAGGATGTTTCCTGCCTGAATAAAACGAATAACGAAAATCAATCGGCATCAACCAACGGTGCCGACGAGAAGTTCATTTGTACGCAATCTACTTCCTTGGAAAATCTTCCCGTAGTAGAAACTATGATTGAAGAAGCTCTGTCTAGAGCACCGAAACTCACGTTCACTAGTGTCGCCAGAGTGAGCAATGTCGCGTCATCGGCGCCGATTTTCAAAATTCCCAAACATCGTCCACCGACGGTTCCTAAACCTGCATCTACGACCGACGACACTATCAATACACTTTTGAATACCATCGAAGAGCCGATAGCAATTCTCACTGCTCCGGAAGTTGCCGAGCCAGTAGTCAGTAGTAATTCGATCTCTTCTAGTATTATTAGTAGTAGCGATGGACCGAAATCTATTCTGATAAGGCCCGATAATCCATCGAGAAAGCGGTCCAATCGCGTTACTTGGAACGAAACGCTTAGCGAAACACGGGTCTTTCAAATTGATGATGGAAACGACCTTTGCGTGAAAACGAAATACTACAGAGAGGACAATGAGTGCCGGAATATGTCTTTGGTCAACTGTCAGAATGACATTATTTTGGAAATCACTAGCTGGGATGCCAATTGGTTTGATAATCCATCGGAAGCCAGCATCTGCGAAGGAAAGCTACTGCCTATGGTGGAACAATACAAGGATTTCGAGGACTATAAGCGCATTGTGCTGCCGATTCTGAAGATCGAATTGTTTCACGACATTCTGGCTCAGTACGGAGAGTTGAAGAAAACTGTTCAAAAGTCCTTGCAGATGAAGTTGAATCAGATTCACTCGCAAAGTAGGACTTTTGTACTCAACTGTAGTGGTAAGTACGCGATGAATTCTTGAATTCGCAGATTATATCATTTTTTTATTTCACGATATATTTAATAAGGTATACTGCTGAGGGTTTTTCTTAACAGTACTTAAGACTAGGATAAGTATTGCATCTATGGAGTCCTGTGGATGTTACAAGGAGATTGTCCAGATGACGTGGGTACATATCGATGGTGACTGTATTCTTTGGTTCCTGTAGGTCTGCGGGAAACACCCACAGGCTACGAAGAACCGGTTGGTGGCCCACATGTTGGTCATTGACGACAGAGGCCTTCCGTGGACGATGATAGTAATGTTACGGAAGATAATGAAAGAAACATAGAGAAGTAAATGTTCTGAAAAATGGAGTGGAGAAGGGGGATATGGGAACGAAGTGACTAAGAACGACTCTAATTAGTTGACATCGTGATGATAAAGAATCGGAAGAAGGGGAAGCGAAAAAAACGTGAACGGGTAAACGGGGGATATGGAGAATCGTATCTTGTTCAATATTGCTTTGGAAAGTTTGATTCGAAGAACGAGAATAGACACGAGCGGCACGATCTTTTGATAATCCGTACAACTTTTTGGCTTCGCTGACGATATTGATATTGTGACACGTAAACTTGAGAAGATGATGGAAACATACATTGAACTGAAAGCTGAAGCTAGGCGTATCGGACTGGCCATAAATTTGTCAAAAAAAGAATTCCTTTTCCTGAGAGGAAGAGGCTCTAGAGAAAAAACACTACGCCTCCTACCACGAATATTGATAGACGGTGACGATATCGAGGTGGTTGATGAGTTCGTGTATTTGGGCTCACTGGTGATCGCCGATAATGATACCAGAAGAGAAATTCAGAGGCGTATTTTGGTAGGAAAGCGTGCGTACTTTAGACTCAGAAAAACCCTTCGTTCAAGAAAAGTAAGCCACCGCACGAAATTGACCATCTACAAAACGCTCATTAGACCGGTTGTTCTCTATGGCCACGAGACCTGGACTATGTTGGCAGAGGACCATCGCGCCTTCAGTGTTTTTGAAAGAAAGGTGCTGAGAACCATCTATGGCGGAGTGCAGATGGAAGAAGAAACGTCGAGACGGCGTATGAATCACGAGTTGCAACAGCTGTCCGTACGATGGGAGCCACCCATCGTACGGACAGCTAAAATCGGACGTCTACGATGGGCTAGGCGTATCGGACTGGCCATAAATGCGTCAAAAACAAAATACATGAGAGGAAGAGGCTCTAGAGAAGAAACACTACGCCTCCCATCACGAATATTGATAGACGGTGACGATATCGAGGTGGTCGACGAGGTCGTGTGTTTGGGCTCACTGGTAATCGCCGGTAATGACACCAGCAGAGAAATTCAGAGGCGTCTTTTGGCAGGAAATGGTGCGTACTTTGAGCTCAGAAAAACCCTTTGATCGATAAAAGTACGCCACCACACGAAATTGACCATCTACAAAATGCTCATTAGACCGGTTATTCTTTATGGCCACGAGATCTGGACTATGTTTGCAGAGGACCAACGCGTCCTTAGTATTTTCGAAAGAAAGGTCCTGAGGACGAAACGTGGAAACGGCGTATTAATCATGAATCGCAACAGCTGCTAAGAGAACCACGTCTACAATGAGCTGGGCATGTCATAAGGATGTCGGACGACAACCTAGTGAAAATGTGTCTTGATACAGCAAAGAACACCCCAGGACTATAGCTGTTAGGTAAGGTAAGGGAGAATCGGGCGGATGTTAGTGTCGAACCTGTAGTTGAAGATTATTCTTAGCCACAGTTGAAACATCGTCGAGAAATAAAAGAAACTTTCTGAACAAGATAAAACACAGACTTGTACATTGATGTTTTTCAAGTACCTATACACGAGAAACATATAAGAACCATTTCGACTCGCACCCTCGGATGGTCTACCTTTGGCCCCAAGGGATTCCAGTAGCTCAGACCTCGTGTCGCGACACTCTACGTACAACCACACAACATGCTCGATGCCCTGATAATCGCCGCCACAGGTGCAGAGATCGATTATATCTTTGACACATAATTAAAAATTTCAAAATTCGGAAATGCTAAGGATAGACATGGTGTAAGCTTTGAACAACAACAAAATTAGTCCATGTGTAACTACTAGTGTTTACTGCTTTGGGTAACCGATTGTCAAGCACTGTTGACATTTATTTATTTAATCTTCCATAATTTACTTAATCACTAATTCTTAATCTAAACATACCTTTGGACACATTAAAATCAATCCGAAAACAAAAACGGCAACTTTCCTAACAGTTCAGCGCAGTCAATGTTGTTAACTAATTTATCAAAGTCGCTGTGAGATTTGTCTCCTGCTTTCCAATTGTGGTAAATTGTAGAGTCGACAGCGATTCTCGTAAGAGGGGGTCAGACCAAGGTAATAAAAAAATAGAGCCTTCGCGATGATTAGTTCGACGTGTTTCGAAAAGCATAATTTGTGACCGCGTATCCCGGCCCCCTGTCACGACGCCATCTTGATGGGATCATAATCGGAACTTCAAAATCAGCTGATTGCAACGTAAACAAACAAACCATAATGCATTTGTTTTACGCGTTTACCTTGTTTAGCGACCTAAAAATTAGTGAATTTTGGGTCGACTCTCTCACAATAACTTGTCGGTTTACCTAAAAATACAGCAGACAGTGTTTTGGGACAAGTGCAAGAGCAGATAATTTTCACAATTTGAGAGTCGCGATGAGTATCAAAACATAGCAGTGTTTGGGGCTTGAAACGCGAGGGGCTCAACGTAATCGGTATACTTTCAAATGATTGGTGCTCACATACCGGTGTCAGATAGGTGGCGTATCCTAATAGACGCCATAATTTATTATTACAGTGATTAGTTCAATACTTTTTAAGACAAAGTATATGGTATTATCAATAAGTGTTTCGATATCAGATTGCAGTGCGTAGCAATCCAGAGTAGATATCAAGCAACGGAAAATCTTTAAATCGTTTGCGTATAATAATTTTGGAGATTTTATTCCTTGCAAAGGTCGTTAATAAATAGAACAAACATTAATGGGCCACGACGACTTACTTGTGATACATCCGAAGATATATCGAACGATGACGATGTTATGTGTCCTATACGTACGAAACCACTGCGTTCAGTTCCACTGTGTAAGCCAATCTGGAAATCCAAGTCTTTTCAATTCTGCACCAGCTAGGCGGCGAGAGACTCTGTCAAATGCTTTTGATAAGTCGACATAGATAGCATACACTTGCTGTTACTTCTGAATTTTATCGATTAAATTCGAAACGTAGCACATCAAATTTGTTGTGGTAGAACGTTTTCTTACAAAATTGTGTTGTCCTTCTGTGATTATGTGATGCACAGAATCATATATGGCATCATAAACCATGCTTTCGAGTTTTTTTTTGTAAGCAGATGAGAATTGAATTTGATCGAAAAAAATTCATCGTGGACGTTAGCACACTTGTGAATTGGAAATATGGCAGCGGTTTTCCATGCACTAGGAAACACGAAAATGGCGAAAGATCGTCTGCAGATTACGGGAACTGGGGAAGGCATGAGAGGCTGCACTGTTTTGGATTAAAGAAGGAGGTTGTCCGTCTGGTTCAGCTCCTTTTGAGGCAATAATCGTCAAAAGCTTTCTGGTGATGTCTTGTAGACTGTAAACTATGGTTTTATGCCTGGGAGATCAGTTACAACGAATTTGTTGGCCTTCATAACTAGTATGGAAGCTAAAACACAAATGGATGTTATCTATACCGATCTCAAAGCTGCTTTTGACAAAATACATCATAAAATACTTCTTTGCAAATTATCTCGCCTTGGATTATCATCGCAACTCGTATCTTGGTTGGACTCATATCTTTTCGATAGGAAATTACGCGTGAAAATAGACCACAGCGCATCATCCGAGTTTGCGAATAAATCAGGTGTCCCACAAGGTAGTAACTTAGGACCCTTGTTATTCGTATTATTCTTCAACAATGTGGCATTGCTTTTGGGAGCTGGATGTAAATTAATTTACGCAGATGATTTAAAACTGTTGAATTTAAACTCTCGAAAACACGTCGGTAATCTAGAGTCCGTATCAAGTATCGTAGAGCCTTAGAATTGAACGAGTGCAGAATCGATTTAATCGTATGGCATTACGAAATTTACCGTGGAGAGATCCAGTAAACTTGCCACCATATTCAGACAGATGCCAATAGTTGGGAATCGACTCGTTACAGCGACGTAGAAAAACTCAACAGGCGTTGATAATTGACAAGTTGATCAACGGAGAGATTGATACTCCTGAACTGCTTTATGATCTTAATTGTCGAATACCGAATAGATCACTGCGTAACACAAACCTGCTTCAGAACAGATTCCATAGGACTGTATTCGGATACAACGAGCCAATTACTGCATGCATAAGAACATTCACTGCAGTAGAAGAGTTTTTTTATTTAAAAGGTATTTTATTCAGGCCTATTTGCGTACAAGCTTTACGTGGCCGAATTAGCCGATTTTTTAAATAGTGTATTTTTGAAGTGGATCTCGTTGTCACTCTTTTTCTAGGAGGAGAGGAGCTTCCATTTCCCTCCTGCGAGGGTTGAGGGGCACTTTGTTCGTGACTCGTCTCGTCTTCCATTGCCGCATCGGTGGTTTTGTTGTTGATTTCCGTCTTCTTTTCGTTTTCCTTGATGTTCGCATTCTTGAGCTCGTTGCTAGTTGCTGTAGATGCGCCTTGTTGTACATTGGTTGCAGTTGCTGGTTGGTTTGATGGTGAAACAGGAGTACTGCGCTCACTAGTTTCCATTGTTGAACGGTCGACCTTGTCTTTGGTTGAAGATGTCCTTTTCGCAGTTTCGGTGTAAGGTTTACCGTAGTGTGCAGGTTGTTCACAAAACTGGCATGTAACCAGCTGATTTTCATAGGTAATCGGCGTTTTACACGGATGTGTCCCACCTTGACCACAAATGATGTAAGATGGAATTGCCTTACGTTGATGCATACGTACCACTCGCACGCCATTCCGGATACCGGGGAAAAAAATCCGCCATACTTCCCTTTCGATGGAAAGGATTTCACCGTACCGCGACATATTCTCTCGAGCGTACTGATCGGTGACCTGCGGGGGGAGGTCATGCACGGTACTTCTATGGCATTGTCCACCATGTGCACAGGAATTTTATATTTCATGTTGTCACACTCAACGCTGTGCACCTCGTTGTTAACCGAAGCGAATGCAATTGCATCACTTTCACGTTTAAACATAATGTACACACAGTTAGACGCCTTGTTGAATTGAATCTCAGTTACTTTATTAGCGTCTAGATGCATTCGTTCTTTAAGTAAGATTTCAATTTCATTTGCTGCTGGTCTAACTTTGCAACGCTATATTTATATATATATATCTATACAAATTGAATTTGGTCTTGTAGGCCAAGATTCCGGCTTTGTTAAATCGTATTTGACCATTCCTTACACTCTATTGTTCACTGTACTGTATTGTCTTTGTTTCTGTTGTTTCGACCGTAAATGATTGCGACCATAAATGATTTTCGACTGCGTCGTGTGAGATGCGAGCACGAACTGTAGTAGAAGAGTTGTTTGAGTTTCGAGAGCCTTCCCGCCGCTTCGTTGAAAAACTCAGCGATGCGATAATTTGACTATACATAATTGGATATAATTTAATTTGTTATAAGTTGTTTGTACTAGCTTTTAAGTTGTGTAGTTATCATGTATTTTTTGTGATTGCAGTTCTTATGCCTATCTGAGAATGTCACATTTTTTAAGTCAGATGGTCTTTTTCCCACTCTGTTAGTTCATCTAGTCATTACTCGCTGGACTTTGTTTTATAAATAAATAAATAAAAACAAATTGAGTTTGGTCATGAAAGCCAAGTTTCAGGCTTCTGCTCATCATATTTTTCTGTAAAATTAACAATTTCCGAGCTACAGCGATATGGAAAAAGTGCATACAAAAAATAATTCGCCCATTGGTCTTGAGTTGGTTTGGTCTCTCCTTAAATGATTTGGCATATTGAAGATGTGTGCAAGTTTCATTTAAATCGGAGAATTTGAAATCTGATGACCTGCAACACATCTATGGAATTGCTCTGTAGATAAAGACGAACTAAAATCGGATTAGTGCGCTGTAATTCGTGATTCAATACCCGATCAGATGCACATAACAAAATCATAATACAAGTATATCAACAGTTGATATGTATAACAGTTTGTGTTATTTTGAGATATTTCACAAATGAAAACAGTTGAAAGCTAAAACTTATGATAACAATATAAAAACAAAATCAGTTATGATGTTTTATTTTCATTTGCGAGACTCATGATGAAGTTCAATTATTGGAAAAATTAGTTCTTCCATTGCTTTATATCGAGATATAATGATCAGAGTTTCAAAAAAACTAAAAGAAGAAACCAGATCACTAAATAAATTATTCATTTAATAAAAAAATCATTCAAAAATTTTGGATTGAAACGATGCTAAAAGTTAGCTATGATATAGTTTTTCTGTGTTAAATTTGCTATCTAATTTATTACAACTACCCGATCAGATGGTAATAACAGAATTATAACAACTGGAGTAATTTATTTCAGAAATATTTTGTAACAAATTTGAACTGCATCATGAGTCTCGCAAATGAAAATAAAACATCATAACTGATTTTGTTATTATATTGTTATCATAAGTTTTAGCTTTCAACTGTTTTCATTTGTGAAATATCTCAAAATAACACAAACTGTTATACATATCAACTGTTGATATACTTGTATTATGATTTTGTTATGTGCATCTGATCGGGTATTGTTATAAATTTCTGCTTTCGGACTTCTGTAGTTATTTCAAATTCAATAATAATTGTGATACAAACGTTTCAAATTCTGTTACGATTTTGTTCCCGCTAGAGTCTTTTTTGTTATGATTTTTGTTATTTTAACAGCTTACCAGCCAAAAATATTTCAAAATTTGTTACAAAATATTTCTGAAATAAATTACTCCAGTTGTTATAATTCTGTTATTACCATCTGATCGGGATAGGTTTTAAAAGTTCGTTAATGATTGCTTTACAATACTTTATTAAAACTTCAATGTTACAGCATTAGTTAAATGTATTTCTCCAGTACGAACGAATGGACTCTTGATGGACTCCTTCAGCACCCGCACACTGGAAACAGATACGGAATCGTAATTCTTCAATTTTTCCCGCATTAGCGGGATGTCCTCGAATACCCCGTCGATTCGTCGCAATGGATTTAGTAGCTTGGGGATAAGATCGATTTTGTTGGCAGTATGCCACCTCAGAACCACCTTAAATCGGTGGCAGCTGGACAAATCGAGTGAAAAGCTGACTTTCCCCTTATGCTTGCGGACGTACGGAAATACACACTTTTTCAGACATTCTTCGATGTAAACTTGGGATATCATCGTCAAGGATGTGACGAATGGTTCTGTCTTCAGGCCACGACTATAAATCGCTTGACAAATCATTGCATTGTTCATGAATTTGCCAGTGAGTACAAAATTGAAACTTCTCGGCACATTCCCGCGTCTAGTCGCAATGTAAAACTTTTGATCGGGAAGTGGCTTAAATTCGAGTATGACATATATTTCGTCATCAGTCAAAGTGCAGGTCTCGTGTTTCGTCGAAACACGACCGTTAAAGAGCTTCGCATGCTTTTTGGCCACGAAATTCTGAATCATGTGTCGATTCTGATGTCAACTTGTATCCTTCCCTGGCAAGAACGTTGCACCACTCTTTAGAAGTGTAAACAAACCACTGTCAAAGATTCTCGATTTCCAATACTAGAGGCGTGCTAGCGGTGCGTGAGGGGTGCATCAATTTACTTTTGGTCAGCCTTTAAAGCCTTTCAAATGATTAGTGATCAACATAGATTCATTGATGACGAGCAATGTTTAATTTACCCAGCTTTTCAAGCCATTATCATGTCTTCCCCTAACAACGACGGTAATTCCGTATACATAAGTTTGCTTTGCATTTCTCACAGTACAAACTCTACCATTTGAATATGTTCTCTATACAACCGGAACCAGTGTTGTACTGACTTGCACTCTGTGGACTTTCTGCGGATTTATTTTATGCGCCTTTCGCCTCGCATGGGAGGTAATTTTTTTAAAATTTCGGGAAAAATGCTGGACGATCTTCATTCACATTACGAACGCCAACTCATCACGAACACCAATATGATCGCATAGAGTCAAATACGTAAATGCAGAACAAAAAAAAAACTGTAACTTAAATATTCAAAACAAAAATTTGCAGTGACTTTAACAATAGTCGTATAGCCTAATGTTAACAGTTTGAATAACTCCCTAGTGTCATTGCAGTATTTCCTTTAAAGATGATTGATTGATTGATATGATTTATATTAGATAATAATAGTTCAAAATTTACGTCGAGTTTCATCATTTCATTCAAATCACGTAAATGCTAGCGACATAAAAGTTAAACGGCTTTCTTTGTTTTTGTTTCGTTTCCAGTGGAAAATAGTACACATCAAAGCATCAACAACAAGGACTACGTGTTGATTATGTTCACCGACAAATCCACGGGTAAGGAGCTTCGAGTGCCCGCCGTTGTAACCACTCGACGACAGTTGATTCAATACGCTGAAAATGGAGTCAAGTTCTACCATTGTTCGTTGGAAACGGCTAAGACACCTCTCTCGCAGCGTATCCGTGACGGTTCCGGGGAAAACTTCCGCATCCTATCGGTTACCCAAATTAATCTGCATATGCGGCAATTCCAAGTTCTGTTTAATTTACAAAGCTCTCCTCTGCTAGAGAATATACTGTCACCAAGGAGTAACTTCTACAGTACCAACAATCCGGTTGACCGTCGGTCCTACAAGGGAAAGGTATGTATGGCTTCGCATCAACCAAGTGATCGCAAAAATGATCTAATAACAACGCATATCCGAAAGGAGGTGCTCAACGCTCGCCAGGGTGACATTTTACTAAACGTGTTTAGACAGTGCTTGGACATCGCTCAGCCAAACATTATGCTGATTCAGGGTCCTCCGGGAACAGGAAAATCTAGACTCATCAGCAATCTAATTATGCAGATACACCGTGGCGCGCCGAACAATAAACGGCTTAAAATCCTCGTTTGCGCTCAGTCGAATACGGCAGTCGATGTCATCGTACTGAAATTGATAAAATTGTTCAGATTATTGGGTAGGTAGTGATTGGATTACGTGTTTGAAAACAATAATCTTGGATTTATCTCAATTCAGCGAAAGATGAACAAAGCAACATATTGCGAACAGGAACGGGAAACAAGATTAATCATGAGTGCAGGATGGTTTTCCTGGATGATTTAGCACGAAAACAGGTTAACGAGCAAATTAAACGCAGAAAACTTAGAGACGAAGATCCTGTTTTTGAAACGTTCTATTTAGAGGTAAATTAAATATTACTTTAAAAGAAATACAATTCCATTTTTTTTATTGTTTCACCTACAGAGAGAGACTTTAGATCGCAAAATCAAATACCTCCAAGCTAACGCCAACAGCCACAATGGTCTGGCAAACGAAGACCTCAATCAACTACAGGATAAACTTAATCGAATAAATCAACTACTGCCAAACAATATTAATGATATAGATTTGCACGATAAAAATCGACGGCACATGGAAATAGCAGCAAAGAAACAGCTGGTGTCAAAGGCTGACATTGTCTGTACCACGCTGGGAAGTTGTGGTGCTTTGATGGAATACAATCAATCGCTGAAATTTGATGTTTGCATTATTGACGAAGCGACTCAGTGTACGGAAATTGCATCCTTCACGCCACTGCAGTACGGTGTCAGAAAGTTGATTCTGGTGGGTGATGTCAAACAACTTCCGCCGTTTGTTTTTGGAAAGGAATCGGCTGAAGCGGGTCTGAAAAATTCTTTGTTCTCTCGGATCCAAAGCTCTTTCATCGGCACGCAGTTGGAGGGTGTGAAAATGCTAACTACACAGTATCGTATGCATCCGGATATAGTCAAGTGGCCGAATGAATTCTTCTATGAAGGAAAGCTAGCCAGCGATCTGGAGGCAACGAAATGTGACGAATTTCCGTTTAAACCGTACACAGTTTTTAGTTTGGATTATCAGCAAAATCAGACTCAAACCGAACATCAGATTTATAACAATGATGAAATCCAGTTCGTACTCAAACTTCTCTCCGAGATCATAAAATTCTGTGAGCGTCACATAACGATCGCAATAATTACTCCATACACACGGCACAAACGAGAATGTGAGAAATATCTACAGCAAAAGAAAATTACTCAAGTTTCGGTGCTATCGATCGACTCCGTTCAGGGTCAAGAGTTTGACGTGGTTATAATTTCGTTGGCACGTTCTATTGGGACCGGTTTTCTAGAGAGTCCGCAGCGTTTGAATGTGGCATTGACTCGTGCCAGGAAATGCCTTGTTTTGTGTGGCAACTTTTCGGAATTACAGGTATGATTTGATTTGTTATTGAAGTTATTTAAATAAAATTTTCTTCAATACGCAGGATACTGACGTATGGTCTGCCTTACTCAAGGATGCCAAGGATCGGAATTTATTTTATCACATCGAGGATGATGATGAGTATGATGACGTCGATTCATTTGTTGAAAGAGTTATGCGGAACCTAAGAAAAAATACTCCAACTTAATGATAACGATGAATGTAACAATGAGACTGATGTTTCGAAATAGTACCGTCAAAATGAGCCAAGCTCTCGTGATGGAATAAAAAGTATGAAATTACCGCGTGCTATCTGTTGGTGGTTATATAAGGCATTTAGCAAATTTCATAAAATAATTCCTGCATTAGAGATGTTATGTACATGTTTTTTTTTGTTCATGTATCGCGTAATATTTTAGGAGAAATCAACCAAATATATTTTTATAAGATAATATTATGTCAAAAATAAAGCTATTTGTTATATAAAGGAACTTATATTTAGCTTATTCTCCTAATTACGAGAAAATTCTTTGTATTCGAATTCTGGCATTGTCAAGGTAAGAAATCCTACCCTATTGCTCAGAGAGAGGAATGGCCACCTTGTATCAATCGGGTCGTGATACGGGGTGGACCATTCAGAGTGGAAGTATTTGTACTTGAACAAAATATATGAAAGAAACATTTTTATTTATTTTCATTTCGATGATAATTTATTTTTATAATACCCTTTTTTCGATGTTCGTTTTGGCCAATGTATCGGTCGATATGGTAGCGATTTCACCAAAGATAAACTGTATCTTCTATTTCACGTCGTTCATTTGATTTATTTTTAGTTCATCTTGGATTTCAAATAGCGCCACAAAAAAAGTCTGATGGCGTAAAATCGGGTAATCTCTGAAGCCAGTCAAATTCACCTTTTTCCGATATGACTCGTCCGGGGAACAATGGTCGTAACAAATTGTTTGTTAGTCGACTTGTAAGGCATGTTGCACCGTTCTGTTGATATCAGTAGCCTTTCAAACCATTTTCACGAAAAATGAGCCTCACGAAAGTTTTCTCTGGTACCCGTAATCACTATAAAAACAACTATCAAATTACCATTGCTTCTAGTTCGTGTTTGCATCTATTCTGGTGAATAGTTTTCCTTATTTTAGTACCATTCTGAGCTGATGGTCTTACGTTGTTCTAAAGAAACACTCGTTGTATTAGATTTTTTATCGTGACGTCACAAATGAACAAAGATTCATCCTTGACAGTTCAGCGGTACTGTTTACAAACAAGCTTAAACAAAAATCGAGATACACATCTTACACAATCACTTTGCAACTAGTCACTTTTATTTAATAAATCTTAAAATCAAACCGTATCCAATCGTGAACAAATGTTTTAATACTCTATTTAGGTGATATGCACCGTAAAAGGTCTCATACATTTTTTCAACAGACAAACAAAAAAAGTCTGTTTACAAACAGTACCGCTGAACTGACAAAATGTGTTCATCCGATTGAGGTTAGCAGTGACGGTAAAAAAACCTAATTTACGTATTTTTTTCGAAGAACCTAGTGATCATTGGCTTCGTCTTACTTCGTTTGCAAACAACTTTTGTTGGATTTTGCTCACCTTGAAACACCCTCTTAGTCGACTGTTTTTCATTCTCGGACTTTTTCTGATTTACACGGTAGCGATCATTTACCAATCATCATCTCAATTAGCGGTAACAAAGGCATTGCTAATTCAGTTAATATTCCATATGATTTGACAAAAAATATTAACTGGATTAAATACCAAAGTAATATTTCAAGTGCCTTAACTTCAATGGAAGAGCTCCCCCCACTTGAAGAATATGACTTCCTCGTTTGTTCGATTCTGGAGGCCGCAGAACAAGCCCAAACCAAACGATTTCTTAGTCCATCGTCTAACAGAAGGCCCCCAAACCCTTGGTGGGACAAAGAGTGCTCAGATGCTAAGCACGCGAAACAAAATGCTTTCAAGACGTTTTTAAAACGAGGAGGAGGAACTCCTCAGAATTTTGAAAATTTCTTGACTTTAGAAACCAAGTACAAGAGCATACTTCGGGCCAAGAAATGTAGCTATTGGAGACATTTTGTCGAAAGTTTGTCAAGAGAAACCTCAATGAGCACTCTTTGGAATACGGCCAGACGAATGAGGAATCGTAACGTAGGAAATGAGAGTGAGGAATACTCGAACCGATGGATATTTGATTTTGCGAGGAAAGTTTGTCCAGATTCTGTTCCTACGCATAGCATTATAAGAGAATCTTTTCCAAATAATGGTTCCATTGATAGCCCCTTTTCAATGATGGATTTTTCCATAGCACTCATGTCTTGTAACAATAACGCTCCTGGGTTGGACAGAATTAAATTCAACTTGGTGAAGAATCTGCCCGACCTCGCAAAAAGACGTTTGTTGGAATTGTTTAACAAGTTTCTTGAGCAAAATATTGTTCCACCTGACTGGAGGCAAGTGAAAGTTATCGCCATTCAAAAGCCGGGGAAACCAGCTTCCAATCACAACTCATATAGACCCATTGCGATGTTGTCCTGCATCAGAAAATTGTTCGAAAAAATTAATCTACGACGTCTCGACACTTGGGTCGAGACGAACGGGTTGTTGTCTGATACTCAGTTTGGCTTCCGTAGAAATAAAGGGACGAATGACTGCCTTGCATTACTTTCGTCTGACATCCAAATTGCCCTCGCTCAAAAGCAACAAATGGCATCTGTATTTTTAGACATTAAAGGAGCATTTGATTCAGTTTCCATTGATGTTCTTTCAGACAAGCTCCACCAACATGGACTTCCACCGGTTATAAATAATTATTTGCACAACCTTTTGTCAGAGAAACGCATGCATTTTTCACATGGCGATTTGGCAACATTCAGAATTAGCTACATGGGTCTACCGCAAGGCTCATGCCTCAGTCCGCTCCTTTATAATTTTTACGTGAATGACATTGACAGCTGTCTAGTAACCCCATGTACACTAAGACAATTGGCAGATGATGGCGTAGTTTCAGTTACTGGACCCAAAGCTATTGATCTGCAAAAACCATTGCAAGATACCTTAGATAACTTGTCCGTTTGGGCTGTTCATCTGGGTATCGAATTCTCTGCGGAGAAAACAGAGCTGGTCGTCTTTTCAAGAAAGCATGATCCCGCGCAGCTTCAGCTTCATATGATGGGAAGAATGATCCAACAGGTTTTGACTTTCAAATACCTTGGGGTGTGGTTTGATTCCAAATGCACGTGGGGAGGACACATTAGGTTTCTGATAACAAAATGCCAACAAAGAGTAAATTTTCTTCGAACAATAACAGGATCTTGGTGGGGTGCTCATCCGGAAGATCTAATAAAATTGTATCAGACAACGATACTTTCAGTGATGGAATATGGATGCGTTTGCTTTCGTTCCGCTGCAAACTCTCATATTATCAAATTAGAGCGAATTCAATATCGTTGTTTGCGAATTGCTTTAGGGTGCATGCATTCGACACATACAATGAGTCTTGAAGTGCTGGCGGGAGTTCTTCCATTGAAAGATCGTTTTTGGGAGCTTTCATCGCGACTGCTAATAAGATGTGAGGTACTGAATCCCCTGGTTATTATTAACTTCGAAAGGCTAGTTGAGCTTCAATCTCAATCAAGATTCATGACAGTATATTTTAACCATATGTCACAGGAAATCAACCCTTCAAGATATATTCCTATCCGTGTCAGCCTCCTAAATGTCCCTGACTCAACTTTATTTTTCGACACATCCATGCAGCGCGAAGTGCGTGGAATCCCGGAACACCTACGCTCGATGGAAATCCCAAAAATATTTACAAGTAAGTTCAGGCATATTGACTCTGAGAAAATATTTTACACGGACGGATCACGAATTGAAGAGGCTACTGGGTTTGGTATATTCAACAATAATGTTTCGGTCTCATTTAAGCTTCAAGAACCTGCATCTGTTTATATAGCAGAGTTAGCAGCAGTTCATTATAGTTTGAGTGTAATCGTCACATTATCTCCAAACCATTATTTTCTTTTCACAGATAGTCTGAGTGCAATTGAAGCTATTCGCTCAAACGCTGCTTGCCAAAATGAACCTTTTTTCTTGGGCAAAATAAAGCAGTGCCTGAAAGTCAAATTGAATAATAATTATCAAATCACAATAGTTTGGGTTCCGGCTCATTGCTCCATTCCAGGCAATGAAAGAGCCGATATTTTAGCCAAACGTGGTGCTATTGAGGGTGAGATTTATGAGAGACCGATTGCTTTCAACGAATTCTATAGCGCGTCTCGCCAAAGAACACTTGCCAGCTGGCAAGCTTCTTGGGATAAAGATGATCTGGGTCGGTGGATGCACTCAAT
Source organism: Malaya genurostris (assembly GCF_030247185.1). NCBI lineage: Eukaryota > Metazoa > Arthropoda > Insecta > Diptera > Culicidae > Malaya > Malaya genurostris. The sequence continues at coordinate 203,308,580 of NC_080572.1, read as the reverse complement.
TATTCCTAAAATATCGACAAAGGCATGGTTCAAGGGACTGGATGTGAGTAGAGATTTCATTCGTGTGATGTCCAGACTCATGTCCAATCACTACACGTTAGATGCACATCTCCTTCGAATTGGACTTTCCGAGACTAATCATTGTGCTTGCGGCGAAGGTTACCGCGATATTGACCATGTTGTTTGGACATGCGTGGAGTTTCGTGATGTCAGATCTCAACTAATAAATTCCTTGCGTACCCAAGGTAGGCTATCCGATGTCCCAGTTCGCGACATTCTTGCTTGTCGTGACCTTCCATACATGAAACTTCTTTATCATTTCATTAAATCCATTGGAGTTCCAATTTAAATTTTATTTTATGTTAGACTGTTTTCTCTTCCATGAGTTCAACCAATAGCCAACTATAGGATATTGAATATAAGTGGTGAGCATTTGACCTGAAATAGTTATAAGATCATGTACAAAATAAATGTATTTTCTTTAATGTAATTTAAAATAGCAACTCGCTTGATAAAAACAGTGTTTAGATTAACTAATGAGTACCAACATACTTATATGATATTCGAAATGTATTAGGTTTAAACTACTATGTTTTGTGAATGCCACGGCGAAGAAAAACTTATGTATATTGCCTATGAAATAAACGTATTTATGAAAAAATAAAAATTCTCGGACTTATATGCATTTTCAGCTCGTCACAATATTGTATCAGTTTTTTGATACACCGCGATTGAATTTTCTCAACACTTCCTTTCACCAATCGACACAAGTCTTTTCTATCATTTGTCAAATTGTTCGGTGGGGGCGGAGCCCATCTGGGTTCGATTCACAAACTCGCACATAGGGTCAGAAAGTTGTTCTGGCCCGAAAAGGTGAATGACCTCACAGTTAAAACCTGGAATGTGCGGCATCGAACGCTAATAAATCTTTTATACGACCAAAAATTCAGGTAGTACTGAATGTATGAAAGAGCAACTAATTCTAAGACATACCAAAATCTCACGGTAAGTCGATCTTTTAAAATCAGGTCACGCACAGTATCAATGATTTCTGGGTCAGCAGTTGATTTCTGAAATCCTAGAAATTCGCGCCATTAGGTTTTTTACCGTCACTGCTAACCTCAATCTGATGAACACATTTGTACAATTAGGTTTTGCACGATGACGACACAAATGAACTGCCGATGAATCAAGTTCATCTTTGACAGTTGCCGTGTACTTGTTTTGTTTTGCGACTGCAAGTTAAAAATTGGAAAAATGACGAAAAAGTGCCTGTTAAAAACGTATTCCACAGTGAAAATAACTAAAAAGATTGCCCTGTATGTGTTTCCAGCATCAAGGAGCGATATATGTATGAATCTGTTGAGTGTGAGGCGACTTGCAATTTTTACATTCGAACGATGAACTTCTGATGTACTTTTAAACTGTAAACAAGTACACGTCGACTGTCAAAAAAAGTTCATTCTGTTCATTTTTGTGAGGTTATGTCATGTTCGTGCAAAACCTAATTAGGTTTTGCACGAACATAACATAACCTCGCAAAAATGAACAAAATGATCAGTGGTTTGTTTATGTGTTAATTGCGTTCATTCTAATTTGCATACGTGGTAATAGATACGCAAACAAACCACTGATAGCTGCCAAAAGATGAACTTGATTCATCGACAATTCATTGGTAGATCATTCGAGTGGTCGTCGTGCAAAACCTAATTAGATTTTTTATCGTGACGTCACAAATGAACAAGCATTCATTCTTGGCACTTCAGCGGTACTATTTACAAACAAGCTTAAACAAAAATCGAAGAACACATCTTAAACAATCATCTTTACATTTTGCAACTAGTCACTTTTATTCAATAAATCTCAAAAATAAACCGTATCCAATCGTGAACAAATGTTTCAAAACTCTATTTAGGCTATTTGGCCGTTAATGGTTTCATCCAATTTGTCAACAGACAAACAAAAAAATCTCTGTTTACAAACAGTACTGCTGAACTGTCAAAATGTGTTCATCCGATTGAAATTAACAGTGACGGTAAAAAACCTAATTAGGTTGTTTACCGTCACTGCTAACCTTTGTAAACAGACTTTTTTTGTTTGTCTGTTGACAAACGGATTAGACCGTTCACGGTTCATATCGCCTAAATAGAGTCCAAAAACATTTGTAATGATTCGATACGGTTCGTTTCAAAGATTCATTAAATAAAAGTGGCTAGTTGTGAAATGTAAAGATGATTGTTTGAGATATCACGCGTTTTTTGATAACGGCCAATAAGCCATCCATCAACATTCACTTTGGAGAGTGCCATTTGAGCCAATTTGTTCTGATTCCTGATTCCTGAAGTCATAATAGTGAACGGCAGAGAAAAGTTTTCTCTTTCGTCTGGTGTTGATTTTAATACTGTATTTTTCATAGCTCGCCTGCAATTTCTTTACAAAGTGGAAGTTGACAGAGTGCTTATTGGCCGTTATAAAAAACAAACGCGTGATATGTTCCTCGATATTGTTTAAGCTTGTTTGTAAACAGTACCGCTGAACTGCCAAGGATGAATTCTTGTTCATTTGTGACGTCACGATAAAAAATCTAATGGAATGATACAAAAATAGCATGGAACAAAATGTAATGAACATGTAAACAAACCACTGATAACTGTCAAACGATGTTCATCCAGCTCATTTTGTGAGGTTATGTCGTTTTCGTGCGAAACCTAATTAGATTTTTTTTATCGTGACGTCACAAATGAACAAGAATTCATCCTTGGCAGTTCGAGGAACACATCTTACATACACACACGCGGACATTTGCTCAGTTCGTCGAGCTGAATCGATTTGTATGCAACACTCGGCCTCGGAAATATTTTTAAAGTTTGAACAAATTCTCTACCTATTATATATATATATATATATATATATATATATATATATATATATATATATATATATATATATATATATATATATATATATATATATATATATATATATATATATGTATATATATACATATATATATATATATATATATATATATATATATATATATATATATATATATATATATATATATATATATATATATATATATATATATATATATATATATATATATATATATATATATATATATATATATATATATATATATATATATATATATATATATATATATATATATATATATATATATATATATATATATATATATGGCATATGTTTTTCACGTGAATATTCTTCGTTGTGTTCAGTTTTCATGAAATTATTTTAATTACCGTCGTTTTAAATGACTTGTAATTAAAATTTTGGAACTGCAACACGAATTGAAGATAGAAATTGTATGAAACCCTAAAGTTATTCCTTTCAATCTAAACGTGTGACAATCGGTTAAGCATTTCTAAGATGTAGAAGTCCTCTTTAAAGTTTTTATCGCCTAATGGATTTTTTATATCCGTTCACTGTTATATTAATTACTTTTAATATATTTGTTTTATTTTAAGGGTAGGGTTTCGGAGCCAATATTTATTACAACTTAACTCTTCAAGTTCACAGATAGAAGTGAGTTTATTCTCTTTTCTAGAGCACATTTTCATAGAGTCGTAGGTAGTATTGTCGTATGTTAAACATATCGACCATGATTAATATATGTACAGGTGTATACATATCAATTCTTCCCTTTTTAAAGAGTTTTCTTAATAATAATATTTACAAAGTGTATTTGAACTTATTTACAGAAAGCAATAAAAACAATTATGTTTTGAAATAAATTCAGTTTTGAAAGGATTAATTTATCCTAAATGCAACTAATCAAGTTTAAACAAATATACAAATTCGAAATTAAATTATTTAAAGTTCTGAACGGACTCTATCCGAAATGATTTTGACTCAATTAACGATCATAATAAAAATCTGGATTCTCTGTTTGCTTCCGAAGACGCTTTGAGCGTCGAAGACAGCCTCCCGGCAAGTTCGCCGTTGAAGCTTTTCTTTTCCGTCCGACCTTCGCCAGATCATGCTCCGAGAATCCCCGGAACAGGTTTTCTTCTGAGCCGCTTCCAGCTCCATATAATGACTCCTCTCGCTCTAATATTCCAAATCTATCAACTTCCGAACTTGGACCCATCAGCATGTTTGGTCTTGGCTCCGGGTCTCGATCCTTATAGCGCCTAATTTGTTTTCGGTGCGCCATTATGGCCACGTTTCCAAGCAAGATCTGGAATGTATTTAACGAAAATTGTTTTAGTAAAGTTGCCTTTACCCATCTGTTTGGCAAGTGATGATAGTAGTTTTTATACCAAACGGTATCTCCCTCCATCAGATCACTTAAGTCGTCTTTTGGATTCGACTTCTTATTTGTTTGTTTTGGAGTTACTTCCAATTCATCATCATTTAGGTTTTCAGGAATAAATATATGTTTTTTATAATTATTTTTGGGATTCAATAAGTCAAGCATAGTTTTTGGTTTGTAATTAAATATATGTTCTGTGGGAAATCGCCCTTCACTAGTCATATTATAATTCCTATAATTTATTAAAAATAAGTTAATCTGATCCTCCAAATCAACATTTGCCAATTCCGGCTCTAATAAAAACTTTTTTAAAACTTCTTTTGTTGTTCTAACAAGTCTCTCGGCCTGGCCGTTACTTGAAGGGTTATATGGTGGACTTTTCAACACCTTAATTCCTTGCCTCTCTAAAAAGTTTGTAAATGAGTATGAATTGAATGGAGGACCGCCGTCAGAAACCAGAACATCTGGTAAACCAAATCTAGCAAAATAAGCTACCAATTTCTTCCCCACCTTTGCACAATCCGTGCCTTTCCTCATCCATTCTACCTCCAACCACTTTGAGAATGAATCAACAATCAATAGAAAAGTGTGGTGAGAAAAATGAAAAAAATCGATATGAATTCGACTAAAAGGTCTTGTAGTAGGTGTCCAATGAGACAAAACCTTTGTTTTTGGCACTACTACCATGCTACTACAAACTTCGCATGTTGTAACATAATTTTCAATATCTTTGTTTATCCCAAACCAGTAAACCTGTTTTCTTGCCAACTGTTTCATTTTAACCATTCCCGCGTGATTGGCATGTAAAAGTTTAAGTATCCCGCTTTTCATTTTATGTGGAATCACCACTCTATTTTGATACAATACGCATCCGTCAATTATCTCCAAATCATTCTGATTGGCATAAACGTCTAAAAAGCGTTTGTCCAACTTTTTCGGCCAACCATCACGCATAAAAGTCATAATCTGTTTTAAGAAAATGTCGTCATTTGACTCTTTGGCTATAATAACAAAGTCAATTGGGAAATCATTGCTAAAATTTATGCTTCTTATAAAATTTTGATCTAATTCTACGGGAACCGACTGCTCTAATGGGAATCGCGAACAGAAATCCGCATTACCCATTTTTGCAGAAGGCCTGTAATGGATTTCGAAGTCATAAATTGATAATTCAAGAATATATCTTTGAAGTCTTGTTACAAATATTGAATTTTTGCCTTCTTTGCCGAATATTCCTATCAATGGCTTGTGATCAGTGTAAGCGGTGAACTTTTGACCATAAAGGTATTTGTGGAATTTTTTTATTGTACAAACTAAAGCCAAGGCCTCTAAATGAAGAATTGGGTATCGCTTTTGCGCGTCATTTAACGTAAAAGAAGTAAAACAAATTGGCTTTTCTATGCCATCTATTACATGTGCCATAACACCTCCAAGACCATAGCCTGAGGCATCTGTAACGACCACAATATCCTTTCTTGGGTCATAAAACTCTAATATGTTAGCTGAAATCAAGGATTGTTTACTATCTTGAAATGCTTTCTCGCAATTTTTATCCCATATGAATTTTACATCTTTTCTTAACAAATTGTAAAGACAAAACAACTTGGAAGACATATGAGAAACAAACTTATTGTAGTAGTTGATTAATCCCAAGTAGGACTTCAACTCGTTCTCATTTTTAGGTACTTTTGCATTTTGAATAGTTGATATTTTATCTGTACTAGGTAATAACCCATTTTCGCTTATTATATGTCCCAAATAACTCAATTGCGAAACGAAAAATTTGCATTTATCTAAGTTTACCTTTATATTTGCCTTTGCGAGTCTATTCAATACTAAGTCTAGTTTATTACGACAATCGTTCAGGTCTTTACCTGCAATCAAAACGTCGTCGAGATAACAATAAACTCCATCAATTCCATTCAAAATTTGGTCCATAACTTGTTGAAATATTGAGGCACTAGAAGAAGCACCCTGTGGTAAACGGTTATACGTAAACAAACCTTTAATTGTATTTATGACCATGAATTTCCTAGACCGTTCTGTCAAGGCCAATTGCGTATATGCGCCTTGCAAGTCAAGTGAACAAAAAACCTTGCAATTTGCCAATTTAGCAAACAAATCATTAGCAGAGGGTAAAGGGTAAGTATTCGGAATCAAAACTTTGTTTACCGAAACTTTACAATCAATTACAAGTCTAATCTGGTCATCTTTTTTTATAACTACTATCACAGGTGATGCCCATTCGCTGGTCTTTACCGGCGTTATCACATTCTCTTTCTCTAATTTATTTAAGTAATTTAAAACTTTCTCCCTCAATCTGAAGGGTACGTCGTAAGCTTTTTTAAATATTGGGATTTCCCTCTTAAGAATCAATTCCGCTTCAAAACCTTTAATCGGAATCGTAAAATCCTTCCTAAACACTTCAGAATACTTAGTTTTGATTTCATCTATAAAATTATCACCATTGGGTGTACTCATGTTGTTAATATGTTCATTTATAATCAAATTGTTCGAAAATGCTTGCCTCCATCGAGGAAAGAAAATATCTAACCAGTTTCTACCAAATAATGGCAAGAAACGGTAGTCTGTATCTAAAATCAAAATATTCAATTGATGCTGTAAACCATTTAGTTTCACCGAAACATTTACTTCTCCTTTTATTTTTAGTTTAGAACCATTTACTACCAAAAGATTTGTATTGCATTTCTTCAGACATTTATCAAAAAGTTTTTTATATTGCATAAAACCCATTACCGTAACTGTAGACCCACAATCTACTTCCATTTCTATAAAAATATTATCAATCAACACATCAATTAAACAGGGCTTACTTATTTTATAAGTGGACTCAACATGCATGCATTGTAATTCACCTGGGTTCCATTCGGCCCATTCTTCCTCGCTGTCCGTGTCTGTTTTATTTGTTGTCGTCATTCTATTCATCAGTGACGTCAGTTGTTTCTCTGCACTTGTTCCAGGTTTTGTCGAATCTATAAATTTTACCGCTTCCCTTTTCATATTCTTTAATTTAAAACACTTTCTTTTTATGTGTCCTTTTATTCCACAATAATCGCAGATAATGTCTGTGTAGTCTTTGTATTTGTTATTTCTGTTGTGACTATAAACCTTGTTCTTGTTGTTATTATTGTAATTATTTCTGCTATTGTAGTCGTTTCTGTTATCGTAATTAAATGTATGTCTTGTGTTCCTATTGTATTTACTAGTGTTTGGTCTGTTGTTGTTATTTTGTGTATGTATATCATGCCTATAATAGGGCTTATAACCAATTCGGTCATGTACAGAGCGTTTAACATAATTTATCTGATCAGGAGGGCCATATGGGCTATGAGATGAAACTGTCCCATAATCTGGGAAAAAACTGTTGACTTTCAAGGTGCGTGCATTATCTTTTGCCATACACCACGTTGTTATAAATCTGTCCATCGACTCCAATGTTAACTTCTCTTCATTTAATAGTAACTGTTTGAGATTCTCATCTCGCAGACCGGCTAGGATCCTGTCTTGAATCGCCAAGTTTTTAAATTCACCGAAACCGCAGAACTCCGCCTGCAGTTTTACTGCTTGTACGAAGTCCTCGGCCGATTCATCCGGCTGCTGTACGCGATGACTAAACCGAAAGCGTTGAACCAAGTCAGGTTCAGTTTTGTCTAGCTTTTGCTTTAACTTGTCAATTATATCAGCATAAGTTGCTGCTTTAAGAGCATCTTTGGTGTAAATCATTTTCAATTGAGAATAAACAAAAGGTCCACACAGATTCATAAAGTGTGACTTTCGCTTTGCATCAGCCACCTCATTTGCTTCGAAGGTAAACGCCAACCTATCGGCCCAATCCCCGAAGGAGGTACCCTTACGGTATGGCTCGATAGTGGATGCCAAACTCATTATATGAAATTTGTTCCTCACTCAAAAAATAACCAACAATAGATGTTTCAATATCAAAAACTATCACGTATTTCAAATAAAAATAATAATTTTATAGTAATAATATCAACGATTATGATGTAAATATTTAAAACACGATGCCCAAAAATTGTAATAACAATATAATCACCAATAAAATAAACAGAAACATGAGAGAAAATGAAATGAAATATCACTTTTTTTTTAATTTAAGTTTAAAATGACTTACCGAAGTCGTTGTCCAGCCTTTGCCAGCTATCTACAAACTCTGGATAATAAATCCGAAAATCTCACCGTTTATTTTAATAATTGCCAGTACCAGGCCGTAATTTATGCAATTTCCAGAAATTTTATCACGCTTTTTTATTTCGAACTGTTCCAACGGGAGTATTTAAAAAAGTCTTCGGCACGCTGTCGACCACAGAAAAATACAATGGCTGTCTAATATCCAACACGTTTTTTTTTTCAACCCAAAGATGTAAGATGGCTGCTTCTGTAGAATAAATGCTTCCAATTCTCTGTCCACTGCCCTTTTGTTAATTTGCGATGGCCGCCGATTGAAGCCTCGTGCAATCAGATTTTATCTGTGCCGAATTAACGCCAACTCCGTGATACTTGTATCGTGAGATCCGAAAGTTCCAACTAATTCACAATAACGGTTGCTGAAGAATTCACTAACTGTTGGAAAAATTATCCGCCTCGTCGCCAATTTTTATATCCGTTCACTGTTATATTAATTACTTTTAATATATTTGTTTTATTTCAAGGGTAGGGTTTCGGAGCCAATATTTATTACAACTTAACTCTTCAAGTTCACAGATAGAAGTGAGTTTATTCTCTTTTCTAGAGCACATTTTCATAGAGTCGTAGGTAGTATTGTCGTATGTTAAACATATCGACAATGATTAATATATGTACAGGTGTATACATATCAGGATTGTTAACCATTTCATTAGATTCGAAATTTTTGAAAATCAGTGTAGCCATCTTAGAGAAATCGTAATTTTTGGGTACTTTCCGGGATCGCAAACCAAATACCGGTAAAACCCAAATTAGTTTATTTGGTAATCGATTCTCAAAATTTGTGAACCCGATAAACCCAAAAGAAAATTATGTGAAACTTTTAAACTAATCACCCCGTATCTCCTGAACCGGAGGCCGGATCTAATTAGAAAACAAGCAGTTTTTATGGTACCTCAAGACCTTTTAATTGAATGATGGATGGACGAAATCGGTTCGGCCGACTACTAGACAACTGAGTGATATTTATGGGTTAACCTTCTTTTGTGCTAGGACACATAACCAATTTCACTATCTTTACGTTTCGTCTTAGACTCGTCTGTGCAGATCAGTTCAAATTGAGCTGCTTACTGCGAACTTAAACAGTTCAATTTGAACCGCTAAGCAGACGTAAAGTTATTTCTATTTGCAACACACTTGTAATAATGCACTGACGAGTCTAAGACGAAACGTAAAGATAGTGAAATTGGTTATGTGTCCTAGCACAAAATAAGGTTAACCCCCAAATGACCATCTGAATCGGCCAGTATTAGCCGAAACTTGTTTTCGTTAGCACTTCGGTGCTTATTACAAGTGTGTTGCAAATAGCAATAACTTTTCGTCTGCTTAGGTTCAAATTGAACTGTTTAAGTTCGCAGTAAGCAGTTCAATTTGAACTGCTCTGCACTGACGAGTCTAAGACGAAACGTAAAGAGCGTGAGTGATATTGTTTTAAATTCATTACATATATCATCCTGTAGTTTCGGAACCAGAAGTTGGATCCAAATGAAATTCAGAAACCTTATATGGTAAAACCGAAACGTCATGAAACAGAGTGCTGTGCATAGTCTTTTAGGTGCTAAGAAACATAACAATTGCATAAAAAAAACATCAGTTCGCTTTCACATCTCATCCAAGTCAGTCGTTAAAACAAAACCGCTTACGTTCGGGACAGAAGAAACCAAGTACAGTATTGTGTAGAGAACAATAGAACGGCCTCGAAATAAGTGAACCAAACGAACAAAAGCTACCGCCGACACGAAAGAATACAATTGTTGTTGACTTCAGGCAGTGCAAAATTCGACCTTCGATACGAGAACTTGAAGGTTTGCTTAAAGAGCAACTGCATCTTGACATTAAACGTGTGAATTTACTTCAATTCATTAAGACGAACAATGTTGTTTGCATCCAGTTTTATAAAGAGTTGGATGCAATTCAATTCGCAAAAGACAATAATAATGTGCACTATGTGGAGCATGAAAATATGAAGTACAACATTCCAGTATATATGGAAGATAGTGCTATAGAAGTGCGTGTGCATGATCTTCCCTCAAGCGTCATCGATTCATATATTCGCAAAACTATGTCCCAATACGGAGAGATTCTCTCTATCGAAAAAGAAAAGTGGAAGAATTTTTTCTCCGGTATTCTAAATGGCGTACGTTTGTTAGGCACTTGAAGAGGCTTATACATTCTTATGTGACTTTCGGTCAAGATACAAGAATTTCGTGCAAATCACTTGTTACCTATGACAATCAGATGGCCACATGTCAATATTGCAAAAAGCTGTTCACTACGGTAAGTCATGTGATAAACTGGACAAGGAGAGAACTACACCAAAGGACAACGGTGCTTCCTTCACACCAACCCCAAGCAACCCGAGTACACCTGTGACAGCCACCAACAACAAAGAAGCATCCCCTTCATCGAAACCATCCAACGTATCCCCTATAGAACAAAGTAGATCAGCTGCAATTAACAGCTTACCATCTAACCAACCAGCAATTGCAACCAATACACAACAAGGTGCATCTACAGCAACTAGCAACGAAAAGAAGACGGAAATCGACAACAATACCATCGATGCGGCAATAGATGACGAGACGAACTACGAACGAAGTGCCCCTCAATCCTCGCAGGAGGGAAATGGAAGCTCCTCTCCCCTAGAAAAAGGGTGACAACGAGATCCAACTAAAAAAAATTATTTAAAAAATCGGCCACGTAAAGCTTGTACGCAAATAGGCCTGAATAAAAATATCTTTTAAATAAAAATTGAATAAAACAGTATTGAAAATCGCGTTTCACTTTGCTCCGAAACATCGCTTTATCATCAAGCGCGTAAAACTTCTACTAAGGGCATGTTCAGGAGTGTTCCAGTTCTAGATTCATAATTTATGTCAGTTTTAAAATTTAAATCTGAAAATTATAACAAGAAAAACTCGCAGCCCCAGCAGCGTTTTACTAGTGTTTCAAAAATACAAAAAAAAAGAACGGTAGCGTATACCAGTTTTTAATTTGACAGTAGAACTGTTCGAATAAATAAAACTAGAACGGCTGACTGGGGATACGTTTGTTTCAGCTGCTGAATTTGCTCTAATGGTATAAGGCAAAAAGTCGCTTACACAAAAATATTGATATCTCCGTTAAAAATTGACGAATTTTAACAATCTATGGCGATATTTTTGCACGGTCGACGAAATGACCGAAGCAAAGCCTTGGTATTACATTCCTGTTGTGGAAGTTGACCTTCTGTTTCAACAGACTTCGCCGAACTTAAAAACGGGCTGCTTATGATGCTAGTCATTCCCTTCTACTTACTTGCGAGAATACCCAACTAACCAAAGTTCGGATAAAAGGGACTGATTTGACTTAAGCAGCTCTCAAAGTTAATCAATAGCATTCTAAGCAGCCCATTTTTAAAGTAATTATCCACACTTGAAAGTTCGCGCGACGCAGCGGAACGAACTTCTAAGCTGCTTCTAGAATACATTGTTCAGCTTCTATGCAGCGAGAAAGTTCACGCGGATCTTGTTCTGTACTTCGAACTGTCAAAAATTGCCACGTGTTTTCTCAAGCAACTAGAAAGTTCACGCGGAACTTGATCTGTACTTTCAAGTTCTCAAACGTTCTGCGTGTACTTTTAAGCAGCAAGAAAGTGGACTTTTTAAGTAATTGTGAAACTTCTGGTTGCTTGGGTAGTTTTTGATTTGAATAAAACTGGAGAAGTTAAATTAAATTCGAAATTGTCAAACAATCAAAGATTGGCCACTAAATACTGCAATAGAATTATGAAATAGCCTAATCTTTCTAAGATCCATCAGTATAATGAGATATCTGAGTCAGAATGTGATTGCATAAAATTATTAAACTCAATCGAATACTTCCAATTATACTCTCGCGAGCCATACTAATGGTATGTGAAACAAAAACCGATGAATACCATTTCACAAGCATACGCACACTGCAAACTTACAGGAGACAACGTGTTTCTCTGATACACAGAGCATAACCCCAAAAAAAAACATAATCGGGATACGCGCTAATCTAAGCACCTGCAACGCTTAGCAGGTCTTCTCCCGTTTCTCGTTGCTCGATTGACGGCTAGCAATGCTGACAACGCCACGGGAGAATGGCGGAGAAATGCGGAGAAAGTTTATCCAACCTCTATTTCTCTCTCAGCGAATCTTGTTTAGCGTGAAAAACCACCGACTAACGCGTTGCCACTGCAAACTGAAGAAAACTCATTTTCCCGAGCGTTCGAAGCTCTTCAGTCGAGATTCGGCCGTTCATTTGTGCGCACGTTTTCGACCTAGAAGCTGCTTCCTACAGCTAGGCGGAAAATCGGTTCTCCCAGAAAACTTGTACAGGAATGGAAATGGTTCCTGTTTTAGTGACATAGTGACTGACTATTCGGTGACGATTACGAAGCAGAAAAAGGACTAATATCTACGTCGCACCCGTCTAGTAGCAGGCAATCCGCCCGTTGATCCCGTGTGTGTGTATGCAACGACATTGAAGAAGTCTCCTGAAATAAGAAAAAAACGAACGAACGAATTGGGCTGGCACAGTTTCTAGGAAAGTGGTTTTATCGGTCAATCGTTGCAAGTTGTAAAAAACGAGTATCCACGCGAGCCCCATCGGTCGTAGGCTAGATGTGTGAAGGGGCGTTCTGAAGTTGGTAGTTCTGGGTTTTCCTTAGCTTTCGTGTTCTCTGTAGCCTGTAGCCCCGTTGGGATTTGAACGATTCTTCCGGATCGACGAAAAGTACGCAAACGGAAAATGTAATCTGCTGTGGGGATTCAAACAAGGCGAAGAAAAAGGTGAATGAAAATCTTGATTTTCAAGAGGGTGTGTAACGTGGAGAAAAGATGGTGTTTCTATTTAGACAAAAGGCTCGAAAAATTTGCCTAGTCATATCGTCATGATGTTGAAAAGCCAGCTTACATTTGTTCTTTCCGTACATTTGGTCACGCTACTATTTCGGTAATTCATTGAAATGAAGGCCCGAAATATGCATACTTCACAAAGGAATTCTCATTCAATTCGGCTCCCCGAAAAGGACAATGTGTGGTACAGAACTGAAAATTGGTGCGAAGCTCAAAATTGTTGCATGAATAATCTCGTTATCTCCGTAGTTCGGTCAGGTTCAAAATTCTGCTAATGTGCGATGAATTACATTGACCACTAGTAGCTCCGGTGGGAGAATAAAACGATCCGGAAAAAAAGGAATCCGTACAATTGTGTTAACCTACCAAGTGTGGAAATCAGGCATCAGGTATTTTCGGACTTCGCTGCTAGTGATACCGATTTAAAACATACCCCGATAGTGTTTCATACTGTAAAGTGAGTTCCCAAAATCTGTAAAATGCACCCATAAGTGGAAAATATCGATTGATAAATATATGTTCACTATTCTTGGATTGAAGCTTCATTTTCGGAAATTTTCATGGTAGTACAATTTTCTTTACTGGGTGAGAGCACAGACGAGAGAAAATCTGCTCGCCAACTGATTGCTGTGTTGTGAGTGGAGTACAGGACTGGCGAGCGAGTATCGTAGTCAGCCAGTGAGAGAACGAACACAATCAGTTCACATTTCGGTTGTTTGATAGCTACAATACATTTTCAGTACATCCGATGCAGATAACTCGAAAACGACTGGGAATTAAACAAAAATAATTTTCAAAAAAGAAACTCTATTGCACAGTTGGTAGTGTTTGCGATCGCACAAAGACGTGAAAATCCCACATCATTTCGATGCTTTAAGACATTGCTGTTTGACAAGGATCAAATTGCCTCCATACCGATGCTGCGTTCATTAATCTTCATGTCACTTGTAGCTGTGGGCGGAAAGCACAGACAGAAAAAAAATCTCCTGCTGTGGGTTAACATTGGACCTACCACTGCTTAACATGTTAAAGCTAGAGGAGTATACTGTGAAGTCATTAGAAGTGGCGCGCAATCGGAGGAAGGATAGAAAGGCGGTAAAAACAGCAAGAACTAATGGTTGATTGTAAGCACCTTTTTTCCACTTGGCTGAGTGTCCTTTGTACTCACTTGCTGTTGCTACTGTTGGGGCCACGAAGATGAGATGTACATTCGAGGATACGCGGTTGAGAGTCTAGTCAGCTATGCGCTCTGGGTTTGATACTCTCGCTGTGGTCGAATCTGAATCCGAAGGGCCCACTCTTGCTGGCGATAGTAGTTTCCATTGTTCAATATATTCAAAAGCCATGCCGTAATACGTTTTATTCCATGCACTAAACTTATGAAGTGTAGCAGTCGAATATCATAATTTTAGCCATTCGGCTGCAGGGATACAAATCTTAATTCTATTTAGTCATTTTCACGTGGGATCAAGTTCGAGTGGTGAAGCACGCAGAGAAATGGAACATGTTAAAAATAACAAAACGTTCAACGTTTAACGTTTTGTATATAAATTAAAATTACGTATAGAGAACTCTCAAACTTTGTAATGAAAATCAGAGACCTGGAGCGCCTAATATCGTAGAAGTGTATTCAATGTTTCCTACAAACAATAAAATTTTTGGTAGATCTGGGTGAACCCATCTGACGGAGACGGAGGGACAGTGTAAAATTCAATAAAAATTATGGCTGAATGTGTATGTGTGTATGCAACGTTTGTTCTGCACTAACTTTTCTTGAAGATGGCTGGCTTATTATCAAAAACTTAGATTCAAATAAAAGGTCTAGCGGTCTCATACAAAATTTCTGAATTATGTTTGGATCTGTCTTCCGGTTCCAGAATTATGGGGTAAATGCGAAAATAAATGAAAATATGTGTACTAGCTTTTCTTAGAGATGGTTGAACCGATTTTCACAAAATCGATTCAAATGAAAGGTCCAGCTATGATTCCATAGTAAATTCCTGAATTTAATCTTGATCAGATCCGGTTTCGGAATTACGGTATGATTGGTGTAAGAATTCTAATTTCAAATTAATTACTCACTTTTCTCCGAGATGACGTGACCGATTTTTACCAACTTAGATTCAAATGAAAGGTCTTATGATCCTATACAAAATTTCTGAATTTCATCTGGATTCGACATCCGGTATCGGAAATACAGGATAAAGGGTGTTGAACATTTGAAAGCAGTTGTACGAGCATTGATGTATCATACACACTTAATCTCGTTCGGTAATTCTTGCCTCTTTTGACGAGTTTTGAACAGCCGAACTACCGAATATTTCCATTCTACTGATATATCAGCACAAATGAACATTTGTTGACAGCAGTACCGCAGTGATAAAACGTGAATTTTACCGAAAAAATCACCTACCGAGATTTGAACAGCTGAGGTCGGTAATCCAATTTAAGTGTGTACGAAAAAATGAGTTGCTGGGAGCTGAAATCAGTTGCAATCGATATAGCTTGTCAGTTGATGTATCCATTTCGGCCATATCAGTCTCCGGCTTCCGATTCCAGAAACACCGGAAATAATGGTCACAAATACTAAAATGGAACGAATTCGCATTTATCAGCGATGGTTGAGGAAAAAAAAATTTTGTTATTCACAGTTACTCCGAGCTTGTAAAATTCTGTAAGAGTGGAGTATTGCATCATTTAGAAAGTTGAGTAGTTATGAATTGTATCGTTTGTAGAATTATATCATCTGAAAGTTCATTTTTTTCTGTGTTTTTATGTGTGTGTGTAAATATTAAACATTCTTATAGTACCGCAGATGAGATTTATTTTTTTTTTTCCATAAATACGTTTATTTCTTAAGGCAGTTTACATAAGTTTTTCTTCGCCGTAGCATCACTTTTACATAATATTCTTATCCTAATTTAATTCTAACATAGTCACAACGTTTTGAATTTATTAAAACATATTCTCTTATAGCTTAAATATCATCTTAGGTAACTCGTCATTAATTATGAAATCTACTCGGAAATATTATTTGAACCAAACGATTAACTTCTATAAATTATAAAATAAGCTGTTATTTTCAGACATTTTGTTGATAATTTCATAAACTGTTTCGAGTTTGTTTGTATCATTACATAATTTTTATTCTAATTTAGCTATTGGTTGAACTCATGGACGCAGCTGGGATCAGAACTAAGTCTTAAAAGGGGCCTTTATTAAATTGAAACTCCAATTTTCTTTATGAAATGATAAATAAGTTTCATGTATGAAAGGTCACGACAAGCAAGAATGTCTCGAACTGGGATATTGGATAGTTTACCTTGGGTACGCAAAGAATTTATTAGTTGAGATCTGACATCACGATACTCCACGCATGTCCAAACGACATGATCAATATCCCGATAACCTTCTCCGCAAGCACAATGATTAGTCTCGGAGAGCCCAATTCGAAGGAGATGTGCATCTAACGTGTAGTGATTGGACATGAGTCTGGACATCACACGAATGAAATCCCTACTCACATCCAGTCCCCTGAACCATGCCTTTGTCGATATTTTCGGAATAATTGAGTGCATCCACCGACCCAGATCATCTCTATCCCAAGATGCTTGCCAGCTGGCAAGTGTTCTTTGGCGAGACGAACTATAGAATTCGTTGAAAGCAATCGGTCGCTCATAAATTTCACCCTCAATAGCACCACGTTTGGCTAAATTATCGGCTCTTTCATTGCCTGGAATGGAGCAATGAGCCGGGACCCAGACTATAGTGATTAGATAATTATTATTCAATATGTCGTTCAGACACTGTTTTATTTTACCCAAGAAAAACGGTTCATTTTTGCCAGCAGCGATTGAGCGAATGGCTTCAATTGCACTCAGACTATCTGTGAAGAGGAAATGATGGTTTGGAGATAATGTGACGATTACACTCAAACTATAATGAACTGCTGCTAGCTCTGCTATATAAACAGATGCAGGTTCTTGAAGCCTAAATGAGGCCGAAACATTATTGTTGAACATACCAAACCCTGTCGCTTCTTCAATTCGCGATCCGTCCGTGTAAAACATTTTCTCAGAGTCAATATGCCTGAACTTACTTGAAAATATTTTTGGGATTTCCGTCGAGCGTAGATGATCCGGGATTCCACGCACTTCACGCTGCATGGATGTATCGAAAAATAAAGTTGAGTCAGGGGCACTTAGGATGCTGACACGGATAGGAATATATCTTGAAGGGTTGATTTCCTGTGACATATGGTTAAAATATACTGTCATAAATTTTGTTTGAGATCGAAGCTCGACTAGTCGTTCGAAATTATTAATTACCATGGGATTCAGCACCTCACATCTTATTAGCAGGCGTGATGAAAGCTCCCAAAATCGATCTTTTAATGGAAGAACTCCCGCCAGAACTTCAAGACTCATTGTATGTGTCGAGTGCATGCAGCCTAAGGCAATTCGCAAACAACGGTACTGAATTCGCTCAAGTTTGATAAAATGAGAGTTTGCAGCGGAACGAAAGCAAACGCATCCATATTCCATCACTGAAAGTATCGTTGTCTGATACAATTTTATTAGATCTTCCGGATGAGCACCCCACCAAGATCCTGTTATTGTTCGAAGAAAATTTACTCTTTGTTGGCATTTTGTTATCAGAAACCTAATGTGTCCTCCCCACGTGCATTTGGAATCGAACCACACCCCGAGGTATTTAAAAGTTAAAACCTGTTGGATCATTCTTCCCATCATATGGAGCTGAAGCTGCGCGGGATCATGCTTTCTTGAAAAGACGACTAACTCTGTTTTCTCCGCAGAGAATTCGATACCAAGATGAACAGCCCAAACGGACAAGTTATCTAAGGTATCTTGCAATGGTTTATGCAGATCAATAGCTTTGGGCCCAGTAACTGAAACCACGCCATCATCTGCCAATTGCCTTAGTGTACATGGGGTTACTAGACAGCTGTCAATGTCATTCACGTAAAAATTATAGAGGAGCGGACTGAGGCATGAGCCTTGCGGGAGACCCATGTAGCTAATTCTGAATGTTGCCAAATCGCCATGTGAAAAATACATGCACTTCTCTGACAAAAGGTTGTGCAAATAATTATTTATAACCGCTGGAAGTCCATGTTGGTGGAGCTTGTCTGAAAGAACATCAATGGAAACTGAATCAAATGCTCCTTTAATGTCTAAAAATACAGATGCCATTTGTTGCTTTTGAGCGAAGGCAATTTGGATGTCAGACGAAAGTAATGCAAGGCAATCATTCGTCCCTTTATTTCTACGAAAGCCAAACTGAGTATCTGACAACAAACCGTTCGTCTCGACCCAAGTGTCGAGACGTCGTAGAATAATTTTTTCGAACAATTTTCTGATGCAGGACAACATCGCAATGGGTCTATATGAGTTGTGATTGGAAGCTGGTTTCCCCGGCTTTTGAATGGCGATAACTTTCACTTGTCTCCAGTCAGGCGGAACAATATTTTGCTCAAGAAACTTGTTGAACAATTCCAACAAACGTCTTTTTGCGAGGTCGGGCAGATTCTTCACCAAGTTGAATTTAATTCTGTCCAACCCAGGGGCGTTATTGTTACAAGACAAGAGTGCTATAGAAAATTCCATCATTGAAAATGGGTTATTAATAAAACCATTATTTGGAGGAGATTCCCGTATAATGCTTTGCGTAGGAACAGAATCTGGGCAAACTTTCCTAGCAAAGTCAAATATCCATCGGTTCGAGTATTCATCACTCTCATTGCCCACGTTACGATTCCTCATTCGTCTGGCCGTATTCCAAAGAGTGCTCATTGAGGTTTCTCTTGACAAACCTTCGACAAAATGTCTCCAATAGCTACATTTTTTGGCTCGAAGTATGCTCTTGTACTTGGTTTCTAAAACCATAAGTTTTTCAAAATTCTGAGGAGTTCCTCCTCCCCGTTTTAGAAACGTCTTGCAAGCATTTTGTTTTGCGAGTTTAGCCTCTGAGCACTCTTTGTCCCACCAGGGGTTGGGAGGCCTTCTGTTAGTCGTTGGCCCAGGAAAGCGTTTAGTTTGGGATTGTTCTGCTGCCTCCTGAATCGAACAAATGAGGAAGTCATATTCTTCAAGTGGAGGGAGCTCTTCCATTGAATTCAAAATACTAGAGATTCTACTTTGGTATTTAATCCAGTCGATATTTTTTGTCAAATCATATGGAATACTAGCTGAATTAGCAATACATTTGTTACAGCTAATTGAGATGATGATTGGTAAATGATCGCTACCGTGTAAATCAGGCAATATTTTCCAGGTGCAATCTAGTCGAATTGATGTTGAGCAAAGAGATAGATCTAATGCACTTGGGCGTGCAGGAGGTCTTGGGATCCGTGTCATGCTACCCATATTTAATACCGTCATGCTAAAATTGTCACAAATGTTTTGTATTAAAGATGATCTGCTATCATTGTAAACGGAACCCCACATCATTCCGTGCGAATTTAAATCCCCCAGAATCAATCGTGGAGCAGGAAGGGCTTCAACCATTTCATTAAGCTGTCGCTGTCCAACTTGTGCTTTTGGAGGAATATAAACCGAAGCTATGCAAATATCTTTGCCTTTAATGTTTATTTGGCAAGCAACAACTTCTATACTAGAAGTTGAAGGGATGTTTAATCTATAAAAGGAACAGCATTTCTTAATTCCCAAAAGCACTCCACCATACGGAGAGTCTCTATCGAGACGTATAATGTTAAAATCATTAAAATTTAAAGCTATGTTTGAAGTAAGCCATGTTTCGCATAAAGCAAATACATCACATTTTTGACTATGCAATAACATTTTAAATGAATCAAGTTTTGGCATGATGCTTCGACAATTCCACTGCAGGACAGTGATTGTATCATTTGCGGCGGGTGATAAATTATCCATCAAAAGATACAAAACCTGAGACAATTGGCCATTGAGCTGATAACTGCTTCAAAAAATTTCTAGCTATTGGAAGGAATGCCATTATGAGGGTCTTTAAGGGTTCAGATATATTGAATGCTGAGAAAATCCATTCAACAATTTCCGAAAACTTCAGTAATCCTGTTGGTGGCTGTGAAATGGAGCCCACAGGATTATTACCTTTTTCTGTGCTAGATCCTGGATTGGTTTGTGAATTTGACAAACCAGGAGGCACAGTCTTTGGTTTTGACTTTTTTTGTTTAACACGGGGATCTTTTTTTGAAGATGAAACTTTAGGTGTCTTCTTTGGTAATTTGGAAGAAGACTTCTTTCTCTTAACTGACCCTTGGGTAGTGATAAACGAATTACCTTCACTATTTTCGTCAGAGTCAGAGTCCTCTGTTTCCTCTAGATTTGAAAACCCGTTTTCGGTTTCCAAAGGGGGGACATCAATGACCGTTTTAAGCATTTCTGCATATGTGCGCTTAGACCGTGCTTTTAAAGAAAGCTTAATTTTGTCTTTGTGCACTTTAAATGCAGTGCATACTGAAATATCCTCATGAGGACTTTCCCCACAATAAATACATTTTTCAATTTCCTTGTTGCAATCATTATCTTTATGAGGTCCTTCACACTTAATACATTTTGGTTTATTGCTACAGTAAGTAGCTGTGTGTCCGATTTTTTTGCAGTTCGTACAATTCATTACATTTGGAACAAAAAGCCGAACAGGGAGGCGAATTTTATCGACATAGACATGGGACGGCAACGCAGATCCGGCAAATGTCACTCGAAACGAGTCTGATGGGCGATAAACTTTTTTTCCCTCTTCATAAACTACTGAGTACAGTTGTTTGCACTCCAGTATTTTCACACCCTCAAGCATAGAGTTCTTGAAACGACCAACACCATGCTTGAGTAAATCATCTACCGAAAGACTCGCTTCGGTAACAACACCGTCAATTTCGACATCTTTGGAGGGTATGTAAACTTTATACTCTTTAATGAAATGTTCCGAAGAGACAATATCATTCGCGTGTTTCAAATTATTTACCACAACACGAATTTTATCGTTATTTACTTTTATGATCTCTTTGATTGAAGAGTATCGTGATGTCAAACCTTTAGAAATTTGGTAAATGTTTAATGGCTTTGATATACGTCTAAAAAAGACTATCCAAGGCCCAGAAGAGCTCTCCTGATATTTTTTCGTTCGTGGGGGTATAGGATTCATGTTAGGATTTACGTCCATGGATTCATCCATCACATTAAAATTTTTAATCAAACTTTAAAATAAAAAATGAAACCAACACTACACAGTACTCAATCAAAAGGAAAAGAAAAAACTTCTACCTTGAAATTGTTGTCTATCTCCGTTGCACTGCCGTGTAGATCCTCGTTGCTCTAGATGTTCTTGTTGGTTGCTGATTGTTGGATGTGATGCTACTGCTACCTGACATCCAGCACCATTCGATTTCCGATTTACTTTTGTCTTCGCCAGCTACAGATGAGATTTACGCACTTGAGACATTGTTTATTTTAATATATCGCTTGGATGAATCTGAATACAACTTGGGACGATATCGTGTGAACGACATTCTTGAACTAGCATCTGACGATACTCAATATGTCCGCACATTTTGCCACTTGCCTTTCTCATAAAGAAAATCTATGCAATCACTGTGAAAACCGACTTTTGTACCGAGGCCCGGAGGACCGATTGTCAGATACCATTCCACTCAGTTCGTCGAGTACGTCAAATGTATGTAAGTGTGTATGTAACAAAAATATAGACTCGATTTTCTCAGGCTCTTGGTCCCACACACACTTAAATTGGATTACCGACCTCAGCTGTTCAAATCTCGGTAGGTGATTTTTTCGGTAAAATTCACGTTTTATCACTGCGGTACCTTGAGGTACTGCTGTCAACAAATGTTCATTTGTGCTGATATATCAGTAGAATGGAAATATTCGGTAGTTCGACTGTTCAAAACTCGTCAAAAGAGGCAAGAATTACCGAACGAGATTAAGTGTGCAGGTTCCTGTTGAATTTTATCCGAAATTACAGGCTGACAAGTATAAAAATTTCATCTTCGGTAGCGTGTTTTTATATGTGATACGGAAAAATCAAGCCAAATACGTAGAAATAGCCGTTCACTTCTTAGTATAATTTTGGTATGATCATTTGATAACCAAATACGTTGATTTGGTGTATACTGGACCATCTTTCCTGGTTCCGGAAGTGCAGGAAAAGTGCTCGTATGTTCCTAACCGCAAATTACTCCACTTTCTCTGAAACGGCCAGACTCAGATTAAAATGAACAGTATTATGTTTTCATAAGTTGATGTAGAATTTCATCCAGATCTGGCTTCCGGTTCCGGAAATACAGTGTAGTGTGTGTTCTTTTAATTTGGTTCAAAACTGTAGGTTATGTTAGTTGCTGGCCAAACAAACCGATTTCAACTATACCGGTTCCCAGCTCCCGGTTTCGCAAGTCCCGGAAATAGTGGTCAAAAACTCACAAACGGAACTCGCTTCATTTTCTCAGAGACAGCTGAGTCGGTTTGCACAAACTTTGACTCAAAAAGATAGGATCTACACCTATAAAAATAGACTGCTTTTGAGTTTTGTTTGGATCTGACTTTCGGTCTCGTAATAACAGAGTGAGATGTGAGTAAAATTTTAAACCGTCATTTAGAGAGAATGTACAATTCCTATTAACTTGGATCAAAACTGTTAAAAATTGAAAAGGTTATGCTAGTGTATGCCCAAGCAAAGTTTTTTGTTCTTATTCAATATTCAAAGTAAAGTGTTTTGAAGAATCCCGTAGTAAAATTAATGAAAACATGAGTTATATAAGAAAGGCATCAGAACATCATTAGGTGAATTAAAACAGGTTTTTGATTTTTAAATGTTGTTTTTCTTCTTGTCAAACGTATGTCTACAGATACTACTCTGATGAAAATTTACACGTTGACATTATGTGCGAAACATGTAAACTATGACCGCATGTGAAGCATGTAAAACTCGTATGAATTCCATTGAGATTGCAAAACAAGTAGGGGAAGATGTTCGGTTGTCGGCAGTATTCACTTGCCGGCACCCCACCGTAACTTTAGACAGAAAGCAGATAGCGTCATTTAGACAAATGTCATATGCGTGCAATAGTAGAACCCACTCATTTTGTGCCGAATACCAAAGCAAACAGACGCTTGTACTTTTTGCTGTGCTCAAAACAAATTTTAATTGCGTGAAAATTAACACAAAAGTTTTTTATGGTATAATAAATTGAAAAGCATCAATTCGAAAAAGTGAGTGGATTGAATATTTATGAGGTGAAATCGATCTATTTCGTAATTTAATACCGGATTCTATCAAATTTTTCGCAACCAAAGTTTTTTTTCGTCAATTTCAAAATGTCTACCGATTTCGGTTATCGGCACCCCATTATTTTGACAAATCGCCAGAAATTGTCAATGATAGGCAGAGATGTCACGGCTGCAAATTTGTCAGTAAATTATTAAGTTTCTTAGTTAGCATGTAAACCTTCGTTCGTCTAAAGACTTTTTACCAGACTTTTGAAACTTCGATTGTTTGCAGACATTCGTCAGATATTATAGACTTTTGTAAATTGCCGCCATCTTTTCGTTTTTGCTAGTTAAACTTATTGTATTACCTCGCATTTTTGGTGATATGCAACACGTGGACAACTTGACGGCTACAATACATCCGTCATATAAGTACTCTGGTTCTGTTAGTCATGACGACTTCAAACAAATCGTCCAAGTCAAGGAAAAAAATATGCCATTGAACGTTGTTTAGTGGATAAGAAGCCAATACATTCGACCGCCGCAACGCAGTCAATCCCGCGAAACCGGTGGAAGACCGGCCAAATAAACACCAAAGGCGCCACCATACAAATCATTGGCCAAGAGAGCCAAGGCGAAGTCACCATCAGACAATGAAGACTGAAAAAATCCGTTTTTTCTTTGAATAATTGCAGTCTTTACTTATATTTTTCCATTTTTAGCGAAATTTCTGGGGGTGCCGGTAACCGAACACCTTTTTTGAAGTGACCAAAATTTATCACTTTACTAAACTGATAATAAAGTTTTTTCAATCGATTGAATCAACTTAGTTTCTTATTCAGTTGTTAGCTAGGGACATTAGCTTTCCATTGATGTATATATGTCCGCATAATGTGCACTTAGCCAGAAGTTATAAGCTTAAAAGAAAAGGGTATCGGTAACCGAAAACTCTCCCCTATAAAAACTACGAATTTCGATGTTCATTCATGGTACATTGATAAGATATTTACTTCAAAATGAAAAGAAATGCTTATAACGTCAGATTAGATTTGAATTTTACATTGTTTTACATATAGATATCAATAGAATCACGATTTTTCAAATCAAGTTGTTTTTCGTATAAATACGCATACACATTTTTACTTGAGAAAGATGTGTTGAACACATGTAGAATCAATTGGAACACATGTTACATACAAACAATCAATGGAAAAACGCATCTTAGCTGAGTGTAAAAGTAAGTAAACTAGCATTTTAGTGAATTTGCTCATGCACTTCATGTTGAAATAGTTTGGAATATGTTTATATGAAAACAACGTCAAATTGAAAGTTTATTCACATAAGTCCGTCGTGTGTACTTTTATCATGTAAATAAAGAAACCGTACCAATTTTTCAACCTTTACATAAAGTGCTCCCCTGGAAATCGATAAGTAAAAAAACTACCTTCATATTTTTTTCAAATATGTTTCAGCAAATAATTGAAATAGTTGTTGCACTCTATGTCAAAATGGAGCAATAATGGACAAAAAAGTTAGAGTCTTTTAAAAATAGATGTTTTTTTTTATATAATTGCATATATATATTCTAACTCTGGTGGTATTCTAGTGAAAAAGCTTAGATGTTATTGATGTATTCTTCGTATAATTTCATTTTGATCAATTTAAAATTCTAATATTCTCTCTTAATGGCGTGTATGCACTCCCGGACACAGTCTATGGACGAATGCTATCACTATTCTATTCCAGACCTGTGGTCCGCGGATCTCTGGGGCCAGTTCAAATCAATTTTTAGTCGAATTTGGCTCCTTTATTCATGCAAAATAAATGACTAATCACTTGTCACCCATTTCTGGAATCGCTCAGCACTTTCAAATTAAATATGAAAATTTTAAATTTAATCAAACTTGTATTAGATAAGATTATACCTGCTACTGCACTATCCCTAACATTAAACCAATGTAACCTATTGCAACCGTGAGATGTCTGGATATAATTGTCTTTCCATGAGGATTAAAACATACCGTATCGCTAAGTGCTAAACGGACAACTTGAACGCATGGGATTATCCCATATTAGTTGCTGTTAACGTTATGAGCTATTTAGCCTTATATCCGACAGAGTACTGTTTCGCGGCCATATGCCAGTTCCAATCTATCTGCTTCGACACCATACGCCATACAAACACCGGCCCACAGTAATCTTGTTTGTGTACCATAGGAAAAACTGAGGTGTCAAACAAAGTGTTTCGTGATGTCTTACAATTCTGTTACATATCCGAGCAAACTTTTGCTCCAGCTCACGAATGCTTAGCCCTGAACGGCCATGGATGATTAGTGACGGCATACGTATTGTTACGGTACGTGTATACGAACGACTTTTTCGAGAATGAAACCCGACACTTGAAACGGCATAATTATACAGAAGAAGTAAGTTGGCCTATTGCAGGATATGGCAATTTCATGCTTGAACAATTACCGCCCTTTTGCTACCGGACCGTAGAGACAACGAATGGTGCCGCTGGGGTAGTAGGATTTTAGTAAGAGTTATATTGGATTCGGTGCCCTTACTTTTGCTTGTAAAGTAGGGTAAGTTTGTTTTATGCAAAGAATAATAAACTGACCTCGTTTTAGTCTATGTTATTATCATATTTACATTTGCCACAGTAAAACTGTAGCAAAAAATTCGAACTGAGTGCACAATTTTTCATACGATTTCAATGAAATAATTTTCTTTCGGAACTCAATGCTGAAAAAACAGGAGATGATGAAAGTTTTAATTTTATTTTGTTCAAATGTCAATTAACATCAACAGGATTGAAAATCGTGATTTTAATTGCATCTTCTATTTGAACGGCTGAAAGCAAAAACCGGATAAGTGCAACTTAGTTTGGAAAACCCGTTTAAATATTTTTGAATGGAAGAACCGGTTAAGTTTTTGTCCGGTTTTTGCATTCAAAGTTATTTTGTCCGGTTCTTGTAGAAAAGATGTTTTTAAACGATTCTTGTATTGCAAAATCCGTGTGCGGTTTTTGCTCTCAATGTTTTTATACGATTTTTGCATTCAAAAATACTTAAACGGGTTTTTTAAACTAAGTTGCACTTATCCGATTTTTGCTTTCAGCTGTTCATTTGATCTTCATGAAAATCGGTAATCGGTAATCTTCGTACAATTTATCGAATTTCGGTTCATAAGTCACTTCAACCGTGGCTTCCGGAACATTCACGTGACTATAGATTACCTACCTACCGCCCCCTAAAGGGAGTTCGGCTTAGAAAGTTTTTTAAATTAATCTGTTTGTTCGGAAAACACTTTTCTTTTCCTTATCTTCAAACTAGCATCTATAGATCCAAACGGATTTTATCAGACTTTTCCTGTTTCTATGCAATAAAATAAAGAAAATTCATCTTTTTTCCGAACATTCCATAGATTGCCCTCTTAAACTGCGCCTTTTAACAAGTATGTTAAGTTAATATCAATTGCAAAATAAAAATACACTTAAACCTCAATTTACGCGAACTTAATTTACGCATCGTTTTTCACGCGTTTTATTTGAAATAACGTAATTTTTCATTTAATTTACGCGTGAAACAAGTTTTTGCATGATGGAGGAAATTTTTATTTGTACGTGTACAAAACAATTCAACATGCTTCAGTGAATTGGATAATATAAAATGTACACTACGGAATTGTTTTGGTTTCATAGAATCTATTGAAGATCGGAGGTATCCAAGAATTCTTTGGAAGAAAGGAAATCACTATATCAGCTCGTGACTGGTGGCTTTTACATAATTTTTGAGTGCGGTATGCTCTCGTAGTACTATATTCAGCAAATTAACATACTGTGGTAATGTGTGTGGAAGCTTTTGTCCATCCAAAACCTCTTTGGAATATAGGCCTTGATGTCTATCAACGAAACCGACGACATTAGTGAGTTTATTTTTTTGTGTTTCATGTTCGTGGCATCACATTCAATTAGTTGGATCATTGTGATGAGTTATGAGGTAGTGCTTGTTCATCCAAAAACTACTTGGAGTATAGCCTTAAGATTTACCAGCGTAACCAAGAGAACTATCATGATCCTTCTACACGGTTAATGTTCGTGATACTACATGCAAATCATTTGCTTATTGTAACTATTCTAGGTCATCACAAAACCTACCTGGAGTTCAGGCCTTAAGATCTACCAGCACAACGAACTGCATAAATGAACTTTTTTTCCTCGGCCCATAATCGTGATACCACATGCAATTAATAAGCCTATTGTAAATGAACTACACCATCCAAAACCTATCTGCAGTTCAGACCGTAAGATCTACCAAAATAACAAAGTGCCTGAAAAACTTAATCTTCACACTCCATACTCGCGATTCACTAAAGTGTTTGAATGACTGAAAATATTCCTGAAACAGATCAGAATAGACAAGTAAGCAATATGTAGCTCCATGGCTATGAGCAGCATTGGAAAACTATTTAATATGTGTGTGTAGATCTTAAGATCTGTTTTCACTGAAGTTCTTGGATGACTATGAATGTTACTGGATCAAATCACAATTGACAAGTAGGCACTAGGTAGCTTCACGACTATGACCAGTATTGAAAAATTATACATAAGTTGCTGATTGCTCGTGAAGATCTTAAGACCTGTTTTCACTGAAGTTCTTGGACTACTGAGATCATATCTGGGACAGCTATAAATAGACAAGTAAGCAATGTGTAGATCTAAAAATATGAACAGCAAACAAAAATAGATACTACCGTTGTAGTTCGTGTTGTGGCACAGTGTGGTCTCTAAGAACTTTATTCCAAGTAACTCGTGGATTTTGGAATATCTTTTGCGGATTTCCGTAGTCTCAAAATATACTCAGATGGTCCTAGATGCATTTGAGTATGGACGTAGTTTTTTTGTGTTATTCACACTAAAACCAAATGAAATTGAAAAAAAAACCTTTTTCACGCGAAAAATTCGAAATAACGCGATGGTTTACTTAATTTGCGCCAAATTTAATTTACGCACCCCGAACATTGCGCGTAAATTGAGGGTCCAGTGTACTGAAAAAAATAGAGACGCGTTTTTGAATATTGTTTTTTTTCTGTAAGGTTTCCTATTCTTGAGAAATAGTTTTGTTGGCGTATATTTTTCGAGAGTGCCCACTTAAGTGTCCATAATTTCTTCTTAGACACCATTTTTGCCCAATCAACAGTTTTCGAGATACACCGAGTAAAAGAATAAGGGCACAATTTTACAAAAATCTAACCTCTCTAAATTACACATGCAGATATAAATCGAGAACGGCTAGAAAAAAGGTAGCACTTCTTTATTATTTATTATATTCTTTATTTTGAAAAAGGCACTAATTGAATTACAGCTGAATTTTTGCTATAATAACAAGGCCGTAGCGTGCATTTGGTTTTTAAAGGGTGTAGCCGGGTTTCCATATAAAAACTGCCCCCAAACGGAACAAAAATTGATATACGCTGTTTGAAGGGTTTATATTGGAGATAATTTTCCAAAAATTTTAACCCTTTAACGGCCATATTGATGGAGTTAGGGTGGTTCTTCTGATTTTTATTTTATTTAATTTTTCAAAAACCTTTTTAGCAAAAAAAAATTGAAAAAAATCAGGAATATTTAGGGATTATGGGAAACCTTTCTGATTTTTTTTCAGAATTTTTCAAAATATATTTCTTGTGAAAAAAAATGTTCAAAATTTTCGATTTTTTTAATAGCACTTACAATTTTGGTACCACTCTAGATTTTACATAAAAAATAAATCATTTATGAGTACATTACGCTGTTTTTTCAGATTTTTAAAAAATGTGGACAGGTATGATATCAGACTTTAAAAAAAAATCATTCGGAAAAGCATGCGTCTCCATCAAATTGTCATCATCCGATGGAGACGCATGGTGTTTAGTTCTAAAATCATATATCACATGCGATTAGAACTAAATACCATGTGTTTTCACGCTTTCGCAAATATAGTTAATCGAATTCACTTGCACTTAGTGGTCTTTTTCAGGTGTTTCGTGGAGTACTTTTCTCACGTATCAATCAGCTCAAGTCCTTTTATTATGTATCTAGAAGTCGTCTCCATACAGCTCAGACTATGTTCACTCTTTACCTCCATTTGATTGATCCACCTTTCTCGCTATGCTTCTCTTTTTCTTGAGCCTTCCGAATCACATTCAAGAACCATTTTCAAATGTTTGCCGTCTGTTATCCTGATGATATGTCCCGCCGATCATAGCTGTCCAATTTCAGCTGTACGTATGATAGGTGGATCTCCAAGCATCTGTTTGAAACCTTGGTTTATACGCCGTTGATTAATTTCTTATGGTGACGTATTACTTTTCTTGTATCCTTATCCGCGGTCATAAATGAATGAATACACCAATTTTCGAGTGGGAAGGTGTTATATTTTAATTTCTTTCCCTCTCATATGTTTCGGATCTACTGTCAGTCCGATCCCAGTTTGATGAATCCGTCTTTATGAGCTTAAGTCGTTTGACTTTAGCTGTCTTGTTGAGCAGTTTCAGACAACTTGGCTATTCATACCATGCGATACAGAACGTAGACAAACATTTCACCTTAAAACTGATAGTTTTTTTTTAAATTCGCTTGGTTTCTAATTTTCCTTGATTTTGCGCTTGGTGTCTAAGAATACTTTTTTCTTCAAAAGAACTATAATTTGTATGTTCTTTAGAATTTCAACTAAATATAGTTATAATTTGATTTAAATACAATAAATGTAAAATGA
Source organism: Malaya genurostris (assembly GCF_030247185.1). Taxonomy (NCBI): domain Eukaryota; kingdom Metazoa; phylum Arthropoda; class Insecta; order Diptera; family Culicidae; genus Malaya; species Malaya genurostris. Next base: position 203,278,213 of record NC_080572.1, on the reverse strand, counting down.
CTTATCAGTTCATAAATAAAAACTTTAAACCGTACATTGAAACCTAAATATTTGTCAATTCATTAGTTCTGATTCATGTTTCTCTCACCGATGAAAATTCTCAAGTTGTAGATGGAAACGCATGGTATTTAGTTCTAAGGGCATGTAATATATGATTTTAGAACTAAATACCATGCGTCTCCATCGGATGATGACAATTTGATTTAGACGCATGCTTTTCCGAATGATTTATTTTTTTAAAGTCTGATATCATACCCGTCCACATTTTTTAAAAATCTGAAAAAAATACAGCGTAATGTACTCATAAATGATTTATTTTTTATGTAAAATCTAGAGTGGAACCAAAATTGTAAGTGCGATTAAAAAAAAATCTGAAAAAAATCAGATAGGTTTCCCATAATTCCTAAAATATTCCTGTTTTTTTTTAATTTTTTTGCTAAAGAGGTTTTTGAAAAATTTAAATAAAATGAAAATCAGAGAAACCACCCTAACTCCACCAATATGGCAGTTAAAGGGTTAAAATTTTGGGAAAATTATCTCCAATATAAACCCTTTCAAACAGCGTATATCCTTTTTTATTCTGTTTGGGGGCAGTTTTTATATGAACACCCGGCTACATCCTTTGTGTTTTACCTTTTTTTATATATATAAAAAATATTACCTTTTTTTATATATATAAAAAATAGGTATACAATTCGCTCAAACTTTCGAAAAATTTTCCGAGGCCCGGAGGGCCAAATGTCATATACCAATCGATTCAGCTCGACGAACTGAGCAAATGTCTGTGTGTGTGTGTGTGTGTGTGTGTGTGTGTGTGTGTGTGTGTGTGTGTGTGTGTGTGTGTGTGTGTGTGTGTGTCTGTATGTGTGTTGTCAACTAAGAGGTCGAGATCTCAGAGATGGCTGGACCGATTTCGATCAAACTAGTCGCAAATGAAAGGTCTCCCCATCACCCAGAACGCTATTGAATGGTTTTGAGATCGGATGTTTACTTTTTGAGTTATACGAAGTTTTATGTCAAAATTTTCAGTTTTTTGACAGTATCTGTCACATTTGACCTTGAAAACAGAATATGTTTCCAGACTTAGATTTCGCTCGGTAATACCTATCCAACAAGCCATAGATTGTTAAAATCCGTCCATTTTTAACGGAGATATCGATATTTTTGTGTAAGCCTTATTCCAGTAGAAGAAATTTTGAGCGCTGTATGAAAAAGCAATGCTTGGGAGCAACATGAAACACGATTTTTTATACTGTTACATATAATTGTTTCTAAGTACCAAAAATACTGTGTACAGCTTCCTTTTTATGACAATTTGCCTCGGACCAATTTTAGCACGGTTCATTTTTGGCAACATAATCTTTCGAATATGGCATATGTAAACCAGATGATGGCAGCATTTTCGAGTTGAAAGTAATTCCATAATTATATTGATTTAAACTATTTACAGCAATAAATGCTGGAAGAACATGACTTCCATATACCATACGACTCAGTTCGTCGAGATCAGCAAATGCGTGTGTGACAAATAATTTCACTCAATTTTCTCGGAGATGGTTAAACCGTTTTCTACAAACTCAGATTCATATGAAAAGTCGTATACTCCCATACAAGGTTCCTGAATTACGTTTGGATCCGACTTCTGATTGCGGAACCACAGGATGATATGTGAAACGAAATTAAAATAATGCAATTAATTTTTCTCGTAGATGGCTGAACCGATCTAAGATCCAAATGCAATCTAAGAATCATCTATGATTCAAATGAGAGGTCTTAAAATCCTATAAAACCTCTTACTTTTTAGTCAGATCCGACTTCTGGTTTAGAAAATGCAGGGTGATTAGTATAAACATGTTCATTTCACATAAATTGATCAGGTTTATCGGGTTTGCAGATTTGGATAGTCGATTACCGAATAAATGTATTTCAGTTTGAGCGGTATTCGTTTTTGGATTCGGAATGTACCCCCAAATTTTAATTCGCACTACAATTTCTCAAAGATGTCTACACACTCCTCAGGTGAATTTAACTGATTTCGGCTACACCGATTTTAGAATTCCGGTTCCAGTATCGAATCGATTCTCAAAGCTCAATCATTTTCTCAAAAAAGACCAAATCGAACATCAAAAACAAATATTACAGGACTTAGGGTCCCATACAAAATTTTTGAATTTTATCCGATTCTGGAATTACAGACTCATCATAAATTTCATGTAAATTGTTTGGCGTAATAATTTATGGCCATTCGAATCATTTTGGGCTATGCTAATTCCTGAATACCGGCTCTGGAAGTACCATAAATAATGACGAAAAACTCTAAAGTGGAACTTACTTCGACATCTCATGGAATGTTCAATCGAATGTCACACGTTAAGATTGAAATTCGATATGTTTTGCAGTTTCGGCATTACAGAGTAATGAGTGATTAAAATCTCAATTTGCCGTTTGAAACGACGATAATTAAAATAATGTCATGAGAACTAAAACACCTAAGAATATCCATGCAAAAAAAAACACATGCGGATTGATAAAAAAAGGTATCATCTCACTGCTAGGTGGATTAATCACGTTTTTTCAGTTACTTTTACACTGAAAAACATGCAGTGCAAAATTCTTTTAGAGTGTCTAATAAATTTTCTAAAACTTTTCATGAATACAATTTTTGTAGAATTAACGGTTTACGATTTACAATGATTTGAAGAAGATGCACAAAAAGTATTGATACGCCTTTTTTTAAATCAGCTTTGAGTCGAATCGAACTCTCTATCAACGCAAAACGAATGATTTGTCATATTGAAAATGTATACAAAGTTTCGCCTAAATAGGACCTTCATGCTGATGTCACTTTTTCTGCTGTTGAATTCTGAAACTGCTCCAAAGTATTATTAACTATGGTAAATTTACAAATGGTTTTCTCTCATACGATTTGTGAAACTATTTCTCTATACGAATCAATTTAAAGTCACGAAACATCTCTCTCAAAACTAACTTGACAGAGAGCACGCAACCAGAAAATTGCTTAATATTAAGTACTTACCACTCAGAAGACCAGAGGGGTTTCGTGCAAGAAGTTAATTTTCAATTAGCGGGATCGATGTGTTTCTGCAATGCCTTATGCAAGTTGTATAGTAAGCTGTATTATTCTAACTGGTTCAATACAGTTTACCTGAAAGCGTTGGTAACACCAGCTTCACTCGCTCGGACTTGGGATAATTCTGGCAACCTTTTCAGAGCAGACATCTAAGATGTCATAAGTTTTAGCGAGGACATCATATTATAAAGATATCAAGTTATCATATTTTACAAACAAATCATAAACTACATACTTTTTTACGAGTATGGTTTCCTCAGACGAGTCCGCATCGAATTTTGTGCATAAATTTAGGTGAGAGAAATGTCAAATTGGTGCGCGCCAAAATACTTTTGGCACAATTGTTAACATACCTATGTTCAATGTGATGCCGTGCATTGGCGTAGGAGATTTAAAGGCTGATTTTTCTCTTGGCTGACAGGATCAGGTTTAAGTTAATGCAATGAAGAAACTACCCGGCATAAGGTTTAGTAAAGCACTGAAAATTGTGAAACTACTACCGGTATTTCAAAGATATAATAGCCAAGTGATTGGAAATGAAAAAAAAAACACTTGAGGGAAACGCTGCCAAAAAAAAACCTGATTGAAAATAGGTTTGATATTTCCTTTCAGGTGAGGGTTCAAACGTACGACATCTGCGTTCTATCGTCTAAACCACCAACACAACCGCGTTTGTCTTCTTACTTAGCTCTTAGCTGCGTGAACTATTATCGCAACTGGAGAAATTACGAACATAAAGATCAAATAACAGGAATAAAAAAAAATCGAGAGCCTAGCAATAATTGAGATTTATATGAGCAATATCAATATCTGAAAAGCCTTGCCTTATATTTGCAAAGTAATAAAAACCCAGATAACGCGTCCGTAAACAATACCCGGTCTTACATGTCTGTCAAAATTACATGACATTCGGTTCATCAGTGTGCTATACAAAGACTGTCCCAGAAAGTATGGACGCACTTTGATTTCGCTGTAAATAATTCACAAGTGTTAGATATTCAAATTTTATTCGATATACTGATAATATTAGACTACAACAACAGAATATTATTCTCAACATTTACTACTTAGCCATTGTAGACTAGCTGGCGCACCTTCTTGCGAACGTTCCTCATTAAATTCCGTACAGACTTCTTGGCGACAAGTTTTGACACTTCTTCCCAATCATTTTCGAACTGTTGAATGGTTTCGGCTGCCGAGACATGTTTCCTAAGATGTGCCTTCGTTAATGCCCAAAATTCCTCAATTGGTCGAAGTTGTGGGCAATTTGGTGGTTTCATGTCTCTTGGGACGAAAGTGACATTTTTGGTAGTATACCATTCTACCGTTGATTTCGAGTAGTGGCAAGAAGCAAGATCTGGCCAGAAGACAACAGGGTCCTTGTGGCTTCGGATTATGGCTAGAAGTCGTTTTTGTAAACATTCCTTGATGTATATTTCGCTGTTCATTGAAGCAGTGGTGATGAAATCTTACCGCAGCTACAAATTGCTTGCCAGACCATAGCTTTCTTACCAAATTTTTCGACTTCATTCGATGTCTCGGACTGGTTTAACACTTGCCCTTCTCGCACCGTATAATATTGTGATCCCGACAAGGATTTGTAATCGAGTTTCACGTAGGTTTCGTCGTCCATGATTATGCTGTTCAAATTTCCAGCAAGAATCGTATTGTACAGCTTTCGAACCCTCGGCTTGATCGATGCTTCTTGTTCCGGACTACGTTTTGGTTGTTTGTGCTTCTTATAGGTTCGAAGATTCAAACGTTCTTTAGCACGATTAACATTTGACTTCGAAGTGCCTACGTTTTTGGCCACATCCCGAACTGAAACCTCCTTCTTTTGCTCGAACGCCTTCAGTATACGTTTATCCAACTGAGGTTTAGCAGGACCTGTTTTTCGACCCGTTTTCGGTTTATCCTCCTGCACCATTTGTACACAATTTTTCGACGTTGTTCTGCTGAAAGTCCACGCATTTCGAAACAAACTAACGAAAGCGAATAAACAACTGCACAAGTGGTTAGAGAAGAGTGTAAACAACAAGATGCAGCCATAAAAATTGACAGATTCTGAACCGTTGCGAAATGGCAGCTGTTTTTGGTTGCGTCCATACTTTCTGGGACAGTCTTTATTGCGCTCTCAATGACTCCACTTTTGCAGATTGGAAGCAAATGGACAATAAGAATTTTGTGTGTTGATAAAACACTGTTTTTTCATGAGAATAATACAGTGCAAGTAAAAAAATGGCATTATCCGGGTTTCGTCCAACTATAATTGACTGGTATACTGAACTAAAACACCGATGAATCTCTCTGATTATCCAAATGAGGCTATTATCACAAAAATCGTCTCAAAAGTAATTTCCATCGTTTTGGAAAATCTAAAAGTGAAACTGCAGGAGATAGCTGACTTTGTGAAGATATCAAAAGGAAGTGTATTCTCCAATTCAGCATTAGCATATGAATATGAAAAAAATATTTGCGAAGTGAGTGTCGTTTTTATCCTCACAGCTGATCAAGAACAACTTATTGGTACGATGGCTAAATTCAAAGAATAGAAATTAAAATTGCCACCATATTCACTAGATTTAGCTCCCTGTTACTATTTTTTGTTCTTAGATTTGTAAAAGAGATTTGTAATGAATGATGGTGTCATTTAAAATACTGAGACATTTTTTTAAGCTAGGGAGAAATCGTGGTGTAGACAAGTTGGAACAATCTTATTGCTCTTCGATGGAAATACATTAAACATAAAGTTGAAATTTTGAAAAAGTGTTGTTTTATTTGTACGACCGGGGACTTTTTGACCGACGAGTCATAATAGCTAATCAACATAAATCTATTATACAGTCTGTATCAGAAGAAAGTGAACGCGTTTTCAGATCCAGATATACAAGATATTCGAGCGAAAATAGAAAAGGTGTGCTTCACACTTCAAGGCTAATGACCCTAAATACCCAGCGTTATCATCGAAGCTTCCCAAACCGCTTACTGATTTCGACGTCCTAGAATCAATGTACAGCAATTCCTCTAGTAAATTGTTCAAAACAGCGGATAATGAGCGAAGCAGCCTATTAAGCTTATCGTTCGAATCCAATTTCGTCATTTGTACTTCTACAACAATCACGGAATAGGATTCTACCGTATAGTCTGTAAAAAGTGTGATACAGCAATTGTCAGCGGTAGAACTGGTAGGAAGCCTATTTAAAGCATTCAAATTTACGAATAACAGAAATAAATTTATGGCATTAGTTTTATTACCAAAAATTGAAACAATATTTTCGTCATATTCTGAGATAATGTAGCAAAATGAATAGGAAAAATAATTGATTCCTTAAGGTCGCTTAAGTCTCGTTTAAAACAGTCCTACGGGAAAGAAGTAACAAAATTCCCTAGAATAAGTTATGGACGACAAAACGATTTTGGGATAAATAGAGTCAAACGTCAAATGAAAATGACGTCAGTCATCATTCATTTCGCCGAGTTCGACCAATAGTAAATAAATTGAAATTGAAAAATGAATTTTGCGACTTCCGGTTCATGAGTAACGGGATAAAATGGACAAACAATGATGTTAAGAGGACTCGGTTTTCTCATCGGCGCTGAATAGATAAATGTAGCTTCAAAAGATTTATGGTTCCGGAGTAATGGAGTAATATGAAGAAAAATGCACACGAATTTCTCGTTATCAGAGACCGCTGGACTTATTTTCATAATTTTATATTGAAGTGAAAAGCCCCATAGCCTCGTAACGTACCGGCTCCGGAATAAGGGGGTAGAATGTTCATAAAAAAGTGCACTTGATTTTCTAAAAGCCCGCTGGACTGATTATCGCAAGCTTAGCGCATTAAAAAGTCTCATAGCCCCATAGTTTTATTTTGAATTATGTCCAAATGTACGACTGTAAAGTAACGAGGTAAAACGTGCTAAAATATGAAACAAGTGCACTCGGTTTTGTCGGAAATCGATGCAACAATTTTCGTATACTAAGATTATAATGGAAGGACTTATGGTCAAATAACCCGCTTTTGAATTTTATCCAGATCCGACTTGCGGTTTCGGATTACCGGGGTAAAATGTGCCAAACAATGAAAAACGTACACCCGACTGTAGACACAAACTTCGGCTCCAACAAAAATTCTTATGACCTCACTGCTACGAAATTTTATTTAGATTCGACTTCCGGTTTCAGAATTATAGGATGTAAAATGTTAAAAATTTCAATTAACGAAAATAAATCGTTTTAATCAAACCGAAATATTGGTCTTTTTAGCTGATTGCCACAAAAATTTACGTGGCTATTTCGATACCGGAGAAAGTTGTAAAAATTCTGAAAATTAACTTGCATCAATTTTACATATTTTCGCAATTATGCGAAAGGTTTTATTTCACTTACTTATTACACCTTATTATTTATTAAAATAGGGTTTGTTTTTGTTACCGAATAATTCAACAGTCTTTGATTTGAAATGTGATTGAGTCCATTCAGAAGCAAAAATAGTCATGTTTTTTATATACATAAAATTCTTTAAAAATAAAAAAAAACTGTTGCTATTAACACAGTGTTTTGATGCTTATCTCATGTTATTTATTATTTTATGTGTATTACAGAGGGATTCGTCAAAATTTCACAAATTGAAAAAGTTGGCTAACCAGTTTTTCGAAGATTTATTTTGCATAATAAGATAACACCTTTCATTTGATTTTAGTTAGTTGAAATCGATTCAATCATAGGTATATGAGGGTTGTTACTTATGTATTTAGCTTAAAAATGAAAACAGTATAATATTTGATCGGAAATGGTTTTATTGTTTTTCAAAATATTTCCCTAGATGATCAATACACTTTTGCATACGCTTGAACCAATTTCAATAATGAAGGGTGATTTTTTAAGAGCTTGAGAACTTTTTTAAACAATAAAACGCATAAAATTTGCAAAATCTCATCGGTTCTTTATTTTAAACGTTAGATTGGTACATGACATTTACTTTTTGAAGATAATTTCATTTAAATGTTGACCGCGGCTGCGTCTTAGGTGGTCCATTCGGAAAATCCGCTTTTTTATCGACAAATTTTGTTCAGCGATGAGGCTCATTTCTGGTTGAATGGCTACGTAAATAAGCAAAATTGCCGCATTTGGAGTGAAGAGCAACCAGAAGCCGTTCAAGAACTGCCCATGCATCCCGAAAAATGCACTGTTTGGTGTGGTTTGTACGCTGGTGGAATCATTGGACCGTATTTTTTCAAAGATGCTGTTGGACGCAACGTTACAGTGAATGGCGATCGCTATCGTTCGATGCTAACAAACTTTTTGTTGCCAAAAATGGAAGAACTGAACTTGGTTGACATGTGGTTTCAACAAGATGGCGCTACATGCCACACAGCTCGCGATTCTATGGCCATTTTGAGGGAAAACTTCGGAGAACAATTCATCTCAAGAAATGGACCGGTAAGTTGGCCACCAAGATCATGCGATTTGACGCCTTTAGACTATTTTTTGTGGGGCTACGTCAAGTCTAAAGTCTACAGAAATAAGCCAGTAACTATTCCAGCTTTGGAAGACAACATTTCCGAAGAAATTCGGGCTATTCCGGCCGAAATGCTCGAAAAAGTTGCCCAAAATTGGACTTTCCGAATGGACCACCTAAGACGCAGCCGCGGTCAACATTTAAATGAAATTATCTTCAAAAAGTAAATGTCATGTACCAATCTAACGTTTAAAATAAAGAACCGATGAGATTTTGCAAATTTTATGCGTTTTATTGTTTAAAAAAGTTCTCAAGCTCTTAAAAAATCACCCTTTAGAAGTCGTTAGGTACCAAGTCAGGATTATACGGCTGGTGGCCCATCAATTCGACATTTTGGGTGCTCAAATATTCGGTTGTTTGAGCCGATCTGTGAGCGCTTGCATTATCATGGTGAAGAATGATTTTGCGTCTTGCGATTGTTTTCCTTATTTCACGGAAAACGTCTGGCAAACAAATGGTGGTATACCACTCAGAATTGATGGTCTTACGTAGCAACGATAGCGATATGTCCCAAACATGCGTATTTTGTCTTCTTTTCGGTCTAAAAAGATAACTATTAATAGTAATTGATAGAGTTAGAAATGAAATGTTTTTTGAAATGTGGTGTGTGACTAAAGAGTACCTTACGTATTTAGTCGTATCAATGAAAAAGCAAGGAATTAGTAGCCATTTGTAGGAGTAATCGTTATCATTGGATGATCTTCTAACGACTCGGATGAAGATAAGGGAACCATAGATTTAATCGTGATTTGCAAATTAATAGTATTCTTCAATATTCAGTAGAATACCTTACTTCACGTTCATTGTTCATTGAAATGTGATGAACTAATTTTAAACCTCCTATTGATGAAAAGAGAAAAATTATACTTAACTAAACCATAGTAACTTATCATCATAATTATTTTATAAATGGCATGAAATGCTAGCAAAATTTATTTTATTTATTTAAATATAAAAATTTAAACCGAAGATTGTCGAAAAACTGATACGTTATTTCCAAATGTTATTCTATTTACGACGCCATTGTGGAACAAGAGAACCAAAACTTTTACTTATATTCTCAAGTTGTCCACGGGTTGGATATGTCCGTTTATACCGAAAAAAACCACCATTTTCTTTGAAGCGAGAACAACTTTGGCTGTATTTGGTTTTTCTTAGAACACCCATACAGTCATATTTAGTCTTGTCTTTGCGATTGTCAAATTATGTGGAACCCAACGTGAACAAATTTTATTCACGACCAAATGTTCATGCAAAATAACATATAAGCTTTTCACACTATTACCCTAGGCTGCCTCCATTAGCACTCAAAAGACGGAATGTTCTGAAGATGGCAATGGTTACAAATGTCAAACCTTATGATGGAAACGTTAAATCCACCGGGCAACACAACCTACGTATGAGAAAATGAAGTGAGCTCCATTTTAATGATTTTGACCACTACTTTTAGTACTTCCGAAACCGAAAACTTGAGACCGGTATGGTGAAATTTGGTTCATTCAAACATCAACTACTATTGAAACAATTTTTATCCCAACTTTGGAGAGGAGTTTTTGGTTTCGTCATTTTGTAACTTCAAAACTTATAACCCTTTGATTTTTTGGAACTGCAAGTCCTCTGTTTGATGAAAATCTGATGCGTTTATTTGGTCATAGACTATCATGAAAAATGTATTAACCAATTTTAAGAATTCGACACACACCTCATGATGTGGTTATTCTTAAAAAAACTCTTGAAATTGACACTTTAACACTAAGCACTCTGTATCTTCGGAACCGAAAGTTGGATCTGAATAAACATAGGAAATTTCTTATGGCATATAAAAACCATTCAGTTGAGTTGAATGATAAAGCTTGCTTCAGAAAGAATTGGAACAAAGACAATTGTCTGTATTTCAGTTATTTATTATTGAATTCAAGATCTTTTTTATACAAATGTAGCGTTTTCTTCATACTTTTAAGAAAATATACGGATTTATTAAAATAAAAATAAAATACAAAAATTATTCGTCACGGTTTCGAAGAAATTCTCGAATTTTTCCTGTAACACGGCTCATTGGGCGGCACACACCTTCTTCGTCCATCGCTTTAGCTATCTTATTATACCAGGTAGTCATCTGATTGATGTCTTTGACAACCTTTCCCTTTGCCTGGAGTCTCCTCTTCATGATTGCCCAGTATTTCTCAATAAGGGCGGAACTGGGGGCAGTTAGGTGGATTAAGGTTTTTCTGAACAAACTGGATCCCTTTTTCTGCATACTATTCTTGAACGACTTTGCTGTAATGACAGCTTGCCAAATCTGGCCAAAACATTACGGGATTCGTTTTTAGAGACACTCTTTTTGGTATAGTTCCGATGTCATTGTCTTATTTGTAACGAAAACTTTCGTTTTTTTTGCCGCAGGCTGCAAATGCCCTGCCAAATCATAAATTTTCTTGCAAATTTGTCGGCAAAAACAAATTTAAATTTGGCTGGAACATCCCCCCGAGCCGTTGCCAAGTAAAATTTTTGACCTGGGATTTGCCCGAAGTCAGCCTTGACATAGGTTTCATCGTCCATCAGAAGACACCCGTCGAGCTTGGTCAGCACCTGGTCATATAGTTTCCGAGCACGAATTTTGACCACACTATTCTGTTTTATGGTCCAATTTGGCTGTTTGCTAGCTCGATACGACTTGATTCCTTCCCGGAGTCGAGTTCTCCTCACGGTACTATGGACTGCACCGAATTTTCTAACCAAATCACGGTCTGACAGATTAGGATTCCTCTTAATTGTCTTCAAAATTTTACCACGTAGTTTCCGGTCGACAGTTTCACTCCGACGATTGGCTTGAGGCTTCCGAATCGTCGTCAATGTTTCCTTATACCGTTTGTTAACGCGCCATACGGTATTTCTGGGCAATTTCAGCTGTTTAGCTAGCCTAGATGCAGACCACAATGGATATTCCAAATAACTGTGAACAATTTTTTCCCTTCTTTCGGCTTCCATGTTGATTGTTTACAAAGTACAGTTTGCGGAATTTCAAAAATCATACGTGAAGCTGACAAAATTCCCGACACGTGGGCTTCCAAGAACTTCCAAATCCGTCCACCAGGAGCGCCACAATATGAACAAAAGTTTGTTCCAATTCTAAATGAAGCAAGCTTTAGATGGTGGAAATCAGTTGAACCATCACATCACTCTGTAATTCTGGAACCGGAAGTTGGATCCGAATGAAATTCAGGAACTTTTTATGAGGCTTTTATAGTGAGCAAAGTGAGTGACATATTAATGGTGCATATTGTCTGTAATTCTAGAACCTAATGTTGGAGCAAGAAAAAAATTAGGAACATTGTATGGGATCTTAGAACACTTTATTTGAACCATAGTTTGTAAAAATCAGATCGGCCATCCCCAAGCCATATTTGTCATACACAATGGCATATGATGCGGATTCCATACTTCTTATAGCACATATTGTGGTAGGCTCTTTAATTTGCTTATTCGCTCGGGTTATTTCCATTTTTGTTTGTCCGACTTGTCTTACTACTGTCTCGGCGAGTTTGATGAAAGCATTCTACTGTTCGTTGCCTGACCGATCTAGTAACATGTTTCAAGTACATCCAGCAACGCCCATGTATAATGGGCATCCATTATTAATGCATTGGGCGGTTGGTGGGGTGAAAAGGAGTAGATGGATTCTACGGGCAAAGTGGCCCAGTGGGTGGTCGACCCGTTATTGTTGACGGTATGTGTTTGTGTGGGTTGTCTGTGCATTGTATCGATTCTTTCAGTCAGCCCATTTTCTACTCACTAAAGAATAGCTTGGGAGTTTTTCAATGCACCTACTATGTACCAGTAATTGGTTTGCTGAATTGAATATAGATCATTTCATGCTGAAGCTATTTTAAGTTCCATTGTGTGTTGCGTGCGAACATACTTATGTAAAAGTGACAATATTTCTTACTTGGTATTCATAGCGAAGAGATAAGATCTGGTCCTTCGTTTTCCATTGTTCGTTTTTCTTCTGATTGAAAAAGTCCTCGGTGCGTGAGAGGAAGTAGTATAGTAAACTTAGAAGTTTCGTTCGGTACAATACTCGAACCGTCCACTACATGCTAAGTGGTGTCTTGTATGACATTCATGGTGGTCGAAGCTTATCGCTACCTATTCTTGGAATTCAGGCAAACACCGTCTTGCATGTTCGGGAATTGTCGCTTATAGAATGACGAGGCAGAGTGATATCACGAACTAACCGGAAATGATGCACGAACACGAATTGAAGTTTGATTCCTTGTGTTCTTATAAACGCCGATATTTCGATACAGCATTTTATTTTTTGCATGTTTGTCTCCAAAAGTGTGACATGATGTCACAATTATACCGAACAGACTGACGAAGAGTTTCCGAAAATTTTCTATGAATAAAATTTACATGATAAACTGACCACATTTCGTGGTAGTAATAAAATAGATTGGGTATGTTGCAAGCAATAATTTCAATATACGGAAAGCTTTTCTTCCAACGGCTTTTCGTTATACATTTTATGTAAATGACATAAACAGAAATCCGTGATAGAGTTTTGCTTTGAGAGGAGCTTGATCCGGTGAAGAAAATTGGCTTTGGTTGAAGATTATTTTGAACAGTTTTCATAAAACACTCACCAGAGTCGGTAAGCTAGTGACATAATTTATATTCAGATTTGTTGAAGACAAGTGATTTACAAAGGTAAATCTGAACTACTAGTGCATATGCAACATAAGTGCAACTTTAGCCATAACAGGAAAAAGCTGTTACTCTCTCCACACTGCGCCATGTGTATTCAAACATAACACGTCGGTCAGAGCGTCCCTGGGCTGACAAAGAAAAACAACTTTTTTTTTCCAAGTTTCGATTTTATTCATCACAGTATTTTCCTTGATGAGTACTACCATTATTTCAACAACCATCTGACATTTCTACACCCCTTTTATACCATGATTTCTCCTTTGCCCCAAAAATCTCTCAGTTTTAGCGATAACCTTATCATTCGATGCCAATCTTTTTCCAGCAAGTCGTTGAAGGTTAAATCTGGCGAATATAGTGGTAGGTATTCGAATTTCAGTTCATGGAACTTACCCATCGTAACGCTGCATCCACTTTGCAAACAATTTTGTCATATTCAAGATCTCGTGCAAAATAATTAACACATTAATGTACCGAATGTCATGAAATTGTGATAGATGACAATTGAAAGGATGTCTCTATTGAACGGGAATTTATTGACCGACGGGATAAAATCCGGAAGCTTTCGGAGCACTTGTAATTCTTTCATGTTTAAAACTACGTACATTATCATTTTCAGCCGGTTATGTATCACGTACTATTGTTGATGGAACGAATGAACCACTGAGCTACTAGCTACTTGTTTATTGAATTTTTTCCGCCATTTTTTTGTGGCTCAGTCCGTTATCGGGTGTATTTTGTGCTGTAATTATACTTGGTTCAAGTCGCAGTCGTTATAGATTTTTTGTTTAATTTTTCATTGAACATCAAGACTTGTATTTGCATATTACAAAATTTTACTTGTTCTTGAATGTAAACTTGTGTGCATTGTAACGCTCCATTTATGTGCATGTCAAAATCAAGTCAAATCACAAGTTTTTTCGAGCCCTGTAGAGGCTGACTTAAAGTAAATTGGTACAATAGGCGCGCGCCGCTAGCACTCCTCTAGCGTTGGGAATCGAAAATCTTTGACAGTTATTTGTTTATACTTCTAAATACTTGTATTCTAAACTGGTATAAGATTTATGAAAGTAGTTAATCGGGTTCAGAAATAGCGTCAAATGGAACTCGATAGAAGAAAAAAAATTGTAATTATCGATCTTGGGGGTGAAAGGTTTCACCGTGAAAAAATAGATTTCGTGAGACAAAGATGATTTGACTTGACGGGACTTGTGGGCCGACTTTCATATAACCTTGCACGGTGAACACGATGAATCAGCGTAGAATTATCTGAAATCAAAAATGTTCTTAAATTTACTCAAAGTAGGAGTTATTTCTCCCCCTCCCTTGTTCCCAAGTTATTATTTTGATTTTTAAACAGTTCGTGGCATATTTAAGCAAAAAACACGATCTTACGCTAAATTTTTTGTCAATTTTGAAATAATAAACTACCATAACTAAATTAATGTATAGTTAATCAATTCTCTAGTATATTATTATTGGAAATATAACGACCCTGTTTATAATATTTAGACTTGAAGACTGTCCCAGAAAGTATGGTCGCAACCAAAAACCGTTACCATTTCGCAATGGTTCAGAATCTGTCAATTTTTATGGCTGCATCCTGTTGTTCACACTCTTCTCTAACTACTTGTGCAGTTGTTTATTCGTTTTCATTAGTTTGTTTCGAAATGCGTGGACTTTCAGCAGAACAACGTCGAAAAATTGTGTACAAATGGTGCACAGAACGCGGACTGTCACTGAGAAAGATAGCAAAAATGGAAGGAGTAAGTGAAAAAGCCGTGCGAAATACAATCAGGAAGTTTGGTGAGGATAACACCTTTGAGAATAAACCGAAAACGGGTCGAAAATAAGGTCCTGCTAACCCTTAGTTGGATAAACGTATACTGAAGGCGTTCGAGCAAAAGAAGGAGTTTTCAGTTCGGGATGTGGCCAAAAAAGTGGGCACTTCGAAGTCAAATGTTCTTCGTGCTAAAGAACGTTTGAATCTTCGAATCTATAAGAAGCTGAAACAACCAAAACGTAGTCCGAAACAAGAAGCATCGATCAGGCCGAGGGTTCGAAAGCTGTACAATACGATTCTTGCTGGAAATTTGAACTGCATAATCATGGACGACGAAACCTACGTGAAACTCTATTACAAATCCTTGCCGGGACCACAATATTATACGGTGCGAGAAGGGCAAGTGTTAAACCAGTTCGAGACATCGATCGATAAGAAAGCTATGGTTTGGCAAGCAATTTGTAGCTGCGGTAAGATTTCGAAACCCTTCAATGAACAGCGAAATATACATCAAGGAATGTTTACAAAAACGACTTCTACCCATGATTCGAAGCCACAAGGATCCTTTTGTTTTCTGGCTAGATCTAGCTTCTTGCCACTACTCGAAATCAACGGTAGAATGGTTTACTATCAAAAATGTCACTTTCGTCCCAAAAAATAAGAATCCACCAAATTGCCCACAACTTCGACGAATTGAGAAATTTTGGGCATTAACGAAGGCACATCTTAGGAAACATGCCTTGGCAGCCGAAACCATTCAACAGTTCGAAAATGATTGGGAAGAAGTGTCAAAACTTGTCGCCAAGAAGTCTGTACGGAATTTAATGAGGAACGTTCGCAAGAAGCTAGTCTACAATGGCTAAGTAGCAAATGTTGAGAATAATATTCTGTTGTTGTAGTCTAATATTATCAGTATATCGAATAAAATTTGAATATCTTACACTTGTGAATTATTTACAGCGAAATCAAAGTGCGTCCATACTTTCTGGGACAGTCTTTATCAAATTTATGTCTTAATGAGATATAAATACCAAGATCAGATATGATTTTGAGAAAATTCGGTTAGATTCGTCGTCCTCGCGGGTACGAGAAAGCGTGATGATTTTCTCTCATTGTTTCCAAAAGTTTTAGAAAATTTTATCATAAATTCCTGATCATATTGATATTGATTGTTGTTGCGTTTAGTACAACTCGAGACATTCACGATTAAGTTCTACTCATTTTCTAAGAATATGAAAAAAACTTACTTGATTGTTTCTAAGAATATGAAAAAAAGTTTCTTTTATTCCGCTACGCAAAATTGGAAATCGAATCCCATAGGCACACTGCTACAGTGCCTTTAATATTATATTATTGAATAAAAAAAATAACGACCAATGCAGATGACCAATGATTGTCATCTGCATACAATCAGTTCGCTTTCACATCTCATCCAAGTCAGTCGATAAAACAAAACCGCTTACGTTCGGGACGGAAGAAACCAAATACAGTATTGTGTAGTGAACAATAGAGCGATCTCGAAATGAGTAAACCAAACGAACAAAAGCTACCGCCGGTACTAAAGAACACAATTATTGTTTACTTCAGGCAGTGCAAAATTCGATTTTCGATACGAGAACTCGAAGGTTTGCTTGAAGAGCAAATGCATCTTGACATTAAACGTGTACATTTACTTCAATGCAATAAGACAAATAATGTTCAGTTCGCAAAAGACAATAACAATGTGAGAATGTGGAAAGTGGAAGACCTTTTTCCCGGTATTCTAAATGGCGTACGTTTGTTACGCATGCGCTTGAGAGGCCTATACCTTCTTATGTGACTTTCGGTCAGGTTACAAGAATCCCGTACAAATCACTTGTTACATATGACAATCAGATGGCCACATGTCAATATTGCCAAAAAGCTGTTCACTACGGTAAGCCATGTGATAAACTGGACAAGGAGACAAATACACTAAAGGACAACGATGCTTCCTTCACACCAACCCCAAGCAACCCCAGTACACCTGTGACAGCCACTAACAACAATGAAGCATCTCCTTCATCGAATCCATCAGTACCCCTATAGAACAAAGTACACCAGCTGCAGTTAACAACTTACCCTCCAACCAACCAGCAACTACACCCAATGTACAACAAGGCGAATCTACAGCAACTAGCAACGAACTCAAGAATGCGAACAGTCAGGAAAACGAAAAGAAGACGAAAATCAACGGAAACAATACCACCGAGGCGGCAATGGATGACGAGACGAACCACGAACAAAGTGCCCCTCAATCTTCGCAGGAGGGAAATGGAAGCTCCTCTTCCCCTAGAAAAAGGGTGACAACGAGATCCAATACAAAAAAAAATTATTTTAAAAATCGGCTCAATCGGCCACGTAAAGCTTGTACGCAAATAGGCCTGAATAAAAATATCTTTTAAATAATCTGCATACATTTTTTTGTTTTGATTATAGAGGTTTTAATTCCTGAATATTGTTTGGATAAAAATTATGTGGAAGCATGTGCAAAAAAAGTCAAAATAAGTGCACCAACTTTTCTCAGAGATGGCTAAACCGATTCCCACACACGTAGAAAGTTTTTATGGTCCCGTATATAAAACCCCTGAGTTTCATTTGGATCTGACTTTCGATTCCGTAGTTATGAGATAAAATGTGCAAAAAAAAATGAAAATATGTGTACTAACCTTTCTTAGAGATGGCGTGACCGACTTCGATTTAAATGAATGGTCTTATGATCGAATGCAAAACTCCCGAGTTTCATTTGGATTCGACTTCCGGTTCCAGGATAATAGAATAAAGTATGTTAAATATAAAAAATATATTTTACACCATCAGTTAAAGGGGCAATACAATAAACGTAAACAGTTTTTTAAATCGGCCTAAAAACTAAAAAGCCAAACAAACCGATTCCGGTTTTATTTCAAGAATCGAAGAATATTATTTTGAAGAATATGACAGTGTTATATTTGATAGTATGCTTGATATAAGACAGGCACATTACACCACCAGGTGGATTTTTGGTATGATTTCGCTGTGCTCAAGATGTGTTCATATCTTACTTCATGCGTTTGCACCAATATAAGTAAACTGATTGTTAAGAATATAATCAAACAATAATAAACGAAATGTCATTGAGTACAGGGTGGGCCAGTTAAAGTGGAAGCATCGGGCAACCCAATAAATTGTGACATAACTGTCAGATCGATCATTCTAAGACAATTTTACCATGAAACAGTACACCAAAATAACGCATTGATATTATCTTGATCAAAAAGTTCTCGGAATCATCACCGTGTGGCGCTTTCAGTCAACCGATTAGATTTTTTGTAGGTTGCCAAATCTGTCATTGATATTCTATCAAATTTTCAGCTTGATACCTGGACATTTGTAAAAGTTGCGCTGCATTGAGTACAGCAGCGATTGTGCGTGTCCACAATGTTGTACAATTTTCAACGAGTTTGCATAAAATTTTGCGTTAAAAACAGTTTCAATAGTGCGACGACATTGCAATTGTTAGAAGAGTGTTTGAGCAACGACACTCTGAAGAAAACAGTCGTTTATCAGTGGCACGAATGTTGCAGAAGTAGCCGTGAGTCTGTGAATGATGATGTAAGAGTTTTCAGTCAAAAAATAAGGTGATACTCACAGTTCTCATTTAATACAAGGTTGTTGTGTATAATGAATTCCTTCTACAAGGCCAGACCGTCAACAAGAAGTATTATTTGGGCGTTATGAGACGTTTGCGTGAAGCAATTCGCCGAAAAAGATCAGATTTGTGGGCAAACAACTTGTGGATCTTGAACCACGATAACGCACCGTGCCAATGCCTCGTTATCCGTGAACATTTGGCTGAAAACGAAACGAATACCATTCAGCAAACACCAAATTTACCTGATTTGACTCCCTGCGACTTTTCCTATTCGGTCGACTCAAAAAACCGAACCGTAGAACGTGTTTCAGCTCCCGAGATGAGATTATAGAAGAATTGCAGATGGCTCTGATGGTCATAACTAAAACTGAATATAAATAATGTTTCGGGGATTTTATCAAGCGCTGAGGTTGCTGTCAAAGTAAAATCGTCACGCGAAACGTCGAGGCGCACGTGCGAGCTACCCAGTAAAATTTGTCGACCCGCATAAGTCCGATCATCGGTCCGATTATCGGACCGATTGAGCACGATATGGGGCCGATCGTAGCGCTTCCATCGGCCCGTCATCGGACAATTCTGCACCATTTGCATCAACCGCGTCGACCTAAGAAAGCTTTATTTTTACATTATGTATCGCTAGAGAAACAGAGCGAGGGAACATCAAACAAGGCATTTTCGAGCCGACGTCTCCCCGATAGGGTGTGAAGGAGTGTTAAACGCTATTTTGTTTTGATCATAGAGGCTTTACCGTTAAGGTCATTCGCCTCTTTGGGCCAGAAAAACTCTTGCCCTATGTTCGGGGTTGGAAATCCAAACCTCGATATATCGCATCTCTCCTGAGTATCAGACATCCGCTCTCTGCTTTGGTACATCTTCACTCTTTTGTTCTACCGATACACTATGTAAGCTCGAAACGCAATCAAAAGCTTTTGTGCACGATGCGTCCGATGCTCGGATTTACTGGGTAGTTGCATTTGATCAAAGCAAACCTATTAGAATCGCTTCGCCTCGGTCCGCGTTCCGCGTTCACTCTGACATCAGCTTGACATAAGTGTGTTGCAGTCGATGGGGATTACTTTGAAGGGGACAACGTCGATTTTGATGAATAATCTTGTATTTTTGATTTTCTGAATAAACTCTGGGAACTTTTTGATCAAGGTAGTAATATCAAATACAAATTTGGTAATATGATTAGTAGGTTCTGTTAGGTTTAAGGATTTTTAGATCCTGGAATAAATGAAAAATAATATCATTCATCACGATGCAATATTGTGTACTAAGTGTCCAGACAAAAGGGGCAATGTGATTCAATGCGACGAAAACAGGAGCGATTTGATTCTCCCCTAACCTTATTCGAAATCATAAAATCTGAGCATCAACACGATGCACACACTTACAGATGTTCATCAAAAGTCAGTATAATATGCATTATACATGACTGTAAACCGTACACAATCCTGACCCAGCGAGCGTTTCTCCCAATGATTCCGGTGGGAGCTGTCGACTTGATGATTCGTTAAGTTCAGCGGTAACATTTCAAATCTTTAACTGATATGACAAAAGTACAGACACTCAATTGGTTGATAAGCTGTGGCTATGTGGAGTTTAACAGCATAAATTGTGGATCCATTGTTAGATATGCGTCCCGTTGTCTACGTCAATCGCGATGCTTTACATGAATAGTCTCTGTTGCACAATAAGCTCTTTGTTCGTGGCGCGTTCTAAAACAATCTACTACAACAAAATGAGAATGACTATGCTAGGTCGGGATGTGTGCGGTGGAGTGTGCGCGCCCTTAATATCAGCTACTGAGGCTTGCTAAGCTGAATGTGTGCGTACTGTACTGTACTGTACTGTACTCTATCCACCACTCCGTACGAAGGAAAAACGGTGGAAAACAAATGGAAACAAACACAAAGGAACCACACAGCCGCCCTCAACTGGAAGCGGCTGGTTTAAGCGACGGCAAGATGGATAATCGTTTGTTTTATGCTTTTGCCATTATAGTCCTGCCGCACCCGAGGCTGTTCTCGTTTCAGTAGTTGTGAAGCTGTCCGCTTGTCAATTTTATCTTCTTAGCTGTAGACTGTAGTGCTAGCTATCTGTGTGTCTTTCACTCGAGCCGTTGCTCTGAATCGCGATATTAGCAATCAATTGAAAATGATCTACTTTATGTGGGTATGCGGTTTCGGACTATTAAATATCCAAAGGCAGAGTCTGTCGATCTCTTTCTTTTTTTGGTTTCGATGTACAGATTTCAATCTACAAAACCAAGTACTTCGGTATATTCCAGCAATTAAAGATTGAAATATAACATTACATTAGCGGGATGGTATGGTCGTTTCTATTATTCGACTGATGTATACATAAAAAGTCTGCTACATGTATTATTGATAGGCACCAGTGCCATGCTTTGTGAAGCATGCTGCTCATCGCCATTATTTATTAATGTTTTGCATCCACCGACCGCTCAACCGTAATAATAGACGGAACCGAAATAAATATACTTATTCAACGACTCCGTTCGTTTATTATTGGTGTTAGCGAAGCCGCAGACATTTAAAACTCGGCGCATTATTTCACCAGAAGCGTTTGTCTCCATTAGAAAGCTAAATTAAATGGAGATACATGGTCTTTTAATATTACTGCTCGTTGAGTAATGCGAGAATAATTTAACTAATTTAAAAATTATCACTGAGTTTTGCACCCTGTTCCGAGTATTTCCGGGTTTGAGTTTACAATAATTTTTCTCTCAGCTAAATCGTCTGGAATGTGATTCGGAATGATTCAGCACAATGTCAAAATGGATTCCAAATCAAATTGTTGCATCCGAACCGAGCCGATTCGCCGTCATTTATGGCATCTGATTAGGAATCTATTTGGAACTGAATTCAGAATCAAATTCCGGACGATTTAACTAAGTTACTGGACGCGGATGCTGCTTCATTCGAACTGGATTTGTTTGAAGTTAGAAACAATAATAATAAACAGATCACGTTTAACCCAAACTGTTCTGGTTGGTTCGTCAATAATTATTTATGCTTAGAAAATTTTCCAATCACTTATGAGCTCAACTAGAAAATTGAAACTGCGATAAAGTTATCACAGAGGCGGAACTGGAACCCGTAGTTTTCTCTCAACCGGGGAAAATCTTTGTTGTTACTAGAGGCCGTTTATACTATTGCGCAATCCACAAATGTCACGGGAAAAGGATACTTGTTAGTAGAAAATTGTATTCAATAGAAAATAAATGGTGTCAAAGGAGCCCAGATCGACATGATAATTTTAATTAGTTAATACGATAGTTAATAGTTAATCTTTATACGCAAATAAAGACTGTCCCAGAAAGTATTGACGCAACCAAAAACCGCTGCCATTTTGTAATGGTTCAGAATCTGTCAATTTTTATGGCTGCGTCCTGTTGTTTACACTCTTCTCTAAACACTTGTGCAGTTGTTTATTCGTTTTCATTAGTTTGTTTTGAAATGCGTGGACTTTCAGTAGAACAACGTCGAAAAATTGTGTACAAATAGTGCACAGAACGCGGACTGTCACTGAGAAAGATAGCAAAAATGGAAGGAGTAAGTGAAATAGCCGTGCGAAATGCAATCAGGAAGTTCGGTGAGGATAACACCTTTGAGGATAAACCGAAAACGGGTCGAAAAAAAGGTCCTGCTAACCCTCAGTTTGATAAACGTATACTGAAGGCGTTCGAGCAAAAGAAGAAGGTTTGGGATGTGACCAAAAAAGTGGGCACTTAGAAGTCAAATGTTTTTCGTGCTAAAGAACGTTTGAATCTTCGAACCTATAAAAAGCAGAAACAACCAAAACGTAGTCCGAAACAAGAAGCATCGATCAGGTCGAGGGTTCGAAAGCTGTACAATACGATTCTTGCTGGAAATTTGAACTGCATAATCATAGACGACGAAACCTACGTGAAACTCGATTACTGATACTTGCCGGGATCACAATATTATACGGTGAGAGAAGGGCAAGTGTTAAACCAGTCCGAGACATCGATTGAAGCCGAAAAATTTGGTAAGAGAGCTATGGTATGGCAAGCAATTTGTAGCTGCGGTAAGATTTCGAAACCCTTCATCACCACTGCTTCAATGAACAGCGAAATATACATCAAGGAGTGTTTACAAAAACGACTTCCACCCATGATTCGAAGTCACAAGGATCCTTTTGTTTTCTGGCCAGATCTTGCTTCTTGCCACTACTCGAAATCAACGGTAGAATGGTTTACTATCAAAAATGTCGCTTTCGTCCCAAAAGACATGAATCCACCAAATTGCCCACAACTTCGACGAATTGAGGAATTTTGAGCATTAACGAAGGCACATCTTAGGAAACATGTCTCGGCAGCCGAAACCATTCAACAGTTCGAAAATGATTGGAAAAAAGTGTCAAAACTTGTCGCCAAGAAGTCTGTACGGAATTTAATGAGGAACGTTCGCAAGAAGGTGCACCAGCTAGTCTACAATGGCTAAGTAGCAAATGTTGAGAATAATATTCTGTTGTTGTAGTCTAATATTATCAGTATATCGAATAAAATTTGAATATCTAACACTTGTGAATTATTTACACCGAAATCAAAGTGCGTCCATACTTTCTGGGGCAGTTTTTAGTGTGTGAAAATACTTTACCGTACACTCTTAGAAAAAATGAAATTTACGCTTGGCGTAAATTCAAGTATGCCGTAATTTCTTCGGTGATGACACAATATTACATCCACTAACCTGTAAAAATGAACTTTGCATCTGTATCGATGTGTGTTTCAGATAAATCAACTGTTAAGTTAATAATATGACTTATCTGTACATGTTTTGTATTGTGAATGTAAGTGACGCTCCTTTTATGTGCATCTATAAAGATGTATCATTTTCTAAGTGTGTGGCTTTGGAATGGTTTCCACATTAAAACCAATCGTAGGGATAGTTTTCACGACTTCGTCAAGCTTTAGTTTATACAGGATAGTCGTTCTACCAGGCGCATCCAATCCAACTGCCAACAATATGAATACATGAAATTCGATAGTAAACATTTACTTGCAAATTAATGATAGTTTCTAAACAAATTGAAATTTATAGAATTCATGTGACGTCACATATAAACCGACAAACCAATTTAATAGTTTAATCACAATTTAATTCAATCCGTAGAGTTGTTTTGTTATATCTGCAATTGTTATCACACTCACTCATTAAATTCTCATCTGTTTTTTTTCGAAAAGCGTGGTTAAAACGCTAGAAATTGTAAGATCCATTCTGAAAACTTCAAAATTGTACCCGTCAAATTATATAAGAATGATATGCAAAATGCTAATTTATGAATTGCAAGGAATGCTGCAAACGATTTTCATGAAAACAAGTTGACAATTTAAAAACGCATTAAGGGTTTAAATACACTTCAGCAATAGGAGACGTTAAGGCGAAATACTTGACCTATTGGAAGGATTTTCAATAATTTTGGCGTTTAAGATGAATTAATATCTACAAACCAATTCACACCCTCTCATTCTGCTATTAACGCCGAAGGTGTTGGCACCCAGTCGACACCGTTCTATTGACCAAATGCCATCATAGACACACGGGGAGGCATGAGATAGGAACTTGTGAACTCTAATACCGTTTTCGTTTATTGATCAGAGCAGCCCGGGAGCTGACCCAGAGTCGCCAAAACAACTTTTGATGAGTTTGTTTTAGCAACCTGGTGTCGCTCTAGATCGGACTTCAATCGCCTAGTTTCGCTCTGAAAATATTCTCGGGTCGCACCACGCATCCATGCAAGTTTGTTTATTTTTTCTTTTTTATATGAGTTGTTGTCTAGGGCGCGTAACACGTGTTCGTTTTACTCGGATTCAGAGTAGCCCGCGTGTAGGTTCTAAAACGAAAACGGTATAAGTTATCTATACTTTTAACGACTCTTCTCATATCAATTTTTGATGAGTTGATAAACTGATTTATTTACGTTTCTCATTCAGCTCATCAGTGCATTAGCAGATTATGTTGATCTACTAATGCCACCTCGCGGATCAACATCATCCGCTAAGCAGACGTAAAATCATTGCTATTTGCAACACACTTATTTTACACTAAATGTGCAATGTCTATTCTGACGCGCCGAAAGTAACAAAACCAATTGACGGCAATGCTGGCCGCCAACAGATAGTAGCCATTTGGGGGGTTTGGGACCTCTTGGGTTCCGGTTTGTGCTGAAGTGCACATGACTAAATTGAATTATTTACGTTTCGCATTCAGCTCATCAGTACATTAGCAGATTATGTGCAAAAACCGACTTTTGAACCGAGACCCGGAGGGCCGAATGTCACATACCATTCGACTCAGCTCGACGAGCTGAGCAAATGTCTATGTGTGTGTTTTTCTCAATCTTAGATTCAAATCAGGGGTGGAAATAGGCAAATTTTTTGATTCACAGTAAATAAAAATAGTCAGTTTATCTTTTCATATCACATATTTATTGTAAATATTATAATGAATTTTGAAATGAATGATTTTTGATAAGATTATTTTGATTTTATTTAGAGTTTAAAAAGGTCTTCAATTTCATTTCCCTGTATAGTGGGATCGTAATTTTAGTTTTGTTACCTAATTTTTTAATTCATGGTGTTTGTTTTTTTTTTGGTTCACAATCGGAAATCTTGTTTCACATTTTCATGAGTAAAATGGGCTTATTTCCACCTCTGATTCAAATGAAAGGTTCCATGGTCCTATACAAAGTTCCTGAATTCCATTTGGATCCGACTTCCGGTTCCTGAATTGCAGAATGATATGCACCAAAAATGTGAAATTAACGTCACTCAATTTTCTGGAAGATGGTTGAACCGAGTTTCACAAACTTAGATTTAAATTAAAGGTCTCGCAGTCTCATACAAAGTTCCGGAGTTTCATTTGGATCCAATTTCCGGTTTCGGAATTACAGCATGATATGTACCAAATATGTGGAAATAATGCATTAAAAACGTGAAAATAATGTCACTCACTTTTTCCGGAGATGGCTAAACCGATTCTTATTCTTCAAACTTATATTCAAATAAAAGGTCTTATGGTCTCATACAAGGTTCCGGAATTTCATTTGAATCCAACTTCCGGTTCCGGAATTACAGGGTGATATGCATAAAAAATGTGAAAATAACGCAGCAAAAATGTGAAAAATATGTCACTCAATGTTCTCGGAGATGGAAGGTCATAAGGGCTGAGGCCAGTAGGTCGCGTAAAACCACGTGGCTCGCTGTGCGTATTACATTTCTCTACATGCTCTCTCGCCAATGTTCAAAATGACTCTCGATGTGGCCGGGTTGCCAAGAAAATTTTGATATTTTCGGTTCCAAGTTTGACTACATCGCATAAAATCCAAGAAAGCTACCGCTGGCGTTTGGCAGCCTTTTTGAGCCAATTGTATTTCTCTGTCATGTTCCGTTACGTTACCAGGGAACTGGAGCAGCAAAAATGGCGCCGCCATAGGAATCGACTTACCTTCACAAAATAACTTTCACTTAATTTTTATCGCGACCACATATATGTTTTTATGCACTAATCGCATTTAAATTCAATTATCTAGACATTGTCAGGATAGATTTTTGATCCATGCTTTTGAAGGCGAGATATTTAATGAACAAGTTGAAAGTTGCCGTTTTCAGCTATGCCGTTCTTCCTTCAGAAAAAGACTTTCCCGACCGCTAAAGACAATGGATCATTCTAAAATTTTCACAGAATAATCTAAACTAATTTTTTAAGAGATTATCAGTTGGGTTTTTTATATTCGTCACCGTTTCTGAGAAAATCAGATTTGAAGCGTGAAAATAGTCCTTTAAAACGCCCTAAAACACACTGGCCTCAGCCCTTAAGATATCATAAGAATATCCCTATTTCCATTCGGATCAAACTCATTGATAGTCCCATAAATGATTGGCTGAATTTCGTCCAAGTCCGACTACAGGTACATTTTTTTCCCAAAATTCAAATCGTAAGCGTAAAAAACATGTAGGTCATATTAGTGCATGGTTGAATAAACCGAATGTCACTATGCCGATGTCCAGCTTTCGGTTCCGGTTGTACCGACAATAGAAATCAAATGTGATAAAATTGAGCTCACTTCACTTTCTCACATATGATTGAATAGATTTTCACAAGCCTAAATTCAAATGTAGTATATCAATGTAGTAGTATTATGCAGCAGAAATCTTCAAAACTTTTTTAAGTTGTAGAATTTCGGGGAATTTCTGCTGTAATATATAGAAGAAAATTAATCATTGCACCAGTAGGTGGATTAAAATAGGCCTTATTACACGCTCTTGAAATTAATATTTTTCTACTCATCACCATGCAATTTCGGAACCAGAAGTAGTGTTCATATGAAGGTCAGTATTGTTATAATAGTAGGTGAGACCTTTCATTTGAATCTAAATTTGTAGAAACCTATTTAGCCTACTCCGAAAAAATTCAGTGCATATTGCTTTTTTCGCACAGATCACCCCGTTATTCCGCAACCGGAAGTCCGGATTCCCGGATAAAGTTCAACAGCGTTCTATGGGACTATAAGACCGTTTAGGAAATCAAGTGCATGTTTCAGGGTTCCAACAAACATGTAATATTTAATTTAACAAATGAAACCTGCGTTTTTGTAACTTCTGCATATGTAAGTCAAGATAAACAGCATGAATCAGTAGCATAACACATGTAGTAGGATTATTATTATTATTATTATTATTATTATTATTATTATTATTATTATTATTATTATTATTATTATTATTATTATTATTATTATTATTATTATTATTGATTATTGACATCACTACACCATCGACACGGTTTTACTGCACTACCGGCTGTGAAAATTGCATATTTTTTTCAAATAAACTTCAATTCATTGACATTCTTTTTTCATATATAATTCATTTTAACCCGGCTTTACATTCTTTTATTCTTTCGGTCGCACTTATGAAATGGCAAAAAAAAATTTATCAACCGCAGCACCGTCCTTTGCCAATATCACACACTACTAGCAGACATTCGTAACCGTTTCGTTTTCTTTATAGCGTGTACGAAATCGAACAAAGCACGCATCGTTCGTTTTATGTTTTCTTCTTCCACGTTACACGGTATTGTATATGCCAATTTAAAAGCTTCGACACTAATCGCCCAGTAACTGAGGAACCGGAAGTTGTATCCGGATGAAATTTCACAGTAGTTTGAAAGATAATATGACCTTTTTTTTCCATGAACACGTTTATTTCTTAAGGCAATTTCTTCGCCGTAGCATCACTTTTACATAGAATTCTTATCCTAATATAATACTAATATAGTCACAACGATTTGAGTTTAATAAAACATATTCTTCTTATTTTTTAAATATCATATTAGGTATTTCGTTATTTATTATTAAATCTAATTAGGAACATTATTTGAACCAACTGATTAACGCTATAAATTATAAAATAAGCTGAACTTTTTGTACATTTTGTTGTTAATTTCGTAACCTATTCTGAGTTTTTTTTATCAGCACATCATTTTTATTAAAATTTTGCTATTGGATGAACTAATGGACGCAGTAGGAGTCAGAACTAACCCTCAAAAGGGTCAACTATTAAATTGAAACTTCAATTGTCTTTATGAAGTGATAAAGAAGTTTCATGTATGAAGGGTCACGACAAGCAAGAATGTCGCGAACTGGAACATTGGATAGTCTACCTTGGGTACGCAAGGAATTTATTAGTTGAGATCTGACATCACGATACTCCACGCATGTCCAAACGACATGATCAATATCGCGATAGCCTTCACCACAAGCACAATGATTAGTTTCGGAAAGTCCAATTCGAAGGAGATGTGCATCTAACGTGTAGTGATTGGACATGAGTCTGGACATCACACGAATGAAATCCCTACTCACATCCAGTCCCCTGAACCATGCCTTTGTCGATATTTTAGGAATAATTGAGTGCACCCACCGTCCCAGATTATCTCTATCCCAAGAAGCTGGCAAGTGTTCTTTGGCGAGTCGCGCTATAAAATTCGTTGAAAGCAATCGGTCGCTCATAAATTTCACCTTCAATAGCACCACGTTTGGCAAAACTATCGGCTCTTTCATTGCCTGGAATGGAGCAATAAGCCGGGACTCAAACTATAGTGATTTGATAATTATTATTCAATATGTCGTTCAGGCACTGTTTTATTTTGCCCAAGAAAAACGGTTGATTTTTGCCAGCAGCGTTTGAACGAATGGCTTCAATTGCACTCAGACTATCTGTGAAGAGAAAACAATGGTTTGGAGATAATTTGACGATTACACTCAAACTGTAATGAACTGCTGCTAACTTTGCTATATAAACAGATGCAGGTTCTTGAAGCCTAAATGAAACCGAAACATTATTGTGAATATACCAAACCCAGTAGCCTCTTCAATTCGTGATCAATTCGTTGAATCAGGGACATTTAGGTCCGTGACAAACATTTTCTCTGAGTCAATAAGCCTGAACTTACTTGTAAATATTTATGGGATTTCCATCGAGCGTAGGTGTTCCGGGATTCCACGCACTTCGCGCTGCATGAATGTGTCGAAAAATAGAGTTGAATCAGGGACATTTAGGAGGGTGTCACGGATAGGAATTGAAATCTTGAAGGGTTGATTTCCTGTGACATATGGTTAAAATATAATGTCATGAATCTTGTTTGAGATTGAAGCTCAACTAACCTTTCGAAGTTATTAATAACTAGGGGATTCAGTACCTCACATCTTATTATCAGTCACGACGAAAGCTCCCAAAAACGATCCTTCAATGGAAGAACTCCCGCCAGAACTTCAAGACTCATTGTATGTGTCGAGTGCATGCAGCCTAAAGCAATTCGCAAACAACGATAATAAATTCGCTCCAGTTTGATAATATAAGAGTTTGCAGCGGAACGAAAGCAAACGCATCCATATTCCATCACTGAAAGTATCGTTGTCTGATACAGTTTTATTAGATCTTCCGGATGAGCACCCCACCAAGATCCTGTTATTGTTCAAAGAAAATTTACTCTTTGTTGGCATTTTGTTATCAGAAACTTAATGTGTCCTCCCCACGTGCATTTGGAATCAAACCACACCCCGAGGTATTTGAAAGTCAAAACCTGTTGGATCATTCTTCCCATCATATGAAGCTGAAGCTGCGCGGGATCATGCTTTCTTGAAAAGACAACCAGCTCCGTTTTCTCCGCAGAGAATTCGATACCAAGACGAACAGCCCAAACGGACAAGTTATCTAAGGTATCTTGCAATGGTTTTTGCAGATCAATAGCTTTGGGTCCAGTAACTGAAACCACGCCATCATCTGCCAATTGTCTTAGTATGCAGGGGGTTACTAAACAGCTGTCAATGTCATTCACGTAAAAATTATAAAGGAGCGGACTGAGACATGAGCCTTGCGGTAGACCCATGTAGCTAATTCTGAATGTTGCCAAATCGCCATGTGCAAAATGCATGCGTTTCTCTGACAAAAGATTGTTCAAATCATTATTTATAACCGCTGGGAGTCCATGTTGGTGGAGCTTGTCTGAAAGAACATCAATGGAAACTGAATCAAATGCTCCTTTAATGTATAAAAATACAGATGCCATTTGTTGCTTTTGAGCGAAGGCAATTTGGATGTCAGATGAAAGTAATGCAGTAGATGTCGAAGAATAATTTTTTCGAACAATTTTCTGATGCAGGACAACATTGCAATGGGTCTATATGAGTTGTGATTGGAAGCTGGTTTCCCCGGCTTTTGAATGGCGATAACTTTCACTTGCCTTCAGTCAGGTGGAACAATATTTTGCTCAAGAAACTTGTTGAACAATTCCAACAAACGTCTTTTTGCGAAAATTCCATCATTGAAAAGGGGCTATCAATGGTACCATTGTTTGGAGAAGACTCCCTAATAATGCTATGCGTAGGAACAGAATCTGGACAAATTTTCCTCGCAAAATCAAATATCCATCGGTTTGAGTATTCCAAGACAAACAACTACATCTGAAGGTTTTCTGGAGACACCAAAAAAAAGTTTGGTATGATGCCAAAAAATTAAAAGAAAAACTTAAAAAATAGAACGGGGACCAAACGGGGATATTAATTCCAGCAGATATATTCGGTTGTTCCCCGGTAACGGTACTGGCAGCTGTCACGTTGAGTTTCAGCTTTATGATCGTATGAAGTATAATTTACATATCATCGCACACTAGCATTTTATGATGCTCACATGAAGTAGAACATTTTTTCTCCACGTTTTCCAGCCTAAATCAGAAGCGGAAGGAAACGAACGTCAGGGGATGTGAACAGTCCAAGAAAATGTTTCTTTTTGGAAAATTCTTCCTGATGAGTATATACGAAAAAGTGGTGTGATATCTTCGAAGCTGAAGGAGAGGGGCACACTGCACACTGCGGATGTGGACTGCAGATATTCCGGTATCAGAGCAGAATGAAAGCGCCAAGAAGTCCCATGGACTACACTCAAGGATGAGTCCACGAAACATAACGGTTACACTTCGAACAACGAAAATGCTGAACCATGTGATGGTTTGTAAAATACCAAGCAAGAAACAGTATGCAAAAAGGTGGGGTTGAATATGAGTTACGCAGCATTATTGTTCGAAGGTTGGTTCCATTTCATCACTGCTCTGTTTGGTCCTTGGATGAGTTGCGAGTGTGCCAACACATAAACCTATAAACACATGCAATAAATAGTGACAATTTTCTCCAGCATATCAAAACCACTGTTAACAGCACTATAACATCAGCTTTTAGTACGGTACATAGTTGTATCCTTAAAAACAAACATCCATCAGTGTTAAAGTTTAATGAAATTTCAAGATTCGGCATCTAATGACTTTTTAAGGGGCATCAATTCTTTTGACATTTCTTTTCGTTATTGAGTTCTATATTCATGAACCTATATTCAAACCTTCGCTCATTCATCCGTCAGCACAAAAACTTTACCACGTCTTTTATTTATTTGCGTACTAATAAGGTAAAGGTTTGTTACATGGCCCCCTTTAGAGATATTTCTGAATTTGTTAATATTTTTTTGATTCGAGAATATGAGTATTTTGTTGCAATACGGTCAGTCCCGTACCCAGGATTTGGTTTCGGGAGGGGCCCAGAATGAAAAAATAATGTTACTGAATATTGCTTAAGCAGATAATTTCCGGTGTGCCATTTACTGGCGTTTTTAACAGACACCTTAAACTTTTACACTGAAACTATCATTATTAGATATTTAAATAAAATTTGTGACTAAGGAGTGTATCGAAAAGTAGTTAGCAACATTGATTATTGAATAAAAAAGCGAAAAAAAACATATTTTGACATCAGTTTTCGATATATTGTAGAAAAATTACATTTTTATGCATTTCACTGATTATATTGAAGAAAATCCTAGTTTCTGTGAAACTCTCGCACTTTGGACTTGACATTCTTCATTGAATTCTGCACAATTACTTTTGTGACTTTCCTGGTGGCAGCTGTCCAGTTTTTTTTAGCTTCTGCATGTTTTGGGACACTGTACCTTCCTTCCGAAAGTGCCGCTTGACAATTGCTCAATGCCTTTCAATTGGCCGAAGATCCGGGCAGTTCGGTGGTTTGATGTTCTTTTCCACGAATTGTACATTATTTTTTGACAACCACTGTAGAACGGAGTTTGCGTAGTGGGATGAAGCCAAATCCGCCCATAAGAGAGGAGGAGTTTTATGCTTTCTGTACAGTGGCAGCATTCTCTTCTTCAAACATTCTTCCTCATACACCTTGGCGTTAATTGTACCCTTCATGAAGAAAATCGACGACCGCAAACCACAGATACAAATTGCTTGCCAGACCAACACCTTCTGCCCAAACTTTTCCATCGCCACCGTGGTGTCCGCGTCGTCCAGGTCCTGGTACACCGATTTCGTATAATATTGCGGTCCGGGCAGCGCTCGAGAGTCTTCCTTGGCGTAGGTTTCGTCGTCGATCAGGATGCATCCGTCTTTATTCTGTAGAATCCGGTTATACAGTTTTCGCGCTCTTGTTTTGGCTTGAACTTGCTGTACCAGGGCCTTTTCCGGCACCTTCTGTTTCTTGTACGTTGAACTGCTTGGCCAAATCCCGCGTCGACGCCGATGGGTTTTTACTGATGTACTCAACCACTTTCAAGTCCCGGCCGGGCTGGCTGGGACCCGTTTTCCTACCGGATCGGGGCAAATCCTTCATGGAAAGGGTCTTACCGAACTTCTCGATAATATTTTTGACAATGGTGTGGTGCACTTTTACCCGTTTTGCAATTTCGTTGTACGTGATACCACTTTCTGAGCACCAAGTGTGCAGAATTTTCTTTCGCCTTTCCGGATCAATTCGACTCATCATTGGAACGATAAATCGTACCGAAACCAATCGATTGCGCAGCTGTTATTGACATGTAAACAAACATGTCACCGCAAAACACGCTGCTTAAAATTAAGCCATTTCAGAGTAATAACTGTTTGAATATTGCTAACTACTTATCGATACACTCCTTATGACCGAGAGAAAGTTATTATATTACATTTCTTAACGTTTAATGTTATGCCATTTCAATCCCACATGTTTAAGACCTTCTAAGGCTGTGAACCATTTCGCGGTTAATTTTAACTGTTGGTTAAAATCTGACACTTGAGTGGTTATTTTGTGTCTACTAGTTAAGTTTAATTAAAACTGCGGCCCATTTTAAATTTTGACGGATGGAAAGCTATTTGGGTTTATTTTGTTATGGAAATAATCTTGACTAAAGAAGTGATATTAGAATTTTCTTTGCAAGATTTTTTTCAGTGTCGGAAAATAACCATCGATCTGTCAAAAATAACCATGCTTTCGAGCAGGTTTATTTTTGACAACATCAAAATAACCATTCGAGTGTTAACCAAAAGTTAAAATTAACCACGAAATGGTTCACAGCCTAAATGTCCATTTCTAGAGCAAAAAAAACCAGGACTTGTGATGAATTTTGAGAAGTGGTCCGAGAAGATCCTTTACTTCGATTCGTGGAGAACGGAAAGCATCTTCTAAATTTGTAGGTCATATTGGTTGATGACCATACAAACTTACTTTAGCTATACAGGTTTCGGTATCAGGTTCCGAAATTAGCGGCCTAAAATTCCAAAACGAAATTCACATCGATTTCTCAGAGATGTCTTTAGGTTTGGGAATGGATAACAGTTCGAGTAGACCAAATCAGGTGAACAAGGTGGATGGGCAATTAATTGGAGCACTAAATCGTTGATTTTAACTATGGTATCGATGCTCATGTGCTGCATGTAAGACCCTTTCACAGCGATTTCGGTCTTTAATCAATTTAGTACTCCAAAACTATACTATGACAATCCCAGAAAACAGGCATCATGATCTTTCCGACCCATTAAGCCTCCTTTCCAGGCACTTATGCCGCGACGACTTCAGTCCATTGTCGTTTAATCATTCATTTCTCTGGCGTATAATAATAGATCCAGCCAAACTTGTACTCGAAGTGCACTTGCGCTTGTCTTTTTAGTCCTAAATAAGTATGTGCGAGATCCAGCAACAGGATATCTTTCGAATTTTCAGAATCTTTGTTTTTTTTTCAATAATAGATGTTTTAACCTTATGGTCATTCGCCTCTTCGGGGTAGAAAAACTTTCTGATCCTATGTTCGGGTTTGGGAATCGAACCCAGGCGGGCTGCGTGAAAGACATCGACTTACCCATCACGCTATACCCGTCCCCTTGCAGAATCTTGCTCAACTATGGTAAGCTCGTGCACTTTCATATTCCAGTCATCCAGAATAATTAAGTGTACTTTTATTATTGTCGTTCATTTTGCCCCGTATTTAATTTTCATTTTATTTAGTTTTGACACTGTTCGCTTCGAATCAAACATTTATTTTATTTCTGTTTCTCATTTCGGGAGGGGCCAGGGCCCCTCGGGCCCCCCCTCTGGGTACGTGCCTGAATACGGTTGAGAAACATAATTTCGTAATGATCCTGGTAGAAGTGATGAAAATATATTGAAAAAAAAAACACATTTCCCAAAACGACCACATTCTCAGTTTTTTCGCTTGCCTTGAACATAATGCCCCATCAGCCATATAATATGCCTCGTAACAAATCAGTGGTATGCCCCACAGCACTGATGCGTTATGCTCCTTGAAATGTCAAAATTTGAAAAAAATAGAAAATGGAATTTTCAGAAGTTATTTGCGCAGTTAGCTAATTGCAGTTGGGAAGCAACATTTTCGATCCTCCCAATGATGCACACTTCCGAAAAACATGTGATTTTACGTATTATCAAATGCACATAAATGGAACCTCACAGTTCACGCAGATTTGCGTGGAAGAACATTCAATATTGTGACTAAAACTCCATTATATGAAATAAAAAAAAATGAATATTGATTGCGACCGCCACACGACCTAAACAGAGAATCATTGAATCACAAAGTACGTCTGTTAGTCGACTGAACCACAGAAGCACACATCTGCTTGGCAGGTAAAATGTGCATTTAAATTCATACAGCAAATAGTACCTGCTAGCAAAGTTCAAGTTACAGTCGAAACCAGTAAAATTCATGCTAATCTAACAGAGCAATTCCATGTGGAATCGGCTGACTGTTGGCACGACCCCTTCGATTTACATGAAACTTTGCATGTATGTTCTTTGTAGCAATTGAAGTGTTTTTCACTGGTCTAGAGATTTTTTTTCACTCAAGACTAATTTATGAAAAGGGCGTATGTGTTTTAGACGTATTATTATCAAACAATTATAACTAGAAATACATAGCTTCTACAAAAAATATGTCTAAGGAGAATTTGTAGGTAATCGATTGAACTTTCTAAATAAATATACACTGAAAAAACAATCTTCCGATTATTCGTGAAATCGAAAATTAAATTAATTTTCCGATTTTTTAAAATTTTGTATCACAAAAAAACGTCAAGTTATAACAAAACTAATGAATGTATTAGAAAGTTGGAGAGATGATGAATAAAAAAAATTCCCGAGGAAAAGCTTTTGAACAATTTTCGAATAACGATGTTTTTATGAATAAATGCATTTGAGCAATGACATATTATTTTCCAAGCTACGTTCAATGAAAAAGCTCATAGGAAGCTACTTCCTAAGTTCTCCATCGTCAAATTTATTATATTTGTAATACTCGTGAAATTTAGAAAAAAATTATTCTAAATATTTGTAATCTTTGACATCAAGGAGATGCGAGCAGCTGTTTTTCTGATTATTTTAAAAACAAAATCGAAGAAAAATCACTGGTTTATAAAAATCCTACGTTCAGCAAGGGAGTAGCCGCCATTTTTAAAAAATACCTACTATTAAGTATAAAAGTTTACCTACGATATAAAAGATTACCTATATATATATATTTCTGATATTACATCTTTTAAGATTTTATCTGATCAACAATTCTTCTCCATGTAACTCGACCCATGGCGCCCGATACTATCCAGGTTTCGCTCCACTTGGTCCAGCCACCGTGCACGCTGCGCTCCTCTTTGTCTTGTACCTGCCGGATTAGAGGTGAACACCAACTTGGTGGGGCTGTTGTCCGGCATTCTCACGACATGTCCCGCCCACCGTACCCTTCCAGCCTGGGCTACTTTCCGGATACTTGGCTCACCGTAGAGTTGCGCTAGTTCATGGTTCATTCTTCTCCTCCACACTCCATTCTCATGCACACCACCGAAGATCGTTCTCAGCACCCTCCTTTCGAAGACTTCGAGTGCTTGCAGGTCCCCCTCGAGCATTGTCCACGTTTCGTGCCCGTAGAGAACCACCGGTCTTATCAGTGATTTGTACATGGTGCACTTCGTGCGGGGGTGAAGTTTCCTGGATCTCAATGTTTTGTGGAGTCCATAGTAGGCACGACTTCCGGATATAATGCGCCTCCGGATCTCCCGGCTGGTGTCGTTGTCCGCAGTCACCAGTGAGCCAAGATAAATGAACTCGTCAACCACCTCGAACTCGTCAACCACCTCGAACTCGTCAACCACCTCGAACTCGTCGCCGTCGATCGTAATACTGCTGCCCAGACGTTGCCTATCGCTTTCAGTTCCGCCAGCCAGCATGTACTTTGTCTTAGACACATTTATCCTCAATCCTACTCGTGCCGCTTCGCGCTTTAGTCGGGTATACAGATCTGCTACCGTCTCCTTGTTTCTACCGATTATATCCACGTCATCAGCGAAGCACACGAATTGTCCGGACTTCGTGAAAATCGTGCCCCGCATGTTGAGCCGCGCTCTTCGCATAACTCCTTCAAGTGCGATGTTGAACAGCAGGCAGGACAACCCATCACCTTGTGTTAATCCCCTACGTGATTCGAACGGTTCCGAGAAACCGCCCGCAATCTTGACACAACACTGTACACCATCCATCGTAGCCTTAGTCAGTCTTGTCAGCTTCCCAGGGAAGCCGTTCTCGTCCATAATTTTCCATAGCTCTACACGGTCTACCGTGTCTTATGCGGCTTTGAAGTCGATGAAGAGATGATGCGTCGGGACCCGGTATTCACGGCATTTTTGGAGGATTTGCCGTATAGTGAAGATTTGGTCGTTTGTTGATCTGCCGTTGATGAACCCGGCCTGATAACTCCCGACAAATCCATTTTCCAGTGGTGATAGGCGCCGTAACAGGATCTGGGATAACACTTTGTAGGCGGCATTTGACACTGTGATTGCCCTGTAGTTTGCACAGTCCAGTTTGTCACCTTTCTTGTATATCGGGGTGATGACCCCTTCCTTCCACTCCTCCGGTAGCTGTTCTCTGTCCCAGATCTCTTCGATTATTCGGTGCATGCATTCCGTCAGTTTCTCCGGTCCCCTTTTGAAGAGTTCTGCTCCTAGACCATCCTTACCAGCTGCTTTGTTGTTCTTGAGCTGTTGGATAGCCTCCTTAACCTCGTTCATAGTGGGCACTGGTACATCTCCGTCGGCTGCGACACTGACATAATCTTCCTCCTCCAACGCCTGATTGTCCGCCTGTGCACTATTCAGATGTTCATCGTAGTGCTGCCTCCACCTTTCGATCACCTCACGTTCGTCCGTCAGGATGCCACCTTCCTTGTCTCTACACATTTCGGCTCGCGGCATGAAGCCGTTGGGAGAGTCATTCAGCTTCCTGTAGAACGCCCGTGTATCCTGAGAACGATACAGCATCTCCATCTCCTCTCTCTTCGACTCTTCCAGGTGGCGCTTTTTGTCCCGGAAAAGGCGAGTTTGCTGCTTTCGTCTCTGTCGATACGATTCCACGTTCTGACGGGTGGCTTGTCGCAACATCGCTGCGCGTGCTGCATTCTTCTCGTCCAATATCTCCTGGCATTCGCCGTCGAACCATTCGTTCCGTCGACTCCTTGGCACGTATCCCAGGACGCTCTCCGCAGCATTGCTGATGGCTGTTTTAGTTCTGGTACAGCAGTCCTCCAGGGGAGCATCATTGAGCTCCTCCTCCGCTAGCAACGCTGCTTCGAGATGCCGCGCGTAGGCTGTCGCGACCTCGGTGTCCCTCAGTCGGTCCAGATTATACCGCGGCGGGCGCCGGTACCGTACGTTATTCACAACGGACAGTTTTGGACGCAGCTTAACCATCACAAGGTAGTGGTCCGAGTCGATGTTAGCGCCCCGATAGGTTCGTACGTCGATAATGTCCGAGAAATGCCGTCCATCAATCAGGACGTGATCGATTTGTGTCTCCGTTTGCGTGGGTGATCTCCAGATGTATCGGTGCAGGAGACGGTGCTGGAAAAAGGTGCTTTTTATGGCCATGTTCTTGGAGGTGGCAAAGTCGATAAGTCTTAGGCCGTTCTCGTTCGTTTGCTGGTGGGCGCTGAACCTTCCAACCACCGGTCTGAACTCCACCTCCTGGCCAACCTGAGCATTGAAATCGCCGATGACGATCATGATGTCATGTCTTGGGCAGCGATCGTATTCACGTTCCAGCTGCGCGTAGAATTCGTCTTTGTCATCATCGCTACTTCCGAGGTGGGGACTATGCACGTTAATTATGCTGATATTGAAGAACCGGCCCTTGATCCTCAACCTGCACATTCTGTCGCTGACCGGCCACCATCCGATCACACGCTTTTGCATCTCCCCCACCACCATAAAAGCTGTTCCCAGCTGGTGTGTGTTGCCGCAGCTCTGTTATATGGTGTGGTTCCCGCGAAAGACCCGCACCGTAGACCCCTTCCAACACACCTCCTGCAGCGCTACGATGTCGAACTTGCGGTCTTTCACTATATCGGATAGTATACGCGTGCTTCCGATGAAGTTGAGAGACTTACAGTTCCACGTACCGAGTTTCCAATCTCTTGTCCGTTTTCGTCGCAAAGGTCTGAGCCGATTAGATCCATCCGAATTTTCTTGTTGAACTTCCTGAGCAAGCCCTTTTTATGGGCGGCTAGCTAGGCCTGCGCCAACCTTGCAGTAACGCTGAAGGACCGCGAGAAGAGAGAGATTTGGGCCAGGTGCATATTGAAAGGCGGCGCCAACTCGCCTTGTCAGGGCCAACTGCTTTAGGTCTTGTGGTTTTTAGGCCTAGAACGTGTAGGGCCCACTATCTCGTCCTACCCACACCTGCAGTCAGCCCCCGCTACATGGTTCGGGTCGCGAGTCACAACGAGTTGCTATCGCGACTAAGCATTATCCACCACCTATGACCCGCCCGGTTGCTTGCAGCTCAGCTTCCCTCATAGTGCTCCTCCTCCACCACAGGGCCCGGGCTACCTACACCCAACTAAAAAAGAACATTTTTGAAATACAAAGCCTAAGTGTGAAAACTACCATCAATAAACTATAGTATTCAGTGAGTGTGATTTGTGACTGCTTCGCCAGCAACATCGGGAAATAATTCAGAAGAAATACCGCTAGCTACATCGAGGTATGATGATATGATTTAGAAGAAATACCATCAGCAGCTTTACTCGTATCAGCATCCTCCCAACACAGTGATCTAGCGGATGATTTGAGGAAACGAAATGCTTAGGTATTTCTGAAATTAATGTATCTTCTATAGTAGTTATAAACCTTAGATCTGATAACTATCGTCAAGGAAAGTATTCCGAAATCGTTGAAGGCATCAGGAAACAACTGTTCAACTATTCACCACCAAATGAATATGAAGAATTTCAGACAGTGAAAGCTATGGCTGCAGCATTCGACGAAATCATTGATAAATTCATGGCGAGATTTACCGAACCGGATTGCTTGAGAGATGATAAAATACGGGTACTCAAATTTTACCCAACTCGTGGTCTGTTCCACTGACGATGAAAGAATTTAATATGATAAAATACATGGTCTCACTGGTAAAAAAAAATGTTAAAGAGCATGGAGTATTGGCTGTTCCTAACAAAAAATGTTGATGTGGTCCATTGGATCCCGATATAAAACGTAAAGTACTACAGTTCTTCAATGACGATAATATTAGAAGAATTATGCCAGGATAACGAAACTACGTTTCTATCAGGACTAATAGTGGGCGTGAACAAATGTGTGTGATTGTTATGAATAATTATGAATAATAATAATCGCGTGATCGTATCTAGGCGGGAAGATTTGAATTCTATTTTGCCGGTGTCAGTAGCATAGTGTGGTGAAGAACTACACTTTTTATACGACCATACTTGGGAACTCGAATTTAGTGTTCGAACCCTTCAAGTAGAATGAAAAATAGAATTCATTTCTTTCTTCTTATCATACCTAGATGAGCCTGCCTATGCTAGCTTTTGCGTTCTAAATTTATAACTGATTCAATCTAGAATAGGGGAAGATGTTCGTTTGCCGGCAGTGTTCGATTGCCGGCACCCCACCGTAACTTGTGACAGAAAGCAGATAGCGTCATTCTGACAAATGTCATGTGTGTGTGTAATAGCAGCACGTTTTTTTTTGTGTGAATACCAAAGCAAACAGACGCTTGTACTTTTTGTAGCGCTCAAAACAAATTTTAATTGCGTGAAAATCAATTCAAAAGTT
Organism: Malaya genurostris; assembly: GCF_030247185.1. Lineage (NCBI taxonomy): Eukaryota > Metazoa > Arthropoda > Insecta > Diptera > Culicidae > Malaya > Malaya genurostris. Next base: position 203,237,451 of record NC_080572.1, on the reverse strand, counting down.
TTTCATGACTTTTTTATAGTGTCATAAATTGAAAAGCATCAATCGAAAAGGTAAGTGGATTGAATATTTATGAGATGAAATCGATCTATTTCGTGATTTAATACCGGATGCTATCAATATTTTCGCAACCAAAGTTTTTTTCCGTCATTTTCAAAATGTCTATTGATCTCGATTACCGATACCCCAAGGTGTTCGGCTACCGGTATCCCATTTTTTTCGACAAATCGCGAAAAATTGTCAGTGATATGCAGAGATGCCAAATGTGCAAATTTGTCTGTAAATTATCAAATTTCTTAGTTTACATGTAAACCTTTTTTCGTCTAAAGACTTTTGAAACTTCGATTGTTTGCAGACATTCATCAGAAATTACAGACTTTTGAAAATTGGCGCGATCTTTTCGTCTTATAATAGTCGTGAATAAGAAGCCAATAAATTCGACTGCATCAACGTATTCAATTCAATCGGTGGAAGACCGGCCAAATCAACACCAAAGGCGCCACTATCCAAATCATCGGCCAAGAGAGCCAATGCGAAGTTATCATCAGACAATGAAGACTTTTGTCCAAAATGCCTACGAAAAAAAAATCCGTTTTTTCTTTGAATAATTGCGGTCTTTACTTATATTTTTCCATTTTTAGTGAAATTTCTTGGGGTGCCGGTAACCTAACACCTTTTTTGAAATGGCCAAAATATATCACTTTACTAAATTGATAATAGATTTTTTCAATCGATTGAATCAACTTATTATCTTATTCTGTTGTTAGCTAGGGATTTTAGCTTTCCGTTGCTGTTTATATGTCAAAATGTTTCAAAATATCTCGAAAACAGCTACTCGCATCGTCTTCATGTCGTAAAACGATTTATTCAAACTTTCATGAGGATTACACAAATAATAAATTTGGCGATGGAGAACCCGCAGATTTATTGAAAAAAAGACGTATTCTCATGCAAGCCATCCTTATCAAATAGGATAGTATCAAAGAACGCTCGCTACTAACTCTTCACACGATTCAATCAGCGCCATCAAAGAGAGACGGATATCATCTCAGCAACAAAAAAACGGCATGGTTCATTTAACATAGAATGGACACCAGCGCGAGAGCGAATTTCTCTCGATGACCTGTCTGAGCGTCACGAGTTAGTAAGCTGCTGTGGGGATTCTCTCTGAAGCAACCAACGGTCGCTCATTCTCGTTTTGCGATCCGATTCTGTACGGTCAGTGAATAATTGCGATAGTATTTGCCGCATATTCTAACTTTATGCATATAACCTTTGTATAAGTTGTGTCTCTAAAAGTGTCTGTGAATGTTCCACACCAGAGTTTTGAAATATTGTAACCTAGTATGAGAATCATCGATTCGATTTTCTGCGATAATTTTCAACTTACAATTTTCTCTTGGTAAATTAATTCCACACAGCGCCGATCATTGCCAGACTGTATATATTTGTTAAGGGCCGTGAAATACTCAGAGTATGAAGTGAAACGATGAAATGTAGAAAAATTCTCTCATGGTTCATGCATTGAGAGGCAGCGAGTTATTGTAGCATTTTCTACCAGATTGAAAAAATGTTGTATACAATGTAGAGAAATATCGAGCGGCTTCTGCCAAATTATCGACAATCACCAACACTGCTCTCATGAAATATCTATTTGCTTGATTTAGTTCCTCATATATGTCGGAAATGACTGTATTTAGTAAGTAGCTTCCTATGAGCTTTTTCATTGAACGTATTTCATAAAAACATCATTTTTCGAAAATTGTTAAAAAGTTTTTCCAGGGGTTTTTATTTATTTATTATCTCTCCAGCTTTCTAAAACATTCATTAGTTTTCTAGTAACTTGTCATTTTTTGTGATATAAAATTTTAAAAAATCGTACGGTAAAATAACTTAAAATTTCGAAAAATTAATTTTATTTTCTATTTCACGAAAAATCGAAAGATTTTTTTTCAGTGTATATTTTTTTTAGAAAGTTTAATGTTTACCTACAACTTCTTAGGCATATTTTCCAAAGAAGCTATAGATTTATAGTTATAATTGTTGGAAAATAATGTGTCTTAAATCGCATACGCCCTTTTCAAAAATTAATCTTAAGTGAAAAAAATCTCTAGACCAGTGAAAAATACTTCATTTGCTATACCGATCACACGTGTAAAGTCTCATGCAAGGGGTGGTGCCAGAATTTCGCCATGTCTGGACGATTTGGCGTGGAATTGCTCTATATCTCAACGATTGAAAATTTTCCAATCAAATGCATGAAATTGCATTTTGTTGATGAATATTTCATACTATCGTATCAACAACTGATTCAACAGAATGGTTTTAAATGCCTCTAAATTTTCGATCATTTCTTTTTGTCGAAAACAGTCTTCAGTCGAGTTTGACTATTATATTTCTCGCACTATTCTCGAACGCAGATCATCGGTAGAAGATCTGGGTGTACTCTTAGATTCTAGGTTGAATTTCAAGGAGCATTATGAATTTACTATCTCCAAAGTCTTTAACCAGTTAGGATTCATTTTACGCGTTACTAAAGACATTGAAGATATGCACACTGCTTGAAAGCACTTTATTGCACTTTGGTACAAATCCAACGCAAAGTTGTCCGTTTCGCACTTCATCGTCTCTCATGGAGAAGCCCGTAGAGCCTTCCGAGTTACCAAGTCAGATGAAAACTGATTGACCTCTTTGTATTATCTGTCCACCGCTATGTTTGCAAAGCAGATTTTGTTGCAGATCTTCTTCAGTCACGAATTGATTGCTCTGAGCTCTTAAAGCTGTTACAATTCATCGTCGTAATCTTCTCACCTACACTTTTCTTCGGATTCTTCGCGCTAGAACTAATTACGGTTTCAACGAACCCTTTGCTACTATATTCCGCGTGTTCAATCACTGTTTCAGTACTTTCGACTTTCATCTGACATGTGTCATTTGGATGATTGTAATCTGAGGAAGTTTTATACCTGTTGAAAATAAAGTTTGACAGAAACTAGTTCCAGTGGGCTTTTCCCTGTTCTCAAATAAAAATAAATAAATAAATAAATAAACAAAATATCTAATAAAGTAGCTGATAACACGAGTAAAGACAAAAATTTTCATAGAGAAAACATCACAAGCATGTGTACTCTCGTACTATAAGCTAGCATAAACCGATAAACACATCTTTTCTTCTCGAAGCATAACCAACCAACAATTAGTAGTGTAAGAACGCTCACGGGCGTCATTTAAGTATGCACATATTTTACATTTGAAATTGATCTTTTCAACAGGCTCGCCGGTGATGACAACTCATCATCCCCACTGCCAACCAGGTGCGACAGCAACCAGCGCAGAAACAATGGAGATGGGGCCAACCGAGGCACTAGCGTGAGTCATCATCACTCGGTCTGCACTCGGCGGCTCGTGCTCCGCAGCTCGGAAAGGAGCCTCCCAGGAGAAAGCGGTGGTGTTTCCTACTACTGCTTGCTGCAGCCGCAATTAAATGGTGATAAACATGACGTAAAAAAACTGTGAATATAAATCGCTCGGGAATAGCGGAACTATACTCGTTACACGGAATTCACAGTACAGACATTGTGACACTTCTTGGAAACGGGAGAAAGCATGAAAGCTAAAGCGTCCATCCGAATTAAATGTCAGAGTGTATGAGAAAATAATTCGAATTACTTTCATAATTAAATTTGAAACCTTAGATCGACGGGAAGTAAGCCAAATTGAGTTACGTTATTCAAAATCATTAATCGCCTATGCTTTGTAGTGATACTCAATTACGTGACATAGTATTAGAACTGTCCAATAATTCAATAATTGCTTAGTTTGACTAATAACCCGACCACGAAGGTTCTAATAATCAAAGAACGCTGGAGGTCAGTGCAAAAGAAAGAATTTGCAAAAAGAAAAATTAAGCTATCTGTGGTAAATGTTGTGTAGATAATAATAGTTCAGAAAAAAAATTTCTGAAATAAAATCAAAATAGTGATCATACCGTTCAAGAGTAGCGTAGTGTTTCTAGAAAAAAAGTGTGGCCATTCCGGATTCCGTAAAGTGTATATAATCCCATCGGTCAGGTTGATATCGTTTTTCAATAATAAATTGAATGAACAAGGTATGTGTGGTGGATTCTCGTGGCTCCATTTTTATTACCCTTCGTAATAATAAATAGCATTCTCAGATATCACATACACTAATATACAGCACGGTTGGTGTACTGACGACACCGCGAAAAGTTTTCCAGCACGATGTCAAAGGATATACTGTGGGTGAAAGATTGCGTGAAAGGTGCTGGCAATTGGAAAGGAAACACTAACGCGACCGAAGAGAATCCTGTACATCTCCCGTGAAGGTGCGCCCGCGCACAAACACACATACATTCAACAGGAGACACACATTCACTGGGGTAGTGAGGTGTAATAAAAAAGTAAGTAAATAAAAGACAGTATTGCGTCTAAACAGGTGGATAATGATCGAAATTACCCTTTTAGAATACTTTATTTCATTTGGTGAGCATCTTGGGAAGCTACAATCCGATGAACCAAATTTAAATAAGAAATGATTTCATGTTGAAACATGTTTGATTTGAACAAGTTGATCGTGAATTATTCGAACTGCCTCGGAAAAAATAATGAAATTCACACAACATGTAAATCAATAATGATTTGAAACAGAAAATAGTTAAATCGAAAACTGAATTAAAACCAACATCGATATGAAACTTTTATACATTGATTTTTTATTTTTTATTGAATTTATCTCTTGGGTTTGGTTTTATGGTATATTGATAAACTAGCTGAATCAGTGAAATACTCTGATTGTACCCCGGTAACCAATAAGCACATACTAATGCCGCATTATGACAGCAAATAATCGCTAATTGGCATTTCAATCGCACTTGAGACTGAATTAAAGCCGACTTTGGCAAAATATACGGCTATTCATAGATGATGCTTATTTATAGCTGGTGTGCATTCTGAAAGCTAAATCCTGATTGATTTACAACAGATAAGCTTTCAATTTGCAGATATAGATCTTTAAGCATTTTTGGTGCTCATAAATAGTTAATTTAATGCCATTATTAGTGCTTACTGGTTATCTGGGTAGTGAAACACAACTTATACGGCAACCAGATTGAACAATATTCCTTACATTTCTAGATCGGTAGCGGCCAGTTTCTCAACAATAATCATAATTTTCACGGTATTCTCGTCAAACCGGGTCAGTTTTATGTTGTTATGTTTAGAGCACTTGCTACACTCCCTCACTCTCTTATAATATCCTTATTATATCCTTTGACAAAAAAGTAGTATTTGAATTTGTCAAGAACTCCTAATTTTAGTAAACTTTCTACAACGATTCATTAATTTTAGTTTGTTTGACGTAAAGACGCCATAACTAAGTTCAGTTTTTTGCAATAACTGAGCGGAAACATATATTGGAGAAGCCAAATGAATGAAAAACTAACAGCGACTGGTACCAGTAGAAGGTGACAAGCGATTATAAATTCACTCTCCTACTCAATGCTTGATCGGAGCAATAGGTATAAAGCGAGAAGACTAGTGTTTGATGAACAGAGAAGATGTTTGGATATAAGGTATCGGTCGGGAAACGGCCAGGATGTGGACCATGTTCGATGCACGTTTTACTATGTCTGACTGAGTGTTAGAGTGTCTAATAACAAAGTTCAGAGTGGCGAAATGGTAGCGCGTAAGCACGGAATGCATAAGAACGCAGGTTCGAGTCCTGTCTCTGAGCGTATCTTTTTCCAATCATCTTTTCTGTTAGTTTTTCATTTGTTTAAACTTATTACAGCTCTCCTCCATAATTATCCTTATGACAACCTCTGAGTAGTGTAGAAATTATCTGTACTCTACAAAAAATATCGATTCCCACCTTTGGTACATGTGCCAAACTTGGTGGCGATTTATTTAGTTGTTTCGTAATTATGTTGAAACTTACATGCAATCGCTTTCTCAGACAGGTAATAGGGTGTAGCCGAGTTTTCATATAAAAACTGCCCCCAAACAGAAAAATAATTGATATACGCTGTTTGAAAGGGTTTATATTGGAGATGATATTCCCAAAATTTTAACCATTTACCTGCCATATTGGTGGAGTTAAGGTGGTTCTTCTGATTTTCATTTTATTTAAATTTTTCAAAAACCTCTTTAGCAAAAAAAATGAAAAAAATTAGGAATATTTTTGGAATTATGGGAAATCTTTCTGATTTTTTTCAGAATTTTTCAAAATGTATTTCATGAGAAAAAATGCGCCATTATTCGAGTAGAAAGGTGTTATATTTTATTTTTTTCCTTGATTTTGGTATCTTGGTATCTAGGATTTGAAATATATGGGACGCTGGTCTTACAAGCCAGTTGTCGTATGTTCGAGCTCCGACCTGGAAGGATTCTTAGTGTCAGTAGGATCCATAGTACTAGCCATGCAATGATTCTGTACACTAAGAATCGGCTGTGAAGTCTGTTGAAACAGAAAGGCCAAATTCCACAAAAGGAATGTAATGCCAAGACTTTGCTTTGCTTTACTTTGCTATCTAGGATTTGAATACAATAAATGTAAAATAAACTTTAACAATATATTAAAACCTAAATAAATGTCAATTCATTAGTTCTGATTCATGTTTCTCTCACTGGTCCTTCCTTATGAAACTTCTTTCTTAAGCCCTGAACTCAAGTTGTAGATGGAAACGCATGGTATTTAGTTCTAAGGGCATGTGATATTTGATTTCCGAACTAACTGATTTCATACTGAAACATATTACCATGCGTTTCCATCGTATGATGACAATTTGATGGAAATGCATGGTTTTCCGAATGGTTTATTTTTTTAAAGTCTGATATTACTGAACCATCCTAACTCCACCAACATGGCAGTTAAAGGGTTAAAATTTTGGGAAAATCAGCTCCAATATAAACCCTTTCAAACAGCGTATATCAATTATTTTTCTATTTGGGGGCAGTTTTTATATGCAAACCCGGCTACATCCTTTATTGTCTCTTAGTTCTTTGAATTCCCCAGCAAAATGGAACCAGATCTTTTGAAATTGCAGTTGCATTCAAATTAACAATAGCAATATTATTTAGCACAACCTTGAAAATTTTCTTTCACTCTCTTGTTTTACAAATGATGAGAGATGAAAATTGATTTTTAAGACCCTCTCCTCCTAGTCTCAACTCCCTTCCCCTTGTTCGTCGACAAATAAGATAAACTTTATAATAAACACTCCTTTTGAGTGGCACTTGCTACAAACTTCACCATTTCGATCACCTTTGCAATGAACATCTAAACTCGTCGAGAAAAAATAAAAATATACTCTTATGACCACCTCTGGATTGCAAAAAGTGCCTGTGACAAGATAGGTGATGATTTACTGAGTTACGCGTATAAATATAGTTACGACCATCTTTTAGTTGTATGAATACCTGTGCCTGTTAGCAAACACTTATTACACCCCTTTCCCTTAAAAAAATTCTCATAGCAACCTTTGAATTATAGCAATTATAGCTAGTCACGTACCCAGAGAGGGGGCCCGAAATCAAAAAAAAATATTTATTTAGAATGTCTCAGACATGTAACAAGACAGTAAACGTAATGAAATGTAATACAATATTAGTTCCAGTGGAAAAGTTCAAAGTGTATGTTAAAAACAGCCGTGAAAGGCACACCGAGAACTAGGTACATAAGCAATCTTCAGTAACATAATTTTTTAATCTTTGGGCCCCTCCCGAAATGAAATCCTGGGTACGGGCCTGATTATAGCAATAATAACTTGTGCCAAGTTAGGTGTGGTAATCTTTTAATTTGTTTTGGAGCTATGTTCGATCATATAAATAATTTGAACTTTGCACCTCCCTTGATGAGACCCTTACTTTGTCCAACACACCCCCCACCCCCTTTTAAAAAATGCTCTTGGGATCATCTGAAGGGCAAATAATATATGTACTGAGTAAGATGTATCGTTTTTTGGGTAATTCTATTAGCTTCACATTGAACTTCCTGTTTTATTGGCCCTCAATAAATCGTCAAATTAGAATAAATTCTGTCATGACCCCTCTTGTTAAGGACACATGCTACGCCTCCTCCCCTATAAAAAACACCTTTTTGACCATCTCTGAAGAGCAAGAAGTACCTGTGTCCTAGTTGAGTGACAATTTATTCAGTAGTTTCGGAGTTACCCCACACGAACACCCTTATAATCATATCTAAGTTATGCAAACAATAGCTACTAGGTCTTTAAAAAGTATCGATTCATGTAAAATTAGATAAATCTTGTCATGGCCCCTCTCTGTTAAGGACAATTGCTACGTTCCTCCCCTATAAAATATCATTATAACCATCTCTGTAGAGCAAGTAGTACCTGTGTCAAGTTTGACAGCAATCCGTTCAGTAGTTTCGGAATTATTCAGTTACAAACATTACATCCCCTTTTTAAAGGCACTTGCTACATCCACCCCCCATTACACTTGCTACGCTGCCTCCCTTATAACAATACTCCTATGACGATCTCTCAAGAGCAAGGAGTACCTGTGTCAAGTTTGGTGACAATCCGTCGTGTAATTCCGGAGTTATGCCGTTACAAACATATAAACTTACATACTTTTTTATATATAGAGGGAATTCCACGCAAAATCAGCCACCTCAAATTTTTTTTTCGTCCAACTATTTTTTTCGGTAAAGAACTCGAAAATATTCGACACGTATTTTTTTATTTCAATGTGATATGATTTTTTGAAGTTTCGCGTTTACAAAAAAGAGCCTTTTTTCAACAGCCTATGCTGTAAAATCTAATAAAAATATCAAAATTCGTCCAAGACATGAGATGTGCGTCTTTTCCTTAGCTTTCAAAAAAGCGATTCCATAAAACAACCTTTATAGTTTATTTAATGAAAAAAGTTAAAAATTGAAGTTAAAAAAAATTCAAACTTGGGTCTATTTTTTTCTTTTTTTTTTGTTGAAAAAAAAAGAAGCCTTTGGGGGTTAACTCAATCTTGGCAAAGTTTCAGAGTGAAAAGATTAATACTTTCGGAGCAGTGAATTTTTCAATAACGACCCGCACGCTCGGAGCGTACCGCAGCGCAACTCGCTCGGATACGGGCTCAACATGTCGACTTATGCCGCGCCACTGATCAAATCCTAACTTTAACGGTTTATTGTTGGCAACGTTTCAGTTAAGATCGCTGTGTAAAAATGAATTGAAAAATTAAAAATCGTTACGGACAACCGTTCAATTTTAAGACTTATGTAAAAACTGTAACTTTTCCAAAACTGTATGTCATAACTATTTTATTACTCACGTAAATCCTTTGCCTCAATTTTACTCAACTAAAAAAAATTTGGCTCAAGTTTGAAATTTTTTTATTTCTATTTTTTACCATATTAAAATAAAAAAATACGTGTTGAATATTTTCGAGTTCCTTACCGAAAAAAATAGTTAGATGAAAAAAAAAATTTGGGTGACTGATTTTGCGTGGAATGCTCCATATAGATTAGTTGAATTACCCGGCGTTGCTCAGAAATGTTTCGGGAAGCTAACGCCGCAAAAAAAATTGTAGAAATTGTCCTGCCTATTGAAATACTCTGATTGCAGTGAAACACAACTTAGACAGCAACCCGATTGAACAATACTCCGTACATGTCCAGATTGCTCACGGCCTCAGTGTCCCATTTCAGATTTCATAATAATCAAAATTTTCACGGTATTCTCGTCGAACCGGTCAGTTTTAAGGAGTGTGTCGATAAGTAGTTAGCAACATTCAAACAGTTATTACTTTGAAATGGCTTAATTTTTTGTCATTTTTGCGTATTTTGCGGTGACATGTTTGTTTACATGTCAATAACAGCTGCGCAATCGATTGGTTTCGATACGGTTTATCGTTTCAATGATGAGTCGAATTGATCCGGAAACGCGAAAGAAAATTCTGCACACTTGGTGCTCAGAAAGTGGTGTCACGTACAACGAAATTGCAAAACGGGTGAAAGTGCACCACACCAGTGTCAAAAATATTATCGAGAAGTTCGGTAAGACCCTCTCCATGAAGGATTTGCCCCGTTCCGGTAGGAAAACGGGTCCCAGCCAGCCCGGCCGGGACTTAAAAGTGGTTGAGTACATTAGGAAAAACCCATCGGCGTCGACGCGGGATTTGGCAAAGCAGTTCAACACCAGCATCGGTATGATTCAACGAATCAATGTTCGGAACTCCCTAAAAACGTACAAGAAACAGAAGGTGCCGAAAAAGTCCCTGGTACAGCAAGTTCAGGCCAAAACAAGAGCGCGAAAACTGTATAACCGGATTCTACAGAATAAAGACGGATGCATCTTGATCGACGACGAAACCTACGCCAAGGAAGAGCGCTGCCCGGACCGCAATATTATACGAAATCGGTGTACCAGGACTTGGACGACGCTGACACCACGGTGGCGATGGAAAATTTTGGGCTGAAGGTGTTGGTCTGGCAAGCAATTTGTACCTGTGGTTTGCGGTCGTCGATTTTCTTCACGAAGGGCACAATTAACGCTAAGGTGTACGAGGAAGAATGTTTGAAGAAGAGAATGCTGCCACTGTACAGAAAGCATAAGGCTCCTCCTCCCTTCTGGCCGGATTTGGCTAAGCCCACTACGCCAACTCCGTTCTACAGTGGTTGTCAAAAAATAATGTACGATTCGTGGAAAAGGACATCAACCCACCGAACTGCCCGAATCTTCGGCCAATTGAAAGGTATTGGGCAATTGTCAAGCGGCACTTTCGGAAGGAAGGTACAGTGTCCCAAAACATGCAGGAGTTAAAAATAAAACTGGACAGCTGCCACCAGGAAAGTCACAAAAGTAACTGTGCAGAATTTAATGAAGAATGTCAAGTCCAAAGTGCGAGCGTTTCACAGAAACTAGGATTTTCTTCAATATAATCAGTGAAATGCATAAAAATGTAAATTTTCTACAATATATCGAAAACTGATGTCAAAATATGTTTTTTTTTCGCTTTTTTATTCAATAATCAATGTTGCTAACTACTTTTCGATACACTCCTTAGGGTTTCCGTAAAATCCAACCAATTTAACCCTACACTTCCTATTATACAATTTATTTTCCCTTTGTTTTCTGAATTCCCCGGAAGTTGTAACTAGTTCTTGTGAATTTTTTTTGAAAAATTTTGAGTTGTATTTAAATTAACAATAGCACTAATGCCCAGCATGAAAAAAATTCGGTTTCAAGTGTGCATATACACGTATATTGAACACAGCTTGAAGCTCTAAACCATAAAGACAGGATTCCAAAAATGAGTGGTCTGTGACGAATAGATGAACTTTAATTAATAAATTCTGAAGTATTGATTCTAACATCAGACGAAAGATAAAACATTTCCATTTTAATTATTGTTATGAATGACTCTTAGTGAGCATCAAATCATTCAAAATCTGTTGTTGTTGACAGATTTATTGGCCGCTATCAGCAAAAAGTGCGCGATTTTATGATTCTCCATAGATATCATTAGAAATAATGCGAAATCTGAAGATTCCCGGATGGATAAGGAAAAATCCGTAGATTGTAAGAGGCTCATGCGTAGATCCGTAGAATACACTGAAATCCGTAGATCTACGGATAAATCCGTAGGGTTGGCATAGCTGATTATAAATACACTCTCCTACTCAGTGCTTGAGCGAAAAATTAGGTATAAAGCGAGAAGACTAGTGTTTGATGGACAGAGAAGATGTTTGGATGTATGGTATCGGTCGGGTAACGGCCAGGATGTGGCCCATGTTCGATGTACGTTCTACCATGTCTGACTGGCATTTTAGAGTGTCTATAACAAGATTCAGAGTGGCAAAATGGTAGCGCGTATGCACGTAATGCATAAGAACACAGGATCGAGTCCTGTCTTTGAGCGTATCTTGTTCCAATAAATTATCTTTTCTGTTAGTTTTTCATTCATTTGGCTTCTCGCATATATGTTTCCGCTCAGTCATTTCTAAAACTGAACTTAATTATGGCCGCTTTACGTCAAACCAACTAAAATTAATAAATCGGTAAAAAAAATTGCACAGATCCTGTGCTGAAGCACCGACACATAATCTCATCGATTTCGACATAAAACTCAGTAGAGTATCCACGATTAACGAATGTTTTAGTTAAATCAACAAAATTGTAGTTGAAACAATCAGGCGTTATTGCAATTTTTTAATCTGGGCATTTTCCGTGCAGTGCAATGAAATTTAAAAAAAAAGACAGCATACAGTATCCACAACCATTTTGTTCGAGAAAATCAACGAATGTTTTAGTTAAATCAACAAAATTGTAGTTGAAACAATCAGGCGTTATTGCAATTTTTTAATCTGGGCATTTTCCGTGCAGTGCAATGAAATTTTAAAAAAAAGACAGCATACAGTATCCACAACCATTTTGTTCGACTAGCAACCGTGTCACCAAATGAAGAATCTTTCTTCAACTGTAACAACGTTACAGACATAAATTTTAATATTGCGTCATCTAGAACCCATCAGAAAACGAAAACTTTTCAAATTCCTGTCCTGTTGTTGGTTATTGGGGTAGTTCGAAATTTTTGAATGGCATGAAGATATATTGTAAACTTTCTGCATATGATGGCAATGGTATTGGCGATTTTTGTTCCATTTTGGACTCCCTAGACAACCAATTTATATGGAATCTCAAAGAAAACTTTTGGGCAGGGCGCTGTGGATATTTCATGCTTTCCGCAAGCCCATTTGCTATGCTCAACCGGAAGGCTATATTTGTAGGTTTTGCAGTAGTCGGACCGAAAATAGAAGGAAATGTGTTCCACACTTCGTTGAGCAATTTATGTAATATATGTGTATGACTGCAATTTGGCATTGCAGGCTATTTGACACAGTACAGAGGCCCAAGCGAAAATTTTTAAGAATGATTAGTAAATGGTTCTGTGCAATAAAATTCGATCAAATTTCAATTAAATAACTATAGATATGACCCTCGGATGAACTTAAGTGAAACAGCTCAAGCACTGTGATTTGACCTTTGGCAAAAACTGTTCCTTCCGATACCGCTTTAATATTGAAGGATTAGATCGTACACATGCTTGACTAATTTCTAGACACTAATCTAGATTCAATAGCACCGTTCGAATGCATGAACGAATAGTGGAAAACACATGAGCACGAAGAAAAGCGTCTTTATTTCGCTTCTATAGAGAGTCGTTCATAGATTTTCCATGCCGTACCCCAACGCACAAGCCGGCTTCCGATTCTCGTGTTCTAATAAAAAGGCCACTCAGCCACTATACTATATCTTCCTTCCAACTCAATGACGAAGGTTCATATTTGCAGTGATTATAAACACTCGTGGGTTCGACTGAACGAGAACTAAAAATAGACACGAAATATGGCATTCTCTGACATTGTATGGATAAGGAAAACCAATTTGTGTTAGATCCTGCCTCAAAATAGTCTCGTTCCGCAAAGTATCCCGTCGTGACAATCGGTGAGTCATTCATATGACTGTAATGTTAGAACTCAACTCTATCAAAAAAGATGCAAATGAGCTTCATTCTGGTGACATCGGCCATCGTTCAACATTTTTACGGAGGATCAAAAATATCAGGTTCTTCTTTGTTGGGTGAATACTTGATGGTGGCGAATCACGAAAAATTGTTAATTCCATGGCCTGGAAAAGTATCCCACTTGCCCCCACTGGCGGTTCAAAGTTGGACTATCAAGGCTAGTCGCACTTTCGAAGGCAATCATTCACAGTGCGAACATGTTTGAATTCGTCTTGACGTCGAGCTGTTCTTTTTCTGTCAATACGAATATATTTAATATGTTACGTCATGCATATGAGAATGACATATTTGGCACAAAAATAGGATACTGTCATGATTGATTTTTGAAGAAAACAGATTTTTTTACTTGTTTCGTCTAGAACAGCTGTACAAAGAAATGTATTTTGGTTGTTTCGTGAAAAAGTAACAGTCACAACGAAGACTAAATTAAATTTCGGCACTTGAAAAAGTTTCTCCAAACCACATTAATGAAATAATAAGTCTGAGTACTCAAAATGAAGGTCATTTGTTCCGATTTGGTTTTGATGAAATATCAATCTTTTCTTTGAATACCACTTATCACGGTTGCATCCAAAGTCTTTTCACTCTTCTTCAACCTCTGTTTGACAGTAGTTATATATTTATCAATTGAGGGCGGTTGGATGAATTGATGTCCTTGTCGAAGGAATGCACACCGTCGTCGTCGTCGTCGTCGTCGATTCCACTGTAGCACTTCTCTGCTGTAGTGAATGGTTGCCACATCAGGCCAAAACTTTACGGGTTAATTGTGAGTTTTAATATACGGAAGAATACCCGTCATTATTTTGTTTGTCACAAAAACCTGAGTTTTTGTCCGAAGTTGCCAGAGCCTTGTCATATCATAGGCTTACTTGCGCATTTAACGGTAAAAACGGAATTAAACTTGCCAAGAGCATCACAATTGCTTCAGGGAAGCTGCCCATAATACATTTTCGTGTAAGTTTCATGGTCCATGCGGATGCATCTTTCGTATTTCATAAAAATCTCATTGTATAACTTCCGATGGAGAGTTCAATTCGACTCACGGCTGATTTTTAAAAAGGGCGTATGTATTTTTGCAATTCACAAAAATTACCTTTTTCAAATCGTTGTAACTCAGAAACCGTTAATTGTACAAAAATTGCGTTCAGAAAGAAGTTGTAGGGAATCGATTGGGCACTCTGAAAAAATATACACTGAAAAAAATTTTTTTCTCAATAATCACAAAATAATCCGAAAAAGTTAAATAAAAAAAGCTGTTATTAAAACCTACAGATTGAGGGCTATCCCATCCGTACCTTTTGAAAAATGAAAAAGTTACAGCTAAAACAATTTACAGATATATTCGAAATTTCAAGTTCTCGTTGAAAGATAATCATTTAAACTGTAGAAATATTAATAAATGTAGAATAGTATTCTACAGGTTAAAGGCAATAAATTTGTTCATGATATCCTTTCTTCTAAAAGTAGCTGTTCTTGCGATACTTGGATATTTAATTTTAGCACCATTTTTTATATTTCCATAAATTGTTTATTTGCCTGCTTTATTTGTTTAATATTCTACTGTTTAAATTATTATCTTTCAACGAGAACTTGGAATTTCGAATGTAAAGAACTTGGAATATCGAATATAAATTGTATTAGCTGTAACTTCTTCATTTTTCAAAAGGCACGGATAGGATAGCCATCAATCTGTAGGTTTCAATAAGAGCTTTAAAATAAAAATTATCAAAAAAAATCGAAACCCTGATTTTTTTTAATATAATTTTTTTGGTTCATTTTGAAATTATTGAGAAAAAAAAATCAATTTTTTTCAGAGTATATTTTGCCTTTCTCATATGGAAAGGTTAAGCAATCACTGTGAAAACCGGCTTTTGAACCGAGGCCCGGAGGGCCGAGTGTCATATACCATTCGACTCAGTTCGTCGAGTACGCAAAATATCTGTGTGTGTATGTGCGCATGTGTGTATGTAACGTTTTTTTGCACTAACTTTTCTCGCAGATGGCTGAACCGATTTTCACAAACTTAAGGGCTGAGGACAGTACCTTAAAGTGGTAGTTTTTTTGCTATTTTCCTGTTTCAAATCAAATTTTCTTGGAAACGGTGCAGAATATAGAAAAACCCATCTGACAACGTCTTCGAAATTTAGTTGAGAATATTCTGTGAAATTTTCAGAATGATTCATTGAGTTGAGCGGTCGTGTTGTATTTTTTCTGTCTGGAGAACTGCTGAAAATTGGAACGCTCGGGAATGCATACCTCTACTTGTTCATCGAATATCTCGGCTTTGAAGGCTTGTATCATAAATCTACCGTGACAAAGTCTAGATAATTTAGTTTAGATGCGAATAGTAACAGTTCGGCTGAAAAGTTCGTATCGTTTAATAGAAACACACATTTTTTGCCAAAATTCGTTTTTATCATTTAACATAATTGCCATCAGAGGCGATACAGCGATTATAGCGATCTTCCAACTTTTCGATACCATTTTTGTAGTACGATTTGTCCTTTGCCTCAAAATAGGCCTCAGTTTCAGCGATTACCTCTTCATTGCTTCTAATTTTTTTACCAGCGAGCATTCTCTTGAGGTCTGAGAACAGGAAAAAGTCACTGGGAGCCAAATCTGGAGAATACGGTGGATGAGGGAGCAATTCGAAGCCCAATTCGTTCAATTTCAGCATGGTTTTTCGTTGTTGTTTTTGATCGATTGTGAGCTCACGCGGCACCCATTTTGCACAAAGCTTTCTCATATCCAAATATTCGTGAAGAATATGTCCAACACGTTCCTTTGATATCTTTAGGGTGTCAGCTATCTCGATCAACTTCACTTTACGGTCATTGAAAATCATTTTGTGGATTTTTTTTCACGTTTTCATCGGTAACAGCCCCTTTTGGACGTCCACTGCGTTCATCGTCTTCGGTGCTCATATGACCAGTACGAAATTTTGCAAACCACTTACGAATTGTTGCTTCGCCCGGTGCAGAGTCTGGATAACACTCATCAAGCCATTTTTTGGTATCGGCGGCACTTTTTTTCATCAAAAAGTAGCATTTCATCAACACACGAAATTTCTTTTTTCCATTTTTTTCACAATAACAAAAGTAGCTTCACTCAAAATGCAATATCTCACAAACTAATAATCAGACAGCTATCAAATTTATACACGCATATTTTGAAGGTTGGTAACTGAAAATGGTATGGATTTAATTCTAGTGGCGCCATCTCATAGAAACGA
This sequence comes from Malaya genurostris, assembly GCF_030247185.1. NCBI lineage: Eukaryota > Metazoa > Arthropoda > Insecta > Diptera > Culicidae > Malaya > Malaya genurostris. Next base: position 203,220,660 of record NC_080572.1, on the reverse strand, counting down.
TACGAACTTTTCAGCCGATCTGTTACATAAAAACATATATGTTATCGCGATATAAATAAAGTCTTGTATTTTTCTGTGAAACAACGTCAGTTTCAATGCATCCACCATTTTTTTCGTTTTGGCTTCCTGATAGCATTCTGAAAATGGAGAGATAAATAAAATTGGGTCGACAAGGCTGCCAAACACACAGACATTGAATCTTTGTGAAAGTTGAATATTTTTTCATTGTTCGTTGGAATCATGTAACGTCCAACCCATACGATAGATTAATGTGATAAAACTTCTCATCAAAATAATAAAATGTATACTGGCAGCCCGGCACAGTTTGCTCATATACGAGAGAGTACAAGAGAAATACGATGCGCAAAGGGAATTGAGCGAGCCACGTGGTCGATTTAAAACTCAATACGTGGCCCTGTGTCCTCAGACCTTAAATTCAAATGAAAGGTCTTGTGGTCCCATAAAAAATTCCTGAATATTATTTGGATCCGACTTCCGGTTCCGGAATTATGGGGTTAAATGTGCAAAAAATTGTGAAAATAAGTGCACTAACTTTTCTCAGAGATGGCTGAACCGATTTTCACACACTTAGATTTAAATGAAAGGTCTTGAGGTCCCATAAAAAACTCCTGAATATTATTTGGGTCCGACTTCCAGTTCGGGAGTTATGGGGTAAAATGTGAAAAAAAAAGAAAATATGTGTTCCAACTTTTCTCGTAGATGGCCCGACCGATTTTCACAAACTTAAGTTCAAATGAAAGGTCCTGTGGTCCCATGCGTAATTCCTGAATTTCATGCGGATCCGACTTTCGGATCCGGAAATATAGGGTAAAGTGGGTTAAAAATTTTATATCATCACTGAAAATCTTTTCCAATTGATAGTTTTTATCAGTAGACGGTCAAACATACCGATTTCGGTTATTCTTTTAAGAATCGAAGAAAAATATTTTGAAGACTACCACAGTATTATATATGATAGTATGATTGATATGAAAAAGGTATCATTACACCGCTAGGTGGATTAAAACAGTTTTTTTGGAGTGCCCTATCGATTCCCTACAACTTCTTTCTGGACGCCATTTTTGTACGATGAACGGTTTCCGAATTACAACGAGACCCGTAAACTGTTTTAACTGTATTTTCTTAATTTTTCAAAAAGCACAGATGGGATAGCCATCAATTTGTAGGTTTTAATAACAGCTTTAAAATAAAAAAAATTAAAACCATGCTTTTCTTTATTTAATTTTTTCGGATTATTTTGTAATTATTGGGAAAAGAATCAAATTTTTTTTCAGTGTATATTTTTTTTGGAGTGCCCAATCGATTCCCTACAACTTCTTCCTGAACGCCATTTTTGTGCAATTAACGGTTTCCGAGTTACAACGATTTGAAAAAGTTAATTTTGGTGAAATGCATAAATACATACGCCCTTTTTAAAAATCAGTCGTGAGTCGGATTGACCTCTCAATCGGTTCAAAACTTATGGTTTGCCCTACTGAAGCCATGTGCAAAGTTTCATCCAAATCGGAGAAGGTCGATTCTGATTTTGTCACTTTTTCTTCTACTCGTTCCTGGAATTGCTCATGTGTCCTGTATGATTGCTCTTTTCCGTAACTCAAGAGTTTAATAGGGAAGACTGGGGCTAGACCGAACACGGGGTTAAACCGGACAGCTGAAATATCTTTAAGCCAGCAATTATTTGATCCATGGATTGACGTTAGTTAGCTGAAGGTTGAAACCCGGGTTGGCGATTCAATGCATAAGGCGCTGGTCATACAAGCCAGTTGTATGTTCGAGTCCCGACCTGGAATGATTCATAGTGTCGATAAGATCGTAGTACTAGCCATGCTAAGAATCGGCTACGAAGTCTGTTGAAACAGAATGGTCAAGTTTCATAAAAGGAATGTAGTGCCATGACTTTGTTTTAGCTAAATGTTGAAGCTACACATCAATAGAGATAACTTGGGTAAAAACCTAGTTGTAATGGATATTTTATTTTCAACTTCTTAGAAGTGTCCGGTTTAGCCCCGGTTCCCCTATATTATACTCTTTTCTTTAGGCATTTAAGTCAATTATTAAATTTGTTGGAACCTATCAAGTGGTTTTCAAGTAATTTTATACATATTTCCCTACGTATTGAACTAGGTCAACATGTTCTGTTGTTGTTGCGCTTTAATTTCTCATCAAGTCCATGTACATATTTTCGATACAGATTTTGCTCCTGAACAATAAAGATTTAAATGTTCCCAAGTAGCAAATGAAACTTATTGAAATTTCAAGAGGTTTTACAATTGTTTTAGTATTGTTTTTTATGTTAGATAAGTTCAGAAAGATTTTCAAATATATTAAAATCGGTTGTGTAACTTATCACTGTTAAGTTTTACAATACTACCCAAAAAATCACTATAGCACAATTTAAGGTACATCTGAAACAATTGTGCAGCAAATCACAAACTTGCCCACGTTGCACTAGCATTTATAGAAGCTCAGCAAAAATTTTCACATTGTCATGTGAAAACGAAGTAACTAAAACAATTATATCATAAAAGTTCCAGAAATACAGTATTACGTATGCAATCAAAACAAAAAACAATGAGATAATTTGTATCCGGTTTTTATCTCGCGAAAAAATTAACAGACCTGACATCACTTTTTAAAGATATTGAAAGAAAAGTGAAGTTCATCATAGCTACTCTCTTAGTTATATATTACCGCTGGAGCAACTTGTTTTTGCAACTAAAGCACACGTACAGTTCGTATCACAAATGTCGGGTTCACTAAGATGAATGACTAAACTGTATTGTTGTTTAAGTCAACTAGTTTGATAAATATAAAAACAACTGTTTTGATAAAAATAAAAACAAAAATTTTTCTTTCTTAATATTTACACTTTTATATTTTTTTTAAATTTAGGAGAAATAAATCATTACGTTTGGTGAACCATTTTCTTTTCAACACACTGTTATCCTCGATGCCATGTTGAAAAATATTGAAGAAAAATTCGTTTCAAGATTTTTCAGATTAATTGAAACATCAATATGATTAAAATCGTCTGAAAAGGTGTATGAATGTTTGATAGCTTTCTTATACATATTTTGAACACTATTCCGATCATATTCATTAAGAAGAATATATTGTTATTTTCATAGAAATTGATGTGCAATCATCAAAACACGTACATTCAAAGGCGCTTGAAAATTTCAGGCGTACAAAGACATGTTTCACCATAAAAATGCAGTTCGTTGTCGATTTTCTATTTACTAAAACATGAAAAATCAATTCTACAATATGTAGTATTACCATTTATTTATGTGCAGAATATTTTTAAAGTTCCATGTTTGTGTTACGAGCAGTTGTTTTGAAAATCAAATTTGAAACTTATTCATTAGAGATTATGTTTGCTATTTTTTTTTGTAAACATCAATTCAATTCTTGTTTACATTACGTAGTAGTTTTCATGAGTTTCACAATCGTTTTTTCGCTGATTTAATTGCAGCATTTGTAATGAGATCGATGCATGAGTTTTTGTATCAGTTGCACAATAATTCTGAATAAATGTTCGTAACAACGGAAGAACTTAAAGATATGTTGCACAACAAAGAAAAATTGCGCTTTTTCCATAACACAACAGTTACTAGAATAGTAATATAAACTAATTTGATAAATTGCACAATCAGTAGAAAAATACAGGACAGCAACCGTGCTACTTGGGTTACTAAGATTTAAATGTGGTAACGCTGCATGCAATACGAGATTGGACAAAGTACGCTGTGAACGGTGGTGTTTTCTTCCTCCGTACCAGAACATACCGATGCGTATCGGTTTTACATCGTCATTTTGAATGACGGTTTGAAAGTTTTTTAATTTATCGTCATATAATTTCGGAATCGGAACTCGGATCTGGATGAAATTGCACAAGATCTGTGAAAATCGGCTAAACCATTGCTGAGAAATCGAAGTGAGTTCCGTTTTAGGAGCTTTTCTTTACTACTGTCGGTGTCTCCGGAGTCAGAAACCGGGCACTTGCGAAAAACCTGTTTTAATCCACCTCGTGGTGTAGTGATACTTTCCTCATGTTATTCATTTTCTTTCATTCCCCGAAATGCTTGAAAAAAATTTAGAAAAGAGTATTGAAAATTCCTGTTGCATATTTGAATTTAACTTAGTGAAAGTTTATTTTCGGTACTTCCGGAACCGAAAGCGGGGTATTGGCATAGTGACATTCGGTTTTTTTAACCATGAACTAATACTACCGAAATTTTTTTTTTTGCGATTTTCTATGACGATTTGAATTTTGGAAAAAATGTACCGGCAGTCGGACTTGGGTAAAGTTCAGTCAATTATTTATGGGACTATCAACGGTTTATTTGGTTACAGACTCTCATGGTATGCAAACTAGAGAAAACCACTAGCCAATATAAAGAGGTTGCTTACGAACAAAGTATTTACAAAGTATTTTTGAAATTGACATTTTTATATTAAGCACCCTACCTCCGTAACCAGGGGAATGATCCGAATGAAAATTGGGATATTCTTATGGCATCTTAAAACCCTCCTGAGATGATCTGAGAGAGAAGTGAATTGCATTATTTTCACATTTTCAGTGCATATCACTCTGTTATTCCAGAACCGGAAGTTGGATCCAAATGAAATTCAGGAAGTTTGTTGGGACTATGGGACCTTTCACACAGAGTACAGACATCCAAACTAGTACAAACTTTTTCAAAAAAGCTGTGTAAAGCATACAATGAAAAAATTTCTCTTTGCCACGACTTTGCACGCTTAATTACCATTGTATGAAAGCTCGAATGCAAGAGCCCATTACTGGACTGCTCGAAGCGCCTCTACAGGAGAAATGCTGCTTGGTGATTGCTTTTTAAAACAACGGTTAAGTTTCTTACGCAATTTCTATCTGGATTTATGTTCTCTGTGTCTTTCATTTGAATCTAAGTTTGTGAAAATCGGATCAGCCATCTCCAAGAAAAGTGAGTGACAATTTTTGTCACACACACAGATATTTGCTCAGATCGTCGAGCTGAGTAAAATGGTATATGAAATTCGGACCTCCGGGCCTCTATTCAAAAGTCGGTTTTCACAGTGATTGTATAGCCTATCTATATGAAAAAACACATTTTACTCCATTATAGAAATGTTCTCACCTTCATTTAGACATCTTGATTAATAATTTTTGACGATTTACGATGCACGATGAATGAAATTCAACGAACATTTTCGAATTAGTAACCTTTTTTGATACGAGTGGAAGTTACTGTTATGTCATTTTCGAATTGTCAGAGTGACCCTTATTGGTATATAATATATTTGACTACAGTGAAATAAACAGTGTGTCTAGATATTAACTAACTCAAGCTTTTATAAGTTGAAAACTTACTCTTCAAGATGGCCATTATAATATTTACAAACCCCTCTATATGGAAACCTATATCCAAACCATTTGCATACAAATGGTAGTTATGCAATCAATTCAGCCCTGAAACACTTGCCAAGTATGCAATTCGCGTTTTTACAAGTAACGGAACTCACCAGATCTCCGCCAATAAATTAAATTGCTATGGTGATAAAAAAGGATCATTACAACATAAAACTTCGCGTCATAACCCTTTTAGCTTCCTTCGTATTCGCATCGAAGCGAACCTTGCACAACGAGAGGCAACCGACACAACACATACACTTTTGACATTCATCTGGAAGATTCTAGGGACAATGGAAAATCTTTCCAAGCAGTAAAGCCTATCACGATTTTGTTCTTTCTTTTTTCCTTTTGTATCGGGAGAACGAAATTATGTTCACGTTTGAGTTTTTCAACGAGCGAAAATTTCATTGACAGAAATTACGGGCCAGTTGGAAGAATGTGAGGTTCGGCCAGAGTCGGAACGAGAACCTGTCTCTGAAATGCTTCACAGAATATGGTTAATTTTAGTGAAAAAAAAATTCAACTGATGTAAGGGAAGAGGGGTTAAATTGGATCTCCTAAGGAAATGTTTCTATATATTAATTAAATAAATATGAAAAAAAGTTAGTTTACCTTCAATAAATACGATCAACACGAACGAGTTCTCACAGCATTCGTTTAAAAATATTTAAAAAAATATATTTTTTATAAACTCCCAAGAAAATTTTTTGAAGTAGGATAACGGAGGTGTTATAAATGAAGTACATATTAATACAGACAGTCCGGAGATTTATTTTTGGTCACAGAGCCTGTTTTAACGAAAATTTTCACCCACAGCTTCACATTCTTCGAAAACGAATTATAAATCTCTATTTTTCACCTGGAGCTGTTAGCGGAATATATTCAACAGTTGCCCTATTTATGTACCATTTAATTCCACTATTTCACTGTCACGTTATTACACTTTCACAAAGTCACTATACTTTAGTGAAGCATAACAAACGTTTATAAACCGATACACTGAAGAAAGATGTAAATAACATTCCGTAAAACCGATACACTGAAGAAAGATGTAAATAACATTCCGAAATACGCGTATCTGTATTGTAACGTTTGTTATGCTTCATTAAAGTATAGTGACTTTGTGAAAGTGTAATAACGTGACAGTGAAATAGTGGAATTAAATGGTACATAAATAGTGCAACTGTTGAATTATAAATAAAAACTCCAGTGCTTCATGATAGAAAACTACTAGACAAAAATAAACCTAAATTCTTCTACTTCCCGGTGCCGTGTTCGGTTTCTTCCACCCTTGTTTGGTTCCAGTGTAACCGGAGAACAGAATGTATCAGGTTCTTTTGCGCAACCCTGTATTAAAAAATGGAATTTGAGAAATGGAAAGAATTTGACAACTTATACATAACTTATACAATAAATTCAATTACGCCCCACAGTAATTGAGTCAAGCGAATGCAAAGTAATGTTTTCCCGCCTTACCAATTGCACACGTTCTTTCCATGATCCTAGTTGAAAGGATCTAACGACCAGAATCTGGTAAATTTAAACTTGATACATTTCATTTTATCATGCATACAAAAATTGCATGCCTCTAATTTTAAAAATATGTGTATAATCAGTGGCACATTCAAAAGGAGGCGAAGGGGGCATTCGCCCCGGGGGCAACGTTTTTTGTGGTGTTTTAGTTCTCATGACATTATTTTGATTATCGTCGTTTTAAACGACAAATTGAGATTTTAATCACATCACATTACCCTGTAACTGCAAATCGAATCGAATTTCAATCTTAACGTGTGACAATTGATTGAACATTCCATGAGATGTCGAAGTAAGTTCCACTTTAGAGTTTTTCGTCATCATTTGTGGTACTTCCAGAGCCGGTATTCAGGAACTAGCATAACCCAAAATGATTCGAATGGTCATAAATTAATACGCCAAACAATTTACATTTTCTATATCGGTATGGATTTTAAAAACTCATCATCTGTAATTCCAGAATCGGATAAAATTCATCAATTTTGTATGGGACCTTAAGTCCTTTAATTTGAATTTTTGGTTTTGAAGTTCGGTTTGGCCTTTTTGAGAAAATGATAGAGCTTTGAAAAACGATTCGATACTGAAACCGGAATTCTAAGATCGGTGTAGCCGAAATCAGTTAAATTCACACGAGGAGTGTGTGGACATCTTAGGAGAATTGTAGTGCGAATTAAAATTTGGGGGTACATTCCGAATCCAAAAACGAATACCGCTTAAACTGAAATAAATTTATTTGGAAATCGGCTATCCAAATCTGCAAACCCGATAGACCTGATTAATTTATATGAAATGGACATTTTTATACTAATCACCCTGTATCCCCGAAACCGGAAGTTGGATCTGACTGAAAAGCAAGATGTTTTATAGAATCTTAAAACTTTTCATTTGAATCCTAAATGATTATTAGATTTTATTTGAATCTTAGAACGGTTCAGCCATCCACGAGCAAAATTAATTGTATTATTTTAATTTCGTTTCACATATCATCCTGTGGTTCCGAAATCAAAAGTCGGATCTAAACGTAATTCAGGAACCTTGTTTGGGAGTATACTACTTTTCATATGAATCTGAGTTAATAGAAAACGGTTTAGTCATCTCCGAGAAAATTGAGTGAAATTATTTGCCACACACGCATTTGCTGATCTCGACGAACTGAGTCGTATGGTATATGGAAGTTATGTTCTTCCAGCATTTATTGCATTGTAGTTTAAATCAATATAATTATGGAATTACTTTCAACTCGAAAATGCTGATATCATCTGCTTTATATATGCCATATTCGAACGATTATGTTGCCAAAAACGAACCATGCTAAAATCGGTCCGAGGCAAAATGACATAAAAAAGGATGCTGTACACAGTCTTTTTGGTACTTAGAACTTAGAAAAATGGACGGATTTTAGCAATAGATATTATCGTGCGGAATCCAAGTCTAAAAACATATTCTGTTTTCAAGGTCAATTGTGACAGCTATAGTCAAATTTAGCCATAAAACTTCGCAAAAATCGAAAAGTAAACATCCGATCTCAAAACCATTCAATAGCGTTTAGGGTGACGCGATGACCTTTCATTCGCAACTAGTTCGATCGAAATTGGTCTAGCCATCTCTGAGATCTCGACCTCTTAGTAGACAACACACACATACACACGGACTTTTCTCTGGTATATAACACTTGGCCCTCTCTTTTCTCTCTCTTGGCCTGGCCTTTTCTAAAGTTTGAGTGAATTCTATACCTATTTTTTATATTTATAAAAAAAAACCCAAGTGGTAAATGTAACTTATCGAAATTTCAAGATGTTCTACAATTGTTTTAGAATTATTATTTATGTTATCAGTGTTCAGAAAGATTTTTAAACATATTAAAATTGATTGTGCAATTTATCCTTGTAAAGTTTCACAATACTACCGAAAAAATCACTGTAGAACTACAGGGTCTGGCACTCGAAGTGTAACCAATTAAAAAGGCCATAAATTCAGTTTGGAAAATTACTTTTACTTAATTCAAAGTACAAAATGTGTAAAAATAATACAAAATTCAGAATCAATTCACTTTTGCTCGATATGACCACCTTTTGCCTTGACTTGATGACTAGAGAGCGAAGGAGTTGCTTCGTTTGGCCGAATGTGACTTGCAGGTATTTTGGCCCACTCGCGGACAATAACTTTTTTCAGCGCCTCGAGACTGGTGTATCTTTTAGTTCGGACTTTGCTCTCCAAAATGGCCCAAAGAGAATAATCCATTGGATTCGCATCTGGTGAATTCGAGAGCCATTGTGTGGACGTGATGAAGTTCGGAACGTTGTTTTTCAGCCATTCTTGGTTCACTCGAGCTTTGTGAGACGGTGCCGAGTCCTGCTGAAACGTCCATGGTCTGCCACCGAAATGTTTGTCTGCCCACGGCTTCAAAGCAACCTCCAGAATACTTTCCCGATAATATGTCGCATTTACCTTGACGCCAGGCTCGATGAAAACGATTGGAGAGCGCCCATCTGCGGTTACAGCAGCCCAAACCATTATCTGTTGCGGGTGCTGCCTCCTGGTGGCCAATCGATGACTCAAATTCTCGTATGAACGGTCGGTCAAGTAAACCCTATCGTTTTGAGAGTTTACGAATTGCTCAATTGGAAAAATTTTCTCGTCAGAAAATACAATGTTCGGAAATTAACCGCTTTCGGCCAAACGAAGCAACTCCTTCGCTCTCTCAAGTCATCAAGTCAAGGCAAAAGGTGGTCATATCGAGCAAAAGTGAATTGGTTCTGAATTTTGTATTATTTTTACACATTTTGTACTTTGAATTAAGTAAAAAAAATTTTCCAAACTGAATTTATGGCCTTTTTAGTTGGTTACACTTCGAGTGCCGGACCCTGTACTTCCAGTATGTCTAAATCAACTATGCAACAGATCACCAACTTGTCCATATTGCACTAACAGTTCTAGAAGCTCTGTAAAAAATTTCACATCGTCATGTAAAATGGAAGTAACTACACCAATTGTGCAACTTATAAACAAATTTCCAAATTGTATTGGACGCAAAATATGTCGAAATGATTATTAATCTCTTGTGGAAGAGAAATTAACAAAATGATGCTCTCCTGAAGATAAAAATTGATACGCCGAATTATAACATTACTGTGAAAAAAAGTTTCTGTTAAGTCTGCATAGTTTTGGCTGCCTCATAAAATTGTAGGTCAGTTGTGAGTAGTTTTTTTCATTTTTAGAAAAAACAATGATATGAAATCCAAAACTTACAAAAACGTTATGCAAGATTTATTTATTTGAAATAAAAACAAAACTTACAAAGATGAGAATATTATCATAAATGTTGCGGAAATACAACATTACATACGCAATGAAAACAAAACTCAATCAGAGCAATTGTGTTTGGTTTTCATCTTGCTGAAATAATGAGCAGATCTGACATCACTTTTGAACGAAAAGTTAAGTTCATTAAAGTTACTCTCATGATACTGTTTGTGCAACTTGTTTGTACAACATGGGCTTGCCAAAATAATACCTACAGTGCGTATCACAAATGTCGGGTCCGTTAAGAATCTTTATACTGTATTGTTACTTAATTCAACTAGTTTGTTTAAAATAAAAACGTATAACATTTCTCTCTGAAATATTCACATGCTAATGTATACCGTCATTTAAATAATATAAATCATTACGTTGCGTGAACCATTTTCTATTCAACTCACTGTTACCATCGATGCCATATTAGAAAAAAAATGAAGAAAAATTCATTTCGAGATTTTTCAGGTTCAATAAAACATTAGTTCGATCAATACCGTCTGGACATTTTAAGTATGCTTGAATACACGTATTTTAAACACCATTCCGATGATTCTCTTTAAAAATAATAGATTGTTATTTTCACAGAAGTTGGTGTACAATCATCAAAACACGTTAATTCAAAGGCGCTTGAAAATTTCATGCGTACGAATGCATGTTTCACCATAAAAAAGCAGTTCGTTGTCGATTTTTCATTTACAAAAACACAAAAAATCATTTCTACAATATGTAGCATTATCATTTTTCATGTACAGGTTATTTTACAAGATGCATGTTTGTGTTAAGAACAGATGTATCGAAAATCAAATGTGAAATGTGAAATTTATTTATTTATAACGGAAGAACTTAAAGATAAGTTGCACAACACAGAAAATTGCGCTTTCTCCATAACACAACAGTTACAAGAATAGTAAAAAAAAACTTACTTGATAAATTGCACAATCAGTAGAAAAATGCAGGACAGCAACTAAACATGCTACTTGGGAAGGTAAAAAGGGTAATACAAGTAAAAATTGAGGTAAAGCGGATTAAACGGTCCAGTACTTTCACTCCCATAATGTGTATTTGGATCAATGAAGTTTTTTACGTAATATGGACTAATATTGACTAATATAGTAGTAGATCAATATTTATCAAAAGGCTCAATTTTTAAAAAAATGGGGTAAAACGGTAAAACATGATTCGTGCGGTCATTGAATCTATTTGTAATTTTGTCTTTCTTCCTAACACCAATCGATTTTCATCAACCGCAATCAGCCTGCTTTCTGTTTGTGAGAAAAAAGTTTAACCAGAAATACGACTTATGCAATAAATTGATGTAAAACGGGTTAGACAGGCTTGATGTAAATGATGTGTCATACCCATTGTGTTTAATTGAATCACAGATGTTTTTACGTGATATGAACCAATATTGATAGATCGTATCGGATCTGTTTTCGGATTGTAGGTAATATTTCAACTGAATATTATAACTGGAACAGAAATGGTGTAAAGCGGTAGAACGAGTTTGCTGCTGTTATTAAAACTATATGCAATCAATTTGTTTGACTTGTTTACATCAGAAACACTGTATTCGCTCTTCTGCAAGTACTTCGGTTTTATGTTATATAGTTAAGCTTGAATACCATATAGTATAAAAACGGAACTTGGGGTAAAATGAACACCGTTACGTGCGGTCCTTCTCAATGCATAGAATCGATTTTATTGACCACTTTACATAAAAAATCCTGACCATTTTCCCCCACTGTGCAATGGTTAAAAATGGCAGTGTATGACTTTATTTCAGTATTTTTGAATCCATTGATTCATGAAAAGCTTCTACGTCATCATTCAGTTCAAATTTTAATAGTGTATTGGTACCCCCCTATCAGTTCCAGTAGTCATCGAATTTACGAAAACCATTAGTTAGAGTGAGATTTGCTGTCTCTCTTCAAGGGTTTAATGAAAATAGGTACATTCGCTCCGAGTTTTCGCGTCGCTATAATAGCTGGGATGCAAAATTTTCGAACTATTTTTTTTCTGTGGTATTGCTTTTTAGAGCTGAAACAAAAATAACAACAAAATAACAGTGCGTCTCTACGAATGCGATGACTATTGGTACAAGCGCTCTTATCTTAGAAAGAGGTGTTAAACTTTTAGGAACTACTTGTATTGTCATCACTGCAATTTCACTTCACACAAATTTGCAGAGGCCGGAAAAGTGTATTCTCGTCAGTTTCCAACTATTGGTATTCCACCAGAAATATACTCGTTATGCGGATCGTTTTTCTCATGTAGCCAAAGGGCAAGCATATAGGAAGCGCGTAGTTCGGCCGTAGCTAGAAAACATTAATATTTATTGATTTTATTCTCAACTCGTTGGTGGTGGCTGGTATTCTGTTGGTGCTTTCGGGGGAAGCTCCTCCAAGGCAAACATACCAACTAATGAACACTACAGCAGCAGCAGGACTAACATGCATGTTTGCTCTAGTGTGAAGCAAACAGCCACGAGCGCTTTTCTTCCGGCGAACGTCTCAATGTGTGTTATAACATTATGTAATGGCTGGTTGCCAAAGAGTTGAAGTTGTACCAGACCCTGTCAGCTTGGAGCGATCTCAATCTTCAGTTCAGCAACGCCATCGCACGGCGTCTCATTCAACATGTCATGTCAATTGTATGGGTGCGCAGCCCTGCTATTTTGGCGCGTACGAATTTGACATTTCTCTCCCTTACTTCTATGTATGAGATTCGATGCGGACTCACCTGAGGGCGACATGCTCGCAAAAAAGGATGTTGCCAATTATTTGTTCGGGAAATGTGAGAGCTGGATTAACAAGATATCTTGTTAATCCAGCTCTCACATTTCCCGATATCTTTGGTTGTACATAACTATTATCTTTGGTTGTACATAACTATTCGGACGGAAGTGCAACGAACGCACATACAAAACTGTCGGCAATTCTATCGACAAGATTGGGTATATTAAAATACAAAAAACATCTCTTTTCAGAAACGAAGGATTGCTTTCTATCACCGACAACGTCTCAATAAATATACGTCTTAATAAATATGCTTCTCATAATTAGAACAGGAATAAATGTAAATTAAGACAGTATAGTTTAAACATATTTCGCACAGTACGTATTGCATTTCAAGAGTTCTCGCACATATGTAAAATAATCGATCGATATGCAAAAGCGTGAATAACACGTTTACTTGGAGTAACTGCTTGCACTCGACTGGCGACCATTGGGCTGCTTCTGTATCTCGAAGGCTTTCCGAAAGCCATATATTATTCGAGCAAATAAAGTTTCCTATGTCAGATGAAGATTTACAATAATGTTAGGTAAAAAAACTACGTTTACTGCACTGATTCGATTGTGGTGACGGTTTTGTTTGTGATATCATTGAAAATTATGGTAAATTTAAATTTAAAGTACCTTTATATCTTTGTTTTTGTTGTTATTCTAGACCCTCTATCACCTGTAAAGAATTGTTAGCTATTTTCGTTTTATTAGACGGGTCATCACGTTATTTTGTACATTCTTCAATTATAGCAAAATTGATCTAGAATAAGAAAGACCGGGGCTAGACCGGCCACTTTTTGGCAATTGAATAAACACCCATTACAACTAAACTCTTATTATTTTCGATACAACAACAATACACTAAAGTCTCTTTTTATACGGTTTTTTTTTCACACGGGTTTTTTTATACACGGCTTTTTTACACGGATTCCGGAATTAACACGGTTTCTAATGAGAGTTTGAAAAGCACTGTCATTTGTTTTTTGAGAAAAAAATTAAAAGAGGGAACAGGTTGTCTGTAAGAAAACGATTATGTGAGCTAATTTAAAGTTTGAAGGTAACTAAAATCATTCAACAATTCACGGGATCATTGACTGTCGTTCCATAGAATGATTAATCAGTTTTCAGATCTTGAATCCCTGTTGTAAATTACACGACAATGTCTCTTTCGCTCAGTTGTGGTGTATGATGTCAGCATCGTCATTGATATCATCGAGAATTTCGTAGCGTTGAAGAACTAGTCGGATTTACTAATCTCGTCAACTCTTCGTCATATCAAACAGTACAGTATTTTATACCCATTTGAATTCTATAGCTCTAGTAGTATTATGATTTACGCCGATGAAATGAGTTTCTTCAGCATGACACATAGCAATACCTTTTCTAATTTGATCCATATTCATCTCTATGAATTCTTCCCCTTTGATTCTGTTGTTGCGTGCATAGATCTTCACCCAATACATATGTCTTTCCACTCAGTTTAGTTGAGAATGACTGTTAAGATCGTTAGTGTTTACTACACATTGTATCTTCGGAATCGAAAAGAACTTATTCTCAAGCTTTTTTTGTAGTGAAGTGTTTATGGGCTCTAATTGTATGTATTATCGTTCTTTTGAAAACTGAATGCAATATACAGAAGGCATGAGCCATTTAGAATAATTTGCTTATCGTACAACGCGTTTCCTAAGTGTTCTAATTTTAATTTGTCATCCAATGTGTTTTATCAAGTATGACTGGACCCTTCTCGTAACCTCAGGCTGTTTTTTAGATTTCCGTTTTTATTGGGAAATAACAGTTACATTTTCACAGTTATGTAAAGCAAAGCCTTGGTATTACATTCCTGTAGTGGAATTTGACCTTCTGTTCAACAGACTTCGCAGCCGATTCAGAGTGTACAGAACCATTGCATGGCTTGTGCTACGATTCTACTGACACTACGAATCCTTTCAGGTCGGGGCTCGAACATACGACAACTGGTTTGTAAGATCAGCGCCCTATGCATTGAACCGCCAACCCGGGACAGTTATGTGCACCTTGCATAAATTTGGGGGTTAAAAAATAATCTTTTTTTCCCTTCAAATAATCAAAAGTTATTGTTTAGAATTACCATACTTACCCACCGAATTACCCGCTAAAGAAAATTAGAGTGTAGAGTATACCTTGTAACCCCAGCTTAATTTGTTGATCGTACATGATTGACATTCCTTCTCACACGTTCGTTGCGCACTACTACTACCGTGATTTACTGCTGGGGTGAAGCAGAAAATTAATAGAGTAAACTTATTATAGTTTGACCGTCGAAGAAAGCACATCGCAGAAAATTAAAGTTGCTGTAAAATAATTGAAAACCTCTTTCTTGCCTGTTACTTGAAGAGTCCGTTAAGGGTGAAGGTGCGCGATTTTTCACGAATATTTATACCGGACACAACAGTTATATTTAATCCAAAACAAAACAAACAAATAATCAAATCTGCGGTTTTTGGAATTATTACGTCAAATTTTCCACGCGGTTTTTTTTGCGGAACAATTAACACGGTTTTCTTTTACACGGATTTTTTTTACCACGGTACGTAACCCCCGTGTAAAAAGAGACCTGAGTGTACTTAATCTTCATTATAACCTAAGTGCGAATGACAGATTTTCTTTGGTTAATTTTTCGTTCAATAATTACGGAATATTCGCGTATATTTCAATAATTTCTTAAGTTCCGATTAAAAGATAATAGTTTTTGTTAATATTCTCTGCAAATATCCAGAAAGAAGGATTGCATGTTGTTATTTACGTTACTATCTTAAATGTTACGATGAAAAATGTTATCTTTCAACGTACCAGAATTAAACTGTGAAATGTTTTAAAATGTTCATTCCAGTTTCTGCCACACTTTCCCATAAAAAATGGTTTTAAACTTTTTGGCGATCGTTAATTTTGGCATTAAAAATGCCTTACTTTTCACTACAAAAAGTTTCAAAAAAGCCGCGTAACCTTTTTGCGTCATAATTTTGAACGTTGATAACTCAGTCATTTGTTTATGGATTGATATAATTTAACAACCAATCGATTCGTAAACTTTTAACTTAAACATATATGGCAACGTCGTTTCAGTATTTCAATAGCATACTATTGAAAAAATGGTTAGAATTGACCTATGTTTTCATCCACCAATCCCAGCTGACCAAATTGACTTCATTTTCTTGTTCGGCATAGGAGGCTTTGCGTCATGCATAAAAACACCGCATCATTCTGCGTAGTTCGAAGAGGAATCTATAAATATATGCTGCAAATCATTTCTTGATTTCAGTTGATGCTTGACTACGAATGAAACAAGTAGCTCGTCCAGTGAGGTGATGACTAGATTATATATGCGTTCGCTAGTTGGATTGTCGCTTTTGCTAACTCTACTGTACGGGGCTGGGTGTCAATTAAAAAAAAAATGCAAAACTAACCGCGTAACTTTTTTCTGTCATAATTTTGAACGCTTAGAACTCAGTCATTTGTTGATGAAATTATATAATTTAACTACCAATCGATTCGAAAACATTTAACTTAAACTTATGCGGTAACGTCATTTAAGTATTTCAATTGCAAACCATTGAAATATTGGATTGAGTCATTGGCTCGTGAAAATTAAGTTACAATATGAACAAAATTAAGGAATTGGGTTGCGTATACATTGGTTCCTTAATATGCAAAAGTGAAAATCAATTAAAGTAACAAAATATGCGGATTGTGTCACATATTTTCTTACTTGTATTGCTGCCTTTCTATTTTCAGACACTTTCCGAAGGTTATCGACGCTTTTTAACGAAGGATCATTAAAATTACACTATTACTGAGTTTACTGGTTGACGGTTATTCAAATTTTTCACATTCACATTTTTCGATCAAAATATTTAAAATCTTCTCTAATCTCTGATTATGAAAAGATTAAGTTTGTACTTTCTCTGTCTTGAAAATTATGATGATATAAAATCGTTTCATTTGTCCAGATTTATATTTTGAGGTTGTTCGTATCCAAAATTGATTTTTAAGAAACTTTGAAATCATCATAATTGATCAAAATTTTCAAATGGAAAAATTTGTTGAAGGCATCAAAATGGAGTAGAATCAATTGTTCTGAAAGAATCTAATTGTCATTTTGATCATTCGCCAAAAATGTAAACACTAAAAATAGAGCAAGTTTGTAATTTTTTACTTTTAGTGCATCCACCATCATCTTTAATTTTTTGTATTTATTATGGGTACCTAAGAATTATTTCTTTTTTAATGTAATCGAGCTCGGTCGTGTCTTGCATACAACTCTCTAATTTTTTTCTGTTTCATGTAAACATATCTTGCAGTCTCTCTTGCATATAAGTGTTTCGGCACCGACGCTGGTACGGTTAGCCACAACAGTCAATGGAATGCTGATTAGTTTACCGAAAAAAGTTTCAATAGGCGAATGAACGACAAAATGTTTGATTATATGAACATTACTCATTCGGTTTCAATGTTCGGCAAAACTATAGTTCTAGACAAAGAATGGAGAAAAGTGCATCTTGCATGATTTTTGTTGCATCGTTGAGTTCTTTGCAAATACTATAGACCGCTAATGCCATCACATCCAACATGTTGTTACAGTGACTCGACCGATCATGATGACATAAAAAATGCAATTTTAAAACTCTCCTATCAACAGATTTAAATTCATTTAACCAGAGACCATTTTTTTAGAAACAGAGAATGAAAATTATAGAATGATACTACTCAAGAGAGAGCAAGGATGTGAATATATAGAACGGAAAAGTGAGACGTGACAGAGGGTCGTTTAAGCAAGTAGAACTCTTTTGATAACTCTTCGAACTCCAGAATTCGGAAAAATTTTACTTCAAAACTATTATAAGACCTTCAATGACAGTTTTAAACCATAAACCAAAAGTGTTAAGCAGTTGTACACCCCAAGTGTGCATTGTGGGGACCACGGGGACACGTAGTCGGATTGTCAGTCCTTCCCCCTCTTCGACGTATTGACATTAGAAGAGAGGGTAACCGGTGAAGGTAAAGTAAAAACGGGTTAAACGGGCTAGTACTGTCATCCCCATTATGTATCATTGGATCACTAAATTTTTCTGCCTAATATGGACCAATAATGATAGTTCGTATTGGATCTGCTTTCGGATTGTAGATCAGTATTTATCAAAAGACTCAGTTAAAGAATAAATTGGGGTAAAATGGTACAACAAGATTCGTGCGGTCATTGAACCTACTTGTACTCCACTTTTTAGAGCTTTCTTTGTAATATCAATTAATTTAAATTAACCGCAATTCAGCCTCCTTTCGGCATGCGAAAAAAAATTAACCATAAGAACGACTTATGAATAAAAATATTGTAAAACGGTATACAAAGATTCGTGCGGTCATTGAATCTGTTCGTAATCTTATTTTTAGGTCTTTCTTCGTAACATCAATCGATTTTCATCAACTGCAATCATTTCGGTATGCGAAAGAAAGTTTAACCAGAAATACGACTTATGGCATGAATTGTGATAAAACGGGTTAAATGGGCTAGTACTGTCATTCCTGTTGTATTTAATTGGATCACAGAAGTTATGTACGTAATATGAACCAATACTGAGAGATCGTATTAGATCTACTTTTGGATTGTACATCATATTTCAACTGAATATTATAACTAGAAAATAAATGGGATACAACGGTACAACGAGTTTGCTGCTGTCATTAAAACTATATGCATTAGATTTGGTTGACTTTTTTTTACATCATATTCATATTATATTCGCTCCTCTGCACGTACTTCGGTTTAAGGGGCGGGTAGGATCTAACGCTTTTGAAAAATCATTTATTTTTCTATTTATATTTTTTTATAGTAAAACATTTCAAGAATATTCTGTGAAATGTTCAAGCCTATCGGATCAAAACTCAGTTATGAGCTATTATTTTTGCTCACACTGCGAAGCAGCAAGAGCTCAACGCACAGGCCAAAGAATTCTGCTTCAATTGACTAAAAAACTTAATAAAAAATTCTTGAAATTGTTTCCTTAGATTTTATAACCAAAAAACTTTAAACGCGTTTTTCTTAAAAGCAGGTTTTGAAAGTCCGTGTCCATCGTCATTCAAAATCTACTGCACTAATTTATTTGAAATTTTGCACACATTTTCTACATGTAAAATACCAGACGCCAACGTTCTCCTTTTCGTTTTATGTTACTTTGAGGTGGTTTTACAGCTACAAAATGGCGTTTTTTCGCGGATAATTGTAGTTTTGACTTGAAATAACCACAACAATTAAAAAAAAAATTTTTAAAATCACACATAAACTTTAAAATGAACATGATAGTGCGTGCAGTCCTTTTGAATACGTGGAATCAATTTTACTGATCATTTCATACCAAAAAAGTGCTTTGTGGTCTGCTGTATCATGCCTCCAAAAAATCGTTTTTGGTCAATTTTTCCCCACTGTGCAACGATTGAAAACTTCTAAAATTACTCGCACGACAATAAAAGTTTTTTTTAAATATGATTGCGCTTTATTTTAATCTCATCAGTTTTCTCACAATGTTATGAAAAAAAGATTTATTTTTTAAGATAAGATTTCTAAGAAATGTGAACTAAACAGAAATAGGTTAAGGGCTGCCTATTTCATCTCATTTGTATGGACGTTACCCTAAAACCCTGATTAAGCCACTAAAATCACTGCGATTTTTAAATATCTCTGCTTAATAATATTTAAAAAATCATCTAAAATCACTTCTGATATGTTCACTACTGTGCTCCTATTTTCATCTCAAAGGTTTTATATTCATCCTATCGTTGGTTTTTTATTCATCCCATAAATTAGCAATGGTGACAGAAATCAAAACCACAATATTGCACTATTACACTCTCACGTTCAAAATGTCAGAATTTTCCTTAAAAAGGGCCTAATGCCAAGTAGGAGACAACACAAGATATTTTTAGAAACAGTTTGGAATCATTTCGACGTTTAAGGCCAACGTCCAAGTACCATGCGCGCGGGTGGTTTTAGGAAATTTTCGATGGAAATTTTGAAAAATTTGACAAAACCAAAAACATACAGACCTTTGAAATACTTTTATCTATCTACAGGGTGAAAATTGCTGAAAAATTCGGAGGATTTTCAGAGTCTTATCAAAAAAAGCTCTGGAAAATGAGTGTTTTTGTGATCTTTCACAATTATCTGGAAAAATAAAGCGATGACATAGTTTTTTTTTTCAAATAAACCTTTTGATGGATACAAAGACTACATTCGGACACATTTTTGGAAAACCTTTTCACGCTTTTCGTAGAAAATCCATGAATTGCAAAAATTTCCACGAAATCGGTTATATGAAATTCGTTGATTTTCCATGAAAAGCGTGAAAAGGTTTTTCAAAAATGTGTCAGAATATGATCCTAATTGCCAGCATAAGGTTTTTTTGGAAAAAAATTTCATTTAATCGAATTATTTTTTCAGATAATTGTGAAAGATTACAAAAAAAGCTCATTTTTTCAGTGCCATTTTTGATAAAACTCAGAAAATTCTCCGAATTTTCCAACCATTTTCACCCTGTAGATAGATAAAAGTATTTCAAAGGTCTGTATGTTTTTGGTTTTGTCAAATTTTTCAAAATTTCCATTGAAAATTTCCTAAACCCACCACGATGGCCAAAACATTTTTTGGATCGTTTTCGTTACCTTTCGTTTTAAATTTGAAACTTTACTGTGCAGTTAATTTGGAGAACTTGAAAAAACAAAAAAGAATTGTTACTCTTTAGGCATTTGCCCTTCTGAAAACACAATGTAGAACCAGAGATGCCAGTTATACAGATTTATCTGTGTTGTATAGATTTTTGCGTTCGCATACTGATTTAAATCCGAATACAGATTTTATACAAATTTTCTAAATTTTGTACAGATTTGTAAAAGTTCATAAAAAGTGAGAAGTAAAAAGTTAGATTTTTCTCTCTTTAAACGTTTTTTAATCAATGGACAAATCACATGTTAGAATTGATATGATGATGAAAATATTTGGCATCTCTGTGCACAGCCGATAAAGCACACACACTTAACAGCGTTACGTATAGCGGAAAGAAACCAGTGCTAGTAGATTTGCCACAATGGTTATTTCATTAGTATTTAACACACTCTTTCTGGTAATATTCAAAGCCGAAACAGTTTCATTGAAATATAAATATCAACAATATAATTAAACTAATGTCACGGATACCAAAAAAAATACTTGTTGATGATAATTTGAAGAAGGAAAATATATTTTTTGTAACATTATGAGAAAATTTGGCAACTTTGCGAAACCAAATGAGATGAAAACAAAGCGCAATCAAGTGAACTAAGTGAAAAGCTTTCATCTCATATATTTGAAAACTTTTACTGCTTGTCGGGTATTTTTTAAAGTTTTTAATCGTTAATTATTGTCGTTTTCGCTTGAGAAAACTGAAACTGACCTAGGGTAGTTTCATCAAACAAACACTTTTCACGAAACTGTTAGCAACGGGGATCTGAGCAAACCTGATATAAAAAACGTGATTAATCCACCTAGCAGTGAGATGATACCTTTTTTTATCAATACGCATGTGTTTTTGCATGGATATTCTTCGGTGTTTTAGTTCTCATGACATTATTTTAATTATCGTCGTTTTAAACGGCAAATTGAGATTTTAATCACTCATTACCCCGTAATGTCGAAACTGCAAATCGTATCGAATTTCAATCTTAGCGTGTGACATTCGATTGAACATTCCATGAGATGTCGAAGTAAGTTCCACTTTAGAGTTTTTCGTCATTATTTATGGTACTTCCAGAGCCGGTATTCAGGAATTAGCATAGCCCAAAATGATTCGAATGGCCATAAATTATTACGCCAAACAATTTACATGAAATTTAAAAACTCATCATCTGTAATTCCAGAATCGGATAAAATTCACCAATTTTGTATGGGACCTTAAGTCCTGTAATATTTGTTTTTGAAGTTCGATTTGGTCTTTTTTGAGAAAATGATTGAGCTTTGAGAATCGATTCGATACTGGAACCGGAATTCTAAAATCGGTGTAGCCGAAATCAGTTAAATTTACCTGAGCAGTGTGTAGACATCTTTGAGAAATTGTAGTGCGAATTAAAATTTGGGGGTACATTCCGAATCCAAAAACGAATACCGCTCAAACTGAAATAAATTTATTTGGTAATCGACTATCCAAATCTGCAAACCCGATAAACCTGATTAATTTATGTGAAATGAACATTTTTATGCTAATCACCCTGTATCTCCTAAACCAGAAGTCGGATCTGACTAAAAAGTAAGAGGTTTTATAGGATTTTAAGACCTCTCATTTGAATCATAGATGATTCTTAGATTTCATTTGAATCTTAGATCGGTTCAGCCATCTACGAGAAAAATTAATTGCATTATTTTAATTTCGTTTCACATATCATCCTGTGGTTCCGCAATCAGAAGTCGGATCCAAACGTAATTCAGGAACCTAGTTTGGGAGTATACGACTTTTCATATGAATCTGAGTTTGTAGAAAACGGTTTAACCATCTCCGAGAAAATTGAGTGAAATTATTTGTCACACACGCATTTGCTGATCTCGACGAACTGAGTCGTATGGTATATGGAAGTCATGTTCTTCCAGCATTTATTGCTGTAAATAGTTTAAATCAATATAATTATGGAATTACTTCCAACTCGATAATGCTGGTATCATCTGGTTTACATATGCCATATTCGAAAGATTATGTTGCCAAAAATGAACCGTGCTAAAATTGGTCCGAGGCAAATTGTCATAAAAAATGGATGCTGTACACAGTCTTTTTGGTACTTAGAAACAATTATATGTAACAGTATAAAAAATCGTGTTTCATGTTGCTCCCAAGCATTGCTTTTTCATACAGCGCTCAAAATTCCTTCTACTGGAATAAGGCTTACACAAAAATATCGATATCTCCGTTAAAAATGGACGGATTTTAACAATCTATGGCTTGTTGGATAGGTATTACCGAGCGAAATCTAAGTCTGGAAACATATTCTGTTTTCAAAGTCAAATGTGACAGATACTGTCAAAAAACTGTAAATTTTGACATAATACTTCGTATAACTCAAAAAGTAAACATCCGATCTCAAAACCATTCAATAGCGTTTTGGGTGACGGGGAGACCTTTCATTTGCGACTAGTTTGATCAAAATCGGTCCAGCCATCTCTGAGATCTCGACCTCTTAGTTGACAACACACATACAGACACACACACATACACACACACACACACACACACACACACACAGACATTTGCTCAGTTCGTCGAGCTGAATCGTATGGTATATGACATTCGGCCCTCCGGGCCTCGGAAAATTTCTCGAAAGTTTGAGCGAATTCTATACCTATTTTTTATATATATAAAAAAAGGTAAAACTGACTCGATTTTTTGGTTTGAAACTGACTCGATTTTCAGTTCAACAATGTTGAAACTAGGTTCGAAACTAGCTTCAAACAAACGATTTGACAGCAATTAGGGTGGAAACTGGTGGAAGTTTGTGTTAAATGAATAAATCGATCACCGAAGAATTGAAAACCTTTTCTTAAATGAGAAAGTGTGACAATAGCTTGAATAATCATTTTAAAACATTCCACAGTTTGGTTCAGGAACGTTGTAAGACTTTTTTCATGTTCAAAGTAATGAGGAGAAGGGATAAAATGGAAATAGAAGCTCAGATGAAATAGGGAGCCGTTACCCTATGATATAATCATAATGATTTTAGTGTCTAAATTAGGTTTTTGAAGTAACGTCTTTACAAATGAGATGAAAAAGGGAGCCTTTGCCCTATGTAAAACTGATATCATATCTAATTGGTAATTGTTTGGATAGTCACAAAAAACCAAAGTAATGGCATTACATTTCTTTTGTGAAATTTGGCCTTTCTGGTTCAACAGACTTCGTAGTCGATTCTTAGCATACAGAATCATTGAATGGCTAGTACTACCAGCTAACTGACACTAAGAATCCTTCCAGTTCCGGGCTCGAACATTCAAAAACTGTCTTGTAACTCCGGTGCTGTTTGCATTGAACCTCCGCATATACGAAACATAAAAACAACGCAATCAATGATTTAAATAAAATAACAAAAAAAAACGAAACGAGATTTCCATAACATTTGTATTACTGTGTAAATTTTTGTTTCCTTTTTTTTGTACAATTATATAAATGCTCGAAATGTACAACATAATGTTAGCTTCGAAGCAATGGTTCCAGTGCCAGCGGTACTGTATCAAAGTTTCGCTTTGTTGCGAACTGATTGTTTTTTGTGTAGCCTCGGATGCATCTGACCAATAAGAGCAACCATAGTTTAAATATTAAATCATTAATGATTCTAATGGGGTTTCACGCGGAAACAACCACCATATGTTGATGCAAACATAAGTCTGCTCACTGAAGACATTAGTTTTATACAAATATCAAAACAGTTTGAACGAGCCTTGCACCAAACATCATCCCCATTTCGGTTAATCTCAGTTCCTCTTGTAAGATAGATACCAACAAAATTTCGCATCATACTGTACCGAACGGTTACAGAGTAACAAGAGACTCGAAGCAAAATCGAAAGGCCGAAACGACCGGCCGGGTAATCTTACGAAAATACTTTCCCAAAGTTTTATTACTCCCTTTGGCCATCACGACAGTTTTCGGTATGGTGCCGTCCTAAGCTGTATCGTAAAATTTGACATCTCTTCAGGAAAATTTCTAATCTTTTGCTTTCTCCCCATTTCTGTTGGTCATCGTCTGTAGGAGCCTCGAAGCTCCTACCGCATTCTATAAGCGACTCAACGCTGTTGGTTTTTGGCTCTGGGCTTTTGTATCTTGTACATCTGTACAATCTCTAGTCATTAAAACGAAGCACCAGAGAAACTAGTATACTAAGCCGGTGGGTAATGCTGCTGTTTGTGTGCGTGATAATTCTTGTAAATTTACCAACCGAAAGACGTTTAATCGAATTACAAGTAGGTTTGCTGCTCAAAATTAAGTGCTGATCTCACGCTGGTTGTAAAGTCATGAACCAATTCTGTGCTTTTCATCAACTTATCAATCCATATTTAGTTAAATTTTATTCTGCGCTTCTAAATTTGCTCTCATCCTAAAACGGTTCTAGTTGCTTAAGCGTTCTGCTGATAGAAGGTGTGCAATACTTTCGAGTTTGTAAATACTTCGTAGTGCATC
Organism: Malaya genurostris; assembly: GCF_030247185.1. Taxonomy (NCBI): domain Eukaryota; kingdom Metazoa; phylum Arthropoda; class Insecta; order Diptera; family Culicidae; genus Malaya; species Malaya genurostris. Next base: position 203,195,395 of record NC_080572.1, on the reverse strand, counting down.
AAATGGTGCATTTCTGCGAACACGGATGGTAAATTAAATAAAGGTGAATGTGCGATGAGTTAAGATAAAACGTTGTTTGTCGTTCTAGTCAATGAGGTGGCAGGGAAAATAACAAATGCATAGCTTCACTGCCAGTACCGGAAAGCGGTAGGTAGTTGTTATTTTCATTACATCTCGGTGCACTTGCTTTCAGTATTTTTTTTATAATGTTACAGTCATAATGCGGTGTGAAATGAAGAAAAGACCCGCGGAAATGTTTACGGTTAATCCAGAACGTTCAACTTAGTGCCGTTTCGTGTTAGCATCTATCTGGGTTCAGATAAATGGGAAGTAGAAGATTATCACACACTCCATTTATGAACCAATTATTTTACTAATGCTAAAAAAGTGTGAAAATAGGAGATTCCTTACTACGTATTGACATAGACCGGATGCTTTATGAACGAAATCTAGCGAAAACGATTAGTAAAATCAACAGATCAAAGTTTTGAATCAGCAGCCAAATTGGAAGCCGAAATTAATCACAATTATTTTCGAGGGAAAAATCTTAAAATGTCCTCTTGCTAAACGATTTCGTCTAGTTTGTTAAAGTTCAAGAAGAGATTTTTTGACACAGAAAATATTTTTTTCTTCAACGTTTTTGCGAAATAAATTCTGAAAGACAATTCTGATCATGGCTTGTTGGATAGGTATTACCGAGCGAAATCTAAGTCTGGAAACATATTCTGTTTTCAAAGTCAAATGTGACAGATACTGTCAAAAAACTGTAAATTTTGACATAATACTTCGTATAACTCAAAAAGTAAACATCCGATCTCAAAACCATTCAATAGCGTTTTGGGTGACGGGGAGACCTTTCATTTGCGACTAGTTTGATCAAAATCGGTCCAGCCATCTCTGAGATCTCGACCTCTTAGTTGACAACACACATACAGACACACACACATACACACACACACACACACACACACACACACACACACACACAGACATTTGCTCAGTTCGTCGAGCTGAATCGTATGGTATATGACATTCGGCCCTCCGGGCCTCGGAAAATTTCTCGAAAGTTTGAGCGAATTCTATACCTATTTTTTATATATATAAAAAAAGGTAAAACTGACTCGATTTTTTGGTTTGAAACTGACTCGATTTTCAGTTCAACAATGTTGAAACTAGGTTCGAAACTAGCTTCAAACAAACGATTTGACAGCAATTAGGGTGGAAACTGGTGGAAGTTTGTGTTAAATGAATAAATCGATCACCGAAGAATTGAAAACCTTTTCTTAAATGAGAAAGTGTGACAATAGCTTGAATAATCATTTTAAAACATTCCACAGTTTGGTTCAGGAACGTTGTAAGACTTTTTTCATGTTCAAAGTAATGAGGAGAAGGGATAAAATGGAAATAGAAGCTCAGATGAAATAGGGAGCCGTTACCCTATGATATAATCATAATGATTTTAGTGTCTAAATTAGGTTTTTGAAGTAACGTCTTTACAAATGAGATGAAAAAGGGAGCCTTTGCCCTATGTAAAACTGATATCATATCTAATTGGTAATTGTTTGGATAGTCACAAAAAACCAAAGTAATGGCATTACATTTCTTTTGTGAAATTTGGCCTTTCTGGTTCAACAGACTTCGTAGTCGATTCTTAGCATACAGAATCATTGAATGGCTAGTACTACCAGCTAACTGACACTAAGAATCCTTCCAGTTCCGGGCTCGAACATTCAAAAACTGTCTTGTAACTCCGGTGCTGTTTGCATTGAACCTCCGCATATACGAAACATAAAAACAACGCAATCAATGATTTAAATAAAATAACAAAAAAAAACGAAACGAGATTTCCATAACATTTGTATTACTGTGTAAATTTTTGTTTCCTTTTTTTTGTACAATTATATAAATGCTCGAAATGTACAACATAATGTTAGCTTCGAAGCAATGGTTCCAGTGCCAGCGGTACTGTATCAAAGTTTCGCTTTGTTGCGAACTGATTGTTTTTTGTGTAGCCTCGGATGCATCTGACCAATAAGAGCAACCATAGTTTAAATATTAAATCATTAATGATTCTAATGGGGTTTCACGCGGAAACAACCACCATATGTTGATGCAAACATAAGTCTGCTCACTGAAGACATTAGTTTTATACAAATATCAAAACAGTTTGAACGAGCCTTGCACCAAACATCATCCCCATTTCGGTTAATCTCAGTTCCTCTTGTAAGATAGATACCAACAAAATTTCGCATCATACTGTACCGAACGGTTACAGAGTAACAAGAGACTCGAAGCAAAATCGAAAGGCCGAAACGACCGGCCGGGTAATCTTACGAAAATACTTTCCCAAAGTTTTATTACTCCCTTTGGCCATCACGACAGTTTTCGGTATGGTGCCGTCCTAAGCTGTATCGTAAAATTTGACATCTCTTCAGGAAAATTTCTAATCTTTTGCTTTCTCCCCATTTCTGTTGGTCATCGTCTGTAGGAGCCTCGAAGCTCCTACCGCATTCTATAAGCGACTCAACGCTGTTGGTTTTTGGCCATGGGCTTTTGTATCTTGTACATCTGTACAATCTCTAGTCATTAAAACGAAGCACCAGAGAAACTAGTATACTAAGCCGGTGGGTAATGCTGCTGTTTGTGTGCGTGATAATTCTTGTAAATTTACCAACCGAAAGACGTTTAATCGAATTACAAGTAGGTTTGCTGCTCAAAATTAAGTGCTGATCTCACGCTGGTTGTAAAGTCATGAACCAATTCTGTGCTTTTCATCAACTTATCAATCCATATTTAGTTAAATTTTATTCTGCGCTTCTAAATTTGCTCTCATCCTAAAACGGTTCTAGTTGCTTAAGCGTTCTGCTGATAGAAGGTGTGCAATACTTTCGAGTTTGTAAATACTTCGTAGTGCATCAAATGGTGCATTTCTGCGAACACGGATGGTAAATTAAATAAAGGTGAATGTGCGATGAGTTAAGATAAAACGTTGTTTGTCGTTCTAGTCAATGAGGTGGCAGGGAAAATAACAAATGCATAGCTTCACTGCCAGTACCGGAAAGCGGTAGGTAGTTGTTATTTTCATTACATCTCGGTGCACTTGCTTTCAGTATTTTTTTTATAATGTTACAGTCATAATGCGGTGTGAAATGAAGAAAAGACCCGCGGAAATGTTTACGGTTAATCCAGAACGTTCAACTTAGTGCCGTTTCGTGTTAGCATCTATCTGGGTTCAGATAAATGGGAAGTAGAAGATTATCACACACTCCATTTATGAACCAATTATTTTACTAATGCTAAAAAAGTGTGAAAATAGGAGATTCCTTACTACGTATTGACATAGACCGGATGCTTTATGAACGAAATCTAGCGAAAACGATTAGTAAAATCAACAGATCAAAGTTTTGAATCAGCAGCCAAATTGGAAGCCGAAATTAATCACAATTATTTTCGAGGGAAAAATCTTAAAATGTCCTCTTGCTAAACGATTTCGTCTAGTTTGTTAAAGTTCAAGAAGAGATTTTTTGACACAGAAAATATTTTTTTCTTCAACGTTTTTGCGAAATAAATTCTGAAAGACAATTCTGATCATATTTAGGCAAAATTATTAAAAAATTATTTTCGTAGGAGCAATTGGGCTGTATGAATAAAACGTAGCATGCTTGAATTTCGGTAGTAAATGCTACGTGTGGATCACGTTCCTGTCAAAACATGCTACGAGCTGTAGTATTTACTACAAGTTTTCGGTAGGTAGCTCTAGAGGTTGCTACTCGTGTGTTTGCTGATAAAGTGAAATACGGAAATTAAAAAAGTGGAATTTTTACAAATGTAAGTACGTTTCTTGCTTTGTGCATGCTTATGCCAGCTTTTCCGACTCTGTGTCGATACGGTATGCAGTAAATCCGAAGTAGCATTAACTACACGTTCATACCAAACCGCGTTATACTCTGTGGACTTTGTTATTGAGAAGATACTACAAACAACAGACTTTACTACATTTTATTCATACGGCCCATTGTTTGTGCAATAGTATCTGCAAAAAAAGTGGTACTGCTGGCAAGAGAAAATTAAGCTTCTTTGCCACTCTCGATTTCTGATGAATATTGGCAATTTGTTCGATCCGGTAGGATGGTAATGTTGAGAAACTATTTCGAATGCCTAAATGCTTGGATGCCTGCAAAGATTATTACCTTGTTAGATCCACCCTTCAATGCTATCTCTTTAAAAGATGAACTACAATAAAATATTTCGGACTATTTACAAGTTCTTACAATATTGAGATATCTTGGCCTGGGTAATATTATAGTAGGGCTCTCATTAGTAGAGTCGCCATTTTATTTTGCCGATTACTCAACTTTCAATCAATGAATAATACCGCAGAAAAAATAGTTCGAAAACTTTTCAGTACAACTGATAGAGCTTCGCGAAAACTCGAAGTACTTTTTTTTCATCTTATCCTCAAGGCCAATCTAACGAACAGAGACAGCAGATCTCACTCTAACTATTGGGTTTTGTATATGATACAACTACCAAGGTAATAAGTTCGGATATTCAAACGTTAGCCGGGTGCAAGGAAAATATACCTTACGCGGTTTCGGTAAATGTATCTAACTAAGGTAAATGTGCCTAGTTTTACAAAGAGTGCCTGTAACCAGAGTGACGACTCCTCATCCGTAATGTTGGCAACAATTCAACATTTATTCCGAAATGTTGGCATTTTCGTTAGCTTTAAAGTCGCTTCGTATGACCATCAATTAACATGACTTACAAACTTCATTAATTTTAGTAAATTTTATAAGATTTTTTAGGATTCTGCCATTGTACTTTAAAAGACGGTTTTAAATTTTAAATAATTATAATTTAGAAAATGGAAAAAAAATATTTGAAATTTTAAACACTTGCATCCGAGCAAAATTCAGGAATTTTGATTTTTTTATTTGAACCTAAATTTGTGAATATCGGTCAAGCGAAAGTGTTCCATTTTTCCATTTTTCCATTTTTGAGTATATAACCATCGCGCATTTTGTGGAATTCATAAAAGAAATTACTGCTGAATTTTCCGAGCTCCTTCCGCACAATAAAGTGCAATGTCCCACCACATACCAGTAAGTTCTTGCTTTGTAGCTTTCTAGGTGTTGATCGTGTATGTATTATGCAAAGGTTGAAACTCATTTCCTCCTTTTCGTTACTTTGATTTCTAAGCCCTACGCTTGAGTTGCATAAACTACTAGAACAAAACACCATGCGTTTCCTTCTAACAGAACTTGATGGGGACGCATGGTCGACTGTTATTTATTTTTAAGAAAAAATCAAATATTGTGATCGTCCACATTTACCACTTTAACGTGTCCAAAAAAAATTTATTTATCAATAAAAAATCCGGGATGGTGCAAAAATTGGAAGAGGGAAAAAATATGTTTCAAAATTGTCAAGTATTTTTTAATGGAAGAAATATATCTTCAAAAATTTTGAAAAAAAATGTAAACCTTCCCCATAATGCCTTAAACATACCTGATTTTTTTCAAATTTTTCGGAGGAGCGGTTTCTTCAAAAATCAATAGAACTACCCTAGCTCCGTCAATATGGCAGTTAAAGGGTTAACACTTTGAGAAAATTGTTGCCAGTCTATGACCTTTCGAATGTGGTATAACAATATGAATTCTCTTTGGGGGTAGATTTCAAATGCTTATCCTGCTATAGCTTCTATTACGGCCTAATGATATAGGGGAAGATGGGGTAAAACGCACCCCAATGAACCTTTTGCTTTACTCAAAAGTTACCAATTTTTTTCACTGAAATTTTAATGAAACTGAAAGTCCGCCATAACAAAAGATTACTATGAAATTTGGGTAGCGTTGGTTCAATCATATCTGGAAAAATAAAAAAAAACAATTATGTCTCTGTTTTTTTTTTTTATTCAATAATATAACTATTTTTTAGGCACACTGCTTTAGCTCTAAGGTGCCAAGGACTTTTTCTAATTTTATTAACGACTAACTTAAAACTAGGATAGTATGATTGGATAATGTTGTATTGGGGTCGCAGTGGTCGACTTTGGCAGATCCAACCTTCAGCTGGCGATCGGCACCGGCCGGTGGGTGGAATATATCATGAGTCTTCCAGATGACGTTGGCCGCATCCCTCGGTCTGTGTGGGTCCGCGGGAAACACCCCCAGGCTACGAATACCCGGCGGGTGGCCCGCATGACTAGAGCGACCTTCCGTGGGCGATGATGGTGATGTAAATATAACGAAAAAATATAGAGAAGTAAATATTGCGGAAAACGAAGTAAAATGGGGATATGGGAACGAAATGACTAAGAACGACAGAGATCTAATTAGTTGACATCGAGATGGAGAAGAGACGGGGAGGGGGGAAGCGAAAAGGTTAGTGACAGCAAAAAGATCTTGTTAGTTCCGATGAAGATGGTGGACAGATGAGGAATCGGGATAATCGGCGGAAGTTAGTGTCGAGCCTGCAGGTGAAAATAATTCTTAGCCACAGTTGAAATAACGTCGATAAATAGGAGGAACTTTCTAAGCAAGATGTAACAGATTACACTTGTATATTAATGTGTTTGAGGAACTGGTATATCAGAAGCATATATGAACTATCCCGACTCGCCAACACATCCCGAACCGGAACCTCAGTCGGTCTACCTCGGGCCCTGAGGGATTCCAATAGCTCCGATCTGGCGTCGCGATACTCTACGCACGACCACACGACATGCTCGATGTCCTGATAACCGTCGCCACAGGTGCAGAGCCCGTTCTCCACGATCCCGATACGCCGGAGATGTGCGTTGAATGTATAGTGATTTGACATGAGTCGTGACATAACGCGAATGAAATCACGACTCACGTTCATCCCCTTGAACCAAGGTTTCGTCGATACCTTAGGGATAATGGAGTGTAGCCATCGTCCCAGTTCGTCATTCGTCCATGAAGTTTGCCAACTTTCGAGAGTTTTCTGACGAGAAATACTGAAAAATTCATTGAAGCAGATTGGTCTTTCATAAATGTCACCTTGTAATGCGCCCACCTTAGCCAATGAGTCTGCCTTTTCATTGCCCGGAATGGAACAATGCGAAGGGACCCAGACTAACGATATTGAATAAGACCGTTCAGATAAAGTTCGCAAGTGTTCCCGTATTTTCCCCAGGAAATATGGGGGATACTTTCCTGGCTTCATTGCCCGGAGAGCTTCTATTGAACTTAGACTGTCCGTGACAATGACGTAATGGTCTTTGGGCAATGTTTCAATGATCTCGAGGGTGTACTGAATAGCAGCTAATTCTGCGACGTAAACTGAAGCCGGATCACTGAGTTTGTAAGAAGCGGTGATGTTTTGATTGAAGATGCCGAAGCCTGTGGACCTGTCGATGTTTGATCCATCAGTGTAAAACACCTTTTCACAGTTGACTGTTCTAAATTTATTATAAAATATATTAGGGGCCACTCGAGGGCGTACGTGTTCCGGAATTCCACGAATCTCTTCTCTCATGGATGTGTCGAAAAACACAGTAGAATCAGAAGTATCCAAGAAATGAGCACGGTTGGGAGCAAACGAAGAAGGATTAATATTCTGAGCCATGTAATCAAAATACAAGGACATAAAACGGGTTTGAGAATTAAGCTCAACTAACCTTTCGAAGTTTTCAATCACCAGAGGATTCAAAATGTCGCATCGAATGAGCAAACGATATGAGAGATCCCAGAACCGGTTTTTCAACGGTAAGACGCCCGTCAACACTTCAAGACTCATCGTATGAGTTGATTGCATGCAACCCAAGGCAATACGCAAACAACGATACTGAATTCTTTCCAGCTTAATGAAATGGGTGTTCGCGGCGGATCGGAAGCAGAAGCATCCATATTCCATAACGGACAATATCGTTGTTTGGTACAATCTGATCAGGTCTCCTGGGTGGGCACCCCACCAAGTTCCGGTTAATGTACGAAGAAAATTGATTCTCTGCTGGCATTTTTGTTTCAGATACCTAATGTGACATCCCCAGGTGCCTTTGGAGTCGAACCAGACCCCGAGATATTTGAATGTGAAGACCTGAGCTATGTTTTCACCCCCTAGTTGAAGCTGTAGTTGTGCTGGTTCTCGCTTCCTTGAAAATACAACCAGCTCAGTTTTCTCCGTAGAGAACTCGATACCCATTTGAAGAGCCCATGTGGATAAGTTGGCAAGAGTATCTTGTAACGGCCCTTGCAGATCGCCAGCTTTGGGTCCTATAATGGACACAACGCTGTCGTCGGCAAGTTGTCTCAGCGTGCAAGATGTGTTGATACATTTATCGATGTCGTTTACGTAAAAATTGTATAAAAGGGGGCTTAAGCATGAGCCCTGAGGAAGACCCATGTAACTGAATCGTATTGTCGACAAATCACCATGCGCGAAATACATGTATTTTTCGGACAATAGATTGTACAAAAAGTTATTCAAAATTGGTGAAAGACCATGCTGATGCAACTTCTCAGATAGGATATTTATAGAAACTGAGTCAAAAGCCCCCTTGATGTCTAGGAAAACTGACGCCATTTGTTCCTTACGAGCAAATGCCATTTGAATTTCGGTTGAGAGCAACGCAAGACAATCGTTCGTTCCTTTGCCCCTGCGGAAACCAAATTGTGTATCTGAAAGTAAGCCATTAGTCTCGACCCAATTGTCTAGACGAAACAGAATCATTTTTTCGAACAATTTCCGGATACAGGAAAGCATAGCAATCGGCCGATACGAATTGTGATCGGAGGCTGGTTTTCCTGGTTTTTGAATGGATATCACTTTCACTTGTCTCCAGTCATGTGGAACAATGTTGTCCTCAAGGAACTTATTGAATAAACTCAGCAAGCGCCTTTTGGCGGGGTCAGGCAGATTTTTCAACAAATTGAATTTTATTCTGTCTAATCCCGGGGCTTTATTGTTACATGACAAGAGCGCAAGTGAGAGCTCTACCATCGAAAACGGTGTTTCGTTTGTATTTGGTGTCGCGGCGCGGGTGATCTTCTGTTCCGGAACAGAGTCTGGACATACTTTTTTAGCGAAATCGAATATCCAGCGGTTAGAATATTCCTCGCTTTCATTCGTTGTGTTATGATTGCGCATTCGTCGGGCTGTGTTCCAAAGAGTGCTCATAGATGTTTCTTTTGTTAGGCCGTCTACGAACCGACGCCAGTAACCGCGTTTCTTAGCTCTAATCAAGTTCTTAATTTTAACGTCTAACGCCGCGTAATTCCGGTAATTATCAGGTGTTCCATTTTTTCTGAATATTTTATACGCGGAGGCTCTCTCCGCGTTTAAATTTGTGCACTCTTTGTCCCACCACGGGTTGGGAGGACGGATGTTAGTTTTTGCGCCGGGTACACGTTTCGTCTGAGCTTGAGTCGCGGTGTCGAGAATCAAGCCAGCCAAAAACGTGTACTCTTCCTCCGGAGGAAGTTGTTGTGTTCTTTCAAGTTTCTCAGATATCGCGGTCGCATAGCTATTCCAATCAATATTTCGTGTGAGGTCATAGGAAACATTGATTGTCTTCGATGGTTTTGAGCCGCTGGTGATTGATATTACGATCGGTAGATGATCGCTACCGTGGGGATCAGGAATTACCTCCCACGTGCAATCCAACCGTAGCGATGTCGAGCAAAGTGATAAATCCAGCGCACTTGGTCTTGCTGGTGGTGCAGGAATCCGTGTCATTTCTCCCGTATTCAAGATTGTCATATTGAAGTTGTCGCAGATATCATGGATCATAGTTGATCTGTTATCGTCGTGAAGACAGCCCCATCCCGTACCGTGTGAGTTAAAGTCTCCTAAAACCAACGTCGGTGCGGGAAGGAGCTCAATGATATCACTGAGCCACCGATGCCCAACCGAGGCTCTTGGGGGAATATAGATTGAAGCAATGCAAAGATCCTTGCCTTTGATTGTAACATGACATGCGACAGTTTCAATACCTGATATCGAGGGGAGGTTAATTCGATAAAAAGAATAGCACTTTTTGATCCCCAAAAGTACTCCTCCGTAGGGATCATCTCGATCCAGGCGAATAATGTTAAAATCGTGGAAGTTCAAGGATATTTCAGAAGTTAGCCAAGTTTCGCACAATGCAAATGCGTCACATTTCAGATTATTTACTAGAAATTTAAGGGAATCTATTTTTGGGATAATACTTCTGCAATTCCACTGTAAAACAGTGATTAGATCCGTGACCTCGATGGATGATTTAGCCATCGAAGGATACAATCGCTGAGAGAAGGGGCCAATTTGCAGTCAACTGCTTTAAATATGTTTTTACTGTTGGCATGAAAGCAATTAAAATGCTTTTAAGAGGGTCAGAAATATTAAAAGTTGTAAAAATCCAGTCCACAACATCAGAGAACTTGATAAGTCCAGCACCTAGTTGGTTCTCTGATAGATTTTCAGGGACGTTTGGGGATTTTGTTGTCCCGGGAAGTGGTGGGAATTCCATCTCGGAACTGAGTTTTCCGAGACCAGGAGCCTTTTGCTTCGGTGGTTTGTCCCGATTCCCGTTAGCTGTAACTTTTCGAAGCCCTTCGGAAGACACCTTCGAGCCCTTACTAGGTAGCTTATGAGAGGATTTATTCATTCTTTTCCTACAGCTATGAGGGACCGCCGATGATGGACCTTCCAAAGGGTCGTCAGAATCGCTCTCGTCAGTTGACAAGCAGGCATATGGGTTCGTTGTCAGTTTAGGAGGGGTGGCACTCTTAAGCATCTCGGCAAAGGAACGCTTGGAGTGTTCCTTCAGGGAACGCTTCATCCGATCTCCTCGCAGCTTATACGCAGGACATGCCATTAGGTCATGCGGACCCTCCTTGCAGTAGAGACACTTTTCAGCATCCTTACCGCAAGAGCCATCCGCATGAGCCTCCCCACAGTTAGCACACCGGGGCTTATTGCAGCAATGAGAAGCTGTATGCCCCAATTGTTTGCAATTGGTACAATTCATTACTCGAGGTACAAAAAGACGAACAGGCAGACGAACCCGGTCCAAGAGGATGTTGTTGGGCAAAGCAGAGCCGGCGAAGGTCACACGATAAGAGTCAGATTGGGGATAAGACTTTGTTCCATCCCCGGCGATCGATACTGAATGCAATCGCTTGCAGTCCAGTATCTTGACGTTCTTAAGTGAGGGGTCCTTAAAACAGCCCTCTCCGTACTTAAGAACGTCCTCGCAAGTCAAACTCGAATCGGTGACCACACCGTCGATTTCTACTTCGCGAGCTGGCACGTAGACGCGGTACTCCCGCGTAAAATGGTCATTTTGAACGAGCTCATTTGCCTGCTTTGAGCTGGTGAACAGAACCCTGAGCTTATCTGGTCGTATTTTATCAATACTTTTTATAGTATTGTATCGCGAGGACAGATCCCGCGATATTTTCAAAACATTCAATTTTTTTTCTTTAGCCTTGGTCCGGAAATAAACCGAGTAAGGCCCGGCCGAGAGTGCAAGCCCATCGGGATAACTCTTTATGCGAGACTTATTGCTGCCAACAGAAGTCTCCATCTGATCATCGAGAACGGAGGGGTCGGGAGTCAAATTTGACATGTCGCGGAGCTACCTCCGCGCAGAAATAAATGATTCGAAGGGGGGGGGGGGGTACTTAACTTTTAATCCAACGGGGGCCAAGCCCTCGTCGATCGGCGTATCGCCGCTTCGAGGGTGTGCAAAAAACCTCCGAGAGGAAAAAGCACACTCACTTATAATCCGCACAGTATAATCACAATGGCCACTGAAATCTGGCCTTGATCGATCAAACAATCACCGGCTAACGGTACTGTTTCGATCGTCCGCTCACAACAATGCACTGCTTAAGTGTATAATGTACAAAAAACCTCTCACAGAAAAAAGCACTATTGTCTATTACACAATAGCGATATAATCTAGTTTTGATCGTCCGGTCACGTTATCACACACGGCACTGGTTTTTTTCGCAGTAAACACAAAGCACGTCCGTTCGCTCGGAAGGTTGAAACGGCAATGAATTATGTCTCTGTTATTATAAGTAATTTTTGATGTTCGTTCCATAGTAATTTTCTAGGGTAAGTAAGCCGATTTTAATTATGTAACCAATGAACTTCTTTGCCAATCATTCGGGTTTCTAAAATTAGTTCTAATACAGACGATGTTTTTGAAATTTTATAGAAAAATCGTCAAATTTATCGTCTCATATTTTTGGGGGCAAAACGACCCGAATTGTGTGAGGCAAAATGCTCAAGAATTCGCTTACAAAAATTATACATAAGTTATCAATTTAATGAATAATAGTGAACAATCCCTACCACCTGGCAAATATTTCGTCAACGAAAAGTCTAAAGCTTTCTTTAAAGAAGAAGAAGAAGCTTTATAAGGGGGCATATTGCCCCGTGGTTGTCATGAGCTTTAATCCGTTGTTATGATGGATGTTTACCCATTGTTTAAGATCATCCTGCCTCTATGTTCAGATAATCGTCACTTCGCGTAATTCAAAATGTATATTTTTCATGTTTTCCACGATTGGGCGTCATGCCCCGCATATATTTCAATAGACAATTTTTAAGGGTTTTGGAAAATAATATATTTCATGTATTTTTCAATGCATTCAGTGAGTATTTGTTCGTAATTTTGAGAAATAATGATTACGGAAGAGAGTCATGCATGAAACTCTTCCGTGTTATTCTCTACAGCTAAGATATAGCTACATTTCCTTAGGGGGCACCATATGTTTCCTTCAAATAGAACTTCAATGGAAGCGCATGAATGATTGTAAATTTTTTTAGAATCGTGAAATATTGAGGTCGCGCAAATAAAAAAAACGAAGCACATTTATGTGCTCTAAAGTTGTTTGTTCAATATAATCCCGGTTGTTGAAAAAAAAAACGATTAGATGCTCATCAAACCAAAATAAAAGTTGTTCCAATCCGATATATCGCAGATTTAAACAAAACATGCTTGTTTTGAACTAGAATATGGTTGTGTCCAACAAATGTTAGTTGTTTCGAAAAATTATTGGTTGAATCAAACCATAATTATTACTGCCTTGTTCTAGATAAAATCTAGACACCTTTAAGTACGTATCTCTGAAAATACTTCATCAATGCAGGAAATATTTTGCAGACTGATGAACATATGTCTGTCCATTGAGTAAAATCAATTTTTAGTGATACTACAAGCTTTTAGATCCAAGATGGCGTCGGAAGAAGAGCAAGTGCGAAAAGCAATTGTGTGCGGTTACTAGGAAAATCCGGATCTGTCAGAGAAAAAAAACTTGCAATAAAGAACTGTCCAGAATGTTCTTAAATATTTCAGTACACGTTTGACAACAGCCACGAAGTCAGAAGAGACCAGATTTTTCGGTAGGTACTGTTGTTAGAAAAATAAAACTTTCGTTAATACTTCCAAGCATCGGCAAGGTATGAAGTCGTTCTAGGTGAAAACTGTACCGAACCGTAATAATAAACAGAATATCACGGCTGAGACCCGAGCTCGCAAGTTTCCTGCATGATAATGGACGATGAAACTTATGTGATGGAAGACTTCAAGCAGCTTCCTGGAATGTCTTTTTATACTGCCATGCAATGTAACGGTATAGACGAGCATTGCAGAACGAGGAAATAAGCCAAGTTTTCCAAAACATATTCGGTTTGGCAGGCAATTTGCAGCTGTGGTCAAGCAAGCCAAAGTTTCGTCGCTACCGGAGCAAGCGTAAACAAGAAAAGATACCATAAAGAATGTCTAAAGAAGCGGTTGTTACCATTTCGATGCAGCGATAAAGCATCTTGTCACTACACCAAAGGGTAACTCTCTCAGTATGTCTAATAAGCTACAACTATAGAAAAATTTCGATGATCTTAGACAAAGGCAGCTAAATGCGTTGCAGAGAAGTTAGCACAGACTCTAATGGCTAGAGTAAAGTTCGTAGATTCTTCAAGCAGCCTAATCAAGTAACTGTAAAAAGTTTCAGGATGACTAATAATGCACATTTCAGTGGATAAATTCCAGATTTAATCTGTCCAGATTTTGTCGCGAACAAGTCTTATTAACAAAAAAAATTAGTAGAACCGTTACCCGGACTTTATTGCTTTTTTCCTGCAATATAAATCGATGTGGCTTGGCGTTGTGCTGTTGGAATATTACACCTCTTCCAAATATACTATATATCAATATGGATCACTCTTGCGATTCACGAGGGACATCACAGTAAAGTGCGGTGGCAAAAAAGGTTACTAATACACTACAAATTTTTTAATGCATATACCTATGACAGTTTTCCCAATCAGTACACTGAACCAAACAAGTCCAAATATATGGAATATTTCTCTATATACACTGCACGAAAAGATAAGCTGTAAATACGGTTTAGAATCGCAATCTGATACTATCTCGGATTAGAACATTTTGTTTTTATAAAAATCCTTATTTATATGAATGTGTATGAAATGAGGATGCAGAACTAAACAAAAAAAAATAATCTTAATGTTAGTTCCAGAATTTTACCAACATTTCCGAGTTATATACTACAATTTCTTGATTTGAAAAATTGCGGTTACGGTGATAGACATGTACAATATCAGGTTGTTCAAACAATAAATAAATGGTTCAGAACAAAACAATTTAGTATCTGAATAAATCGTAATTCGCCTCAACGAGAGCTATCAATAGAAGTAAAAATAATAAGTATAACTAGTTCTTTCGCTTACTGTATTGCATTTATCATACGATTTATTAATATTTTTTAGTGCTAAACAAACTTTCTATTTGTCGAATTTTGGAATGGTTCGTCTGTTGAACGAAATTCAATTACTTTTTGGAAAATAAATATCGAAATTTCAAATTTTGACTTAAAGTTTTGACAGTTCACAGCAAGGGACACTTTGCAATGCACTTTTAATTCATAGACAATTTATAAAAATGACAATTTTCTTTTACATTCTAACTTTCCCTGAGAGAAAAGATAATGTGCAGCTAATTTAAATTCAATGTCATGAACGCAATGAAAAAAATATCACTATCAAAGAAACTTGTAAGGCACCGTTCATTTTTTTTTAAATTTTGTTCTATATATCAGAAGTGATCTACCAAACATTGCCTCCACAGCCTATAGGTTTCGTCTTTTCAGCACTATTCACAACGTTCATAAACTCTTGAAAGTGAAGACGATAGGTCTAAAAGAGTGCAATTCTACATTATTTATAGGCGATATTTACCTTTGTCAGAAAAAAAACACAATTAAATAAGAAAATGTTCACACCTCTATGTGGGCATCATGCTCAATTATTTTTGACATTTCACTTCTGGGTGCACGATAAACGCAAACTATTAAACATGACTGAACTAATAACCTTTTCCGTCACGGGAGGGTGTTACTGTGATGTTTTTTTTCCGATTTGTATTGAATTCGTTGAAGTGATCCATATTGATATATAATATATTTGCCTCTTCTGTTGATCAATTATGGACGTTTCTGGCCATTCGATAGCTTTCAACGGTACATTAGTTGACAGAAGGGACCGATATGAGTGTATCGTCTTATGGAAATTAAATGTTCTAAAGAATTAACACAGCACCGGGAAAAATGACTATTTTCAAAAACAGCACTCAAAATTCAATGGCTTCCGCAATATTATCGAGTGCAAATAGTAAATAAGAATACTTATTTAACTGATAGAAAATTGCAGCTATTACTTACGTTTTCTGTTACGTGACGATAAATACACATACACTCGTGCTAATATATCGAATCGATATACGACATCTCGACAGTGCTGCATCTATACCAAGACGATGTCTGTTGTAGTTGATAATCGCCCTTATTCTGAATAACGACGTATTGGTTTTTCGATCGAATATGGTTCGGTCGAATCCTAGCTACCTTTCATTTTGTTAGCGTTATTAGGAATATGAATGAAATACGATCAAAAAACGATACGTCGTTATTCAGAATAAGAGTGAATAAAATAAACTAATTGTCAGAAGAAATAATGGACTAAAAGTTAGGGTTAGGTTAAGTTTATGAACTTTTCCGAAAGTACGAAAAATTTTAAATAAAAAGTGTACTAGTCAAAATTGGTCTACATTGCTGCCATTTTCGAGGTACAGCGGGTTTTAGAATGACATTTCGGTTGTATATGAGGGATGCCTTTTCTTTAAGCTGATTCGATGTAATTTTACAGGTTGCTTTCGAACTGCATGACATTTTCGTCGCCTCGTTTCGTATTCAATAAGTCGAATTTTTATTTTCATTTTTTTTTGGAATGAAAATTACCCAGGTAGTTATACAAATTATTGTAATTATCTTTCGTCACTAAACACATTCTTAGCGGTTCAAATTTTCAAGCCCTCAGAATAAATAACAAGCAAGACGAACATATTTGATAGGTTCTGTTACGTGTCGTTCCACTTTTTTAATGATTAATGATCGGGCTGAGTGTTCCATGCGATGAGATATAGGCATACAACTCCAAGCAGAACCGCCAAATCTACCAAATCTATCCACAAATCGTGATTGGTACTAAGGCGATTGGGCGGAAAAAAAAGATTGATGACTGGTGAGACCATGACAAGAAAAAAAAACCACCGCCGCTAGAAGCGAAATTTACTTTTCCTCGTCTTTCGATATTTCCGCTGCCATTCATAATAATTACCGAAATTCTTAGCCAATACAAAGCTAGCCAAGGCGGCTCTATTTTATTTGCCGGTTTCCATCAAATTAGCCAATTTGGGTTGGTTTCCACTTCATCGACTCTTTAAATCGACATTGCAATTGGGTTTAATGATTCAATTGAACTGAGCATCAAAAATTTCAGGAATAGTGAAACTTCAGAATGAAATAATGTTATACTAGAATTACTCAATGATTAAAAACTAAATAATTAAATAATCAGAATGAATTGCATTTTAACAATTATAACAAAAGTGTAGAACTATCCATTACGTAAGCCAATAATCAGCTAGCTATGTATTTACCGAAACAAACCAGAAGAAGGAGCGTTGTTGAGTTTAACACTTTAATCGGATTCAGCTGAAAAATAAGCGAACGGCATCGTCTCTGACCGAAAGAAAACGAATGTACAATAAGGAACCGTCCGATTATGGGAAAGTTTGCACTAGCACCACCGTCATAAATATTTATTTGCCATGATGTAGGAAACTGCAATAAAAGCCATTTCCGGAAGTAGGTCACTGTATCGATATATTTTCATGCTGGATAATGCTAGCTTTTCGATCGACCTTCGACCGTGTCAGATAGTTATTCATTGCAGATGACGAAAGAAACACAAATATCATCTCACATTTGCACATTTGGAGAGCCCCACAGTTTCCGTACAAATTGAAATGTATGGAAATATGGCGAAAGATTGAATGCCGGGTGACGGTGCTGGAGGTAGTGATTTATTTGTTTTTGTCCCGCAGTATACATTATGTTTTTTGAAAGAGAACAATTTGCGAAAGGTGCACGGTGCCATTCAGAGTTATGACTCAGTGTACCAAACTAGCGAAAGGAAAAATCGTTAAGTAATTAAAACTGCTATTTTTAAGTGCTGGGGTCCACAAGAAAAATGATGATGACTATCTGTTCGAGGTCATATATTTTTGAAATGATCATTTTATGGTCTAGAGATGAAAAATCGCGAGCGAATACTAAAATTATTGTGTTCGCGGTAGTATATACGGCGTTTAGTAATTACAAATGTTGAGCAAACATCACTTCGTCTTTCCTAACCGTCTACGTTCGGGTCTGCAAGGTGCTGATACTGATCAATTCTTACCAGAAGTTATGCATTGAAGAGTGATATGGCAATACTTGCCTTTTCTTGCGTACTTCGACTGCACCATCTTTTTGCGTTGACAACCAGGCTAATTTGATGAACTTCACACGAATCTACAAAACTGAATTCATGACAGTATTCGGTGTTATTTTCTTGAAGAGTAGAAATATAAACAGTTAAAATGAAGAGCGCAGCTAGATAAAACGATTACTGCTGTTTGTTTCGACTTCCTTTGAATATAACATTAAGATATCAAAGAGTGAAGTTTTGTAAACTTCCTTCGTGCGAATCAACAGAAAATTCGGGGCTGTGTAGCGTAACAATTTACTCATATTTTAAGAATAAATGTCAATGCTCATTTAGTTCAAATGTCAAGAAGTCTACTCTGTTTCTAAATCGACAACAAATTTTTCTCATTTTTACTCGTGATTTGAAAACGTTGTCCAAGAAATTTCTCACCGCAGTTGTGAGGGTAGATTCCGTTTCGTCAAAGGTAAGTTTGAAGCTGTTCTGTTCCGTCGAAGATAGGTTTGAAGCCGTTCGATGAAAATTGTAAATAGATTTGATCGTGTTTAAGCATTGTTAGAAATTATTATTAGGTCCATATTGTGTGTGTGTTGATTGATTGTAAATACATAAATAATTCAATAAACATAGACTTCAGTGCAAATAAAAAAGTGTTCTGTAAGTAGCAGAAACTTTATGTCTGCCTAGCGGTTTATGTTGAGCTGCTAGGTTACATAACAGTTCAACATAAACTGTTATGTACTGACGAGTCGAAGACGAAACATAAAGTATAGATAGATTAAAGTTGATTATTTAAGCTATTTTTTCCTGTTCTTGCAGTGAGTCAATGTTACTCAGAATTTGACAAATACCATCTAAATCTAAGCTTACTCACTATATAGTAGTTCCACTTTTATTGAAAGTGAGTGAAATTGTACTCAATTTAGAGTAACACTAACCAGTAACACAGAGAGCGAACACAGAGCGAGAGAAAAATGCGACCGTTCAGTTTTATACTTGAACAGTTTATACATTATACATGACCCAATTATAAAATAATTCAAAAATTACCCGAAACTGTAAAATTAAACACAAGAGTGTATTAGCATGCCATTTTTCCAATCTTTTTCCCTCGATAGATACTGATTGGCACAATGACGCTAAAATGAAATGTACAGGCGCTGTTTGTTTAGATACTTTCAGCAAGAGCTGTCAAATCGGTAGGAAAATTTTTAATTACTTAACATGATACTTTCAGCAAGAGCTGTCAAATCGGTAGGAAAATTTTTAATTACTTAACATTTTTAACGATTTCTTATACAAAAGGGAAAATTCATTTGAAAAATCATGGTAGAGGTGAAAGAAAACGTTTTAATCTGAGGTGGTAATGTTGATCTTAATTCATTGTGCGAAAAATAACGTTTATTCAGAATGGAGCATTGAATTTGGTTTATTACTATTTTTCAAATGCCAGGAAATAACAAATAGAGTATTTAAAGTAAATGGTATTGAAACGATAAACATTCTGTATGTTCCAATCAAATTAAAAACTAGCACAAAGTGGCTCTACGTCTCAACCAAACTAAAGTAAATCGTTGAGAGTCTCAACAGCTTCTACTTTTATCCGTTATAAAACAAACATTTGATATTTATTTGTCTGGATCCTTTTAAAACTGAAAGTATTTTCAACTGAACCAATCATTTGCAAAACATAAATTTACTTGTAGTGACGTTTCTTCTACAGGGAGCTGCTCAGCAAGTGTGGGTGATATCTATGAAAACAAATGATAATCGGAAGGGGCAAGGTCTATAGATCATGGCGGATGGAGAAAAAAAGCCCATCTGAGTACAAAAATGATGTTCAGTTTATCCGGGGGTGTTGTAGAGCCGCGAAATGACATTCTCTTATCTTGTGGAGCATTCTGATCGTTTTTTGAGCAATGCATGATTCAATTTCATCATGTTCTATCGGTAGCAATTAGTTTATACAGTTTGCCCTGGTTAGAGAAGCTTGTAGTACATAGTACATACAAACGTTTTTTTTCCGAAGCAATTAGGTATTGCAGTTGATGTTAATACCCTTTTGTTTCATGCTCAGAAAGCATACTTTCTTCCATTAATGAGGAACCCATTTTGTTACCTTCTAAGTATTCCCCATGACGTGTAAACGATTAGAAACGGCTTGACGACTAACGTTTACCTTTGTGCGATCTTTTGTCTTAGTGATGGTTTTGTCCTCGTTCAAAAATACTTGCAATTTGTCATCCTTAAATTTGTTATTAACACTTAAAATCCCCATTTTTGAATCATTCAAATCAACGTTCACCAATCGGCATCGGTAGGGCATGTTCTCCGTGAGCTCCAACGTGAATTCGATTAAAGACTGTCCCAGAAAGTATGGACGCAACTAAAAACCGCTGCCAATTCGCAATGGTTCAGAATCTGTCAATTTTTATGGCTGCGTCCTGTTGTTTACACTCTTTTCTAACCACTTGTGCAGTTGTTTATTCGTTTTCATTAGTTTGTTTCGAAATGCGTGGGCTTTCAGCAGAACAACGTCGAATAATTGTGTACAAATGGTGCACTGAACGCGGACTGTCACCGAGAAAGAAAGCAAAAATGGAAGGAGTAAGTGAAAAAGCCGTGCGAAATGCAATCAGGAAGTTCGGTGAGGATAATACCTTTGAGAATAAACCGCAAACGGGTCGAAAAAAAGGTCCTGCTAACCCTCAGTTGGATAAACGTATAGTGAAGACGTTCGAGCAAAAGAAGGAGCTTTCAGTTCGGGATGTGGCCAAAAAAGTGGGCACTTCGAAGATAAATGTTCTTCGTGCTAAAGAACGTTTGAATCTTCGAACCTATAAGAAGCAGAAACAACCAAACATAGTCCGAAACAAGAAGCATCGATCAGGCCGAGGGTTCGAAAGCTGTACAATACGATTCTCGCTGGAAATTTGAGCTGCAAAATCATGGACGAAGAAACTTACGTGATACTCGATTATAAATTCTCAATATTGTACGGTGCGAAAAGGGCAAGTGTTAAACCAGTCCGAGACATCGATTGAAGTCGAAAAATTTGGTAAGAAAGATATGGTATGGCAAGCAATTTGTAGCTGCGGTAAGATTTCGAAACCCTTCATCACCACTGTTTCAATGAACAGCGAAATATACATCAAGGAATGTTTACAAAAACGACTTCTACCCATGATTCGAAGCCACAAGGATCCTGTTGTCTTCTGGCCAGATCTTTTTTTTTTTTATATTTTTTTTTTTTTTTATATTTTTTTTTTATTTTTTTTTTTAAATAACTATTTATTGGAATATGAGTTAAAATTAAATTATTAAGATTTAAATTGGGTGTTCAGCCACAAGTGGTGACTTTTCAGCCCTGTTATATATATATGATTTGGTTATTACCATGAAGACATCATTTGCTTCCGCAATTCTGAGATTTTTGTGTAGGGAAAATTCTAAACGTACTTGTATTGTGTAATGGGGAAAAGGAACTTATATACTAACTTACTAACTAATACAGAGAGCGAATCGATTCAATTGAAGATTGCATCGATTTTTGCCGGAATTTGCTTATAATATTATGTGACATTACATCTAATGGTTCTATATTTGTGAGTCTGTGTAACTCATTTGTACTAAACCAGGGAGGACGCTTCAGAATCATTTTCAGAATTTTATTCTGAATCCTTTGAAGCGTTTTCTTCCTGGTGGAACAACAGCTTGACCAAATTGGTACCGCATAAAGCATGGCTGGTCTGAAAATTTGTTTATAAATTAACAATTTGTTTTTTAGACAGAGCTTAGAATTTCTGTTTATAAGAGGATATAAACATTTAATATATTTATTACACTTTGCCTGGATTCCTTCAATGTGATCCTTGAAAGTGAGTTTTTTGTCATACGTTAAACCTAAGTATTTAGCTTGATCAGACCATGTCAATTCCAAGTCATTCAATTTGAGAATGTGATTATTGTTTGGTTTAAGAAAAGAAAAGCTCTTGGCTTGTGAGGAAAGATAATTAATTGCGTTTTTGCTGCATTTGGTTTAATTTTCCATTTTGACAGATAATCACTGAAAATATTTAAACTTCTTTGTAGGCGACTGCAGATCACTCTTAGATTTCTACCTGTGGCTAACAGACTTGTGTCGTCACAGAATAGCGATTTCTGACAACCAACGGGTAGATTTGGAAGATCAGAAGTGAAAATATTATACAAGATTGGAGCTACACTCGAACCCTGCGGAACACCGGCTCGTACGGGTAGCAATTCAGATTTACAATTCTGATAGCTAACCTGAAGAGTACGATCAGTTAAATAATTTTGAATCATTTTGATCAAATAAATAGGAAACTGGAAATCAGACATTTTTGCTATTAAACCTTTGTGCCAAACACTGTCGAATGCTTTTTCTATGTCTAGAAGAGCAACTCCAGTGGATAACCCAGAAGATTTATTTGATTTTATCATGTTCGTTACTCTGACAAGTTGATGAGTAGTTGAATGTTCATGACGAAATCCAAACTGCTCTGGTAAAAAAATTGAATTCTCATTTATATGAGTCATCATTCTTAACAAGATAATTTTTTCAAAAAGTTTACTGATAGAAGAAAGTAAGCTAATTGGGCGATAACTTGATGTTTCTGCTGGGTTTTTATCAGGTTTTAGGATAGGAATTACTTTAGCGTTTTTCCATCTTTTTGGGAAGTAAGCTAATTAAAAACACTTGTTGAAAATTTTAACCAGGAGTCTCAAGGCAACATCGGGAAGATTTTTAATAAGAATATTAAAAATTCCATCATTACCAGGAGCCTTCATGTTTTTGAGTTTCCTAATAATTGATTTAATTTCATCAAAATTCGTCTCAATAATGTCATCGTGTGATAACACTTGGGTTGAAATATGATCATACTTCAGTGAGACTTCATTTTCAATAGGACTCACAACGTTTAAATTAAAATTGTGGACACTCTCGAACTGCTGAGCTAGCTTTTGAGCTTTTTCACCATTTGTAAGAAGTATTTGATTTCCTTCCTTGAGAGCAGGAATTGGTTTCTGAGGTTTCTTAAGAACCTTAGAAAGTTTCCAGAAAGGTTTAGAATATGGTTTAATTTGTTCAACTTCTTTAGCGAAATTTTCATTTCGCAAAAGAGTAAATCTATGTTTAATTTCTTTTTGTAAATCCTTAACTATGTTTTTCATAGCAGGATCACGAGAACGTTGATATTGTCGTCGACGAACATTCTTCAACCGAATGAGCAGTTGAAGATTGTCATCGATGATAGGAGAATTTAATTTAGTTTGAGCTTTGGGAACTGAAAGATTTCTAGCTTCGATAATATAATGATTCAAATTATCAATTGCTGTGTCGATGTCCGCAGAATTTTCTAAAATAGTTTCATGATCCACATGATTTTCAATGTGAGATCTGTAATCCAACCAATTAGCTCTATGATAGTTGAAAATAGAACTAATTGGATTAATTATAGCTTCGTTGGAAAGTCTGAATGTTACAGGAAGATGATCTGAGTCAAAATCAGCATGAGTAATCGGTTCACTACAAATGTGACTTTGATCTGTTAGAACCAGATCAATTGTAGACGGGTTTTTCACGGAAGAGAAACAAGTAGGATTACTGGGATGAAGAACTGTAAAGTAACCAGCTGAGAGTTGATTATGAAGTATTTTACCATTACTGTTATTTTGCCTACAATTCCACTGGACATGCTTAGCATTTAAGTCCCCTATTACGAAAAATTTCGATCGATATCTTGTAAGTTTTTGCAAATCGCCTTTAAAGAAATTTAATTGTTCGCCGGTGCATTGGAATGGCAAATATGCTCCAGCGATGAAATAAATTCCATGAATGGTTTCAACTTCGATTCCCAAGCTTTCAATAACTTTAGTATTGAAAGAAGGTAAAATTCGATGTTTAATTTGCCGTTGGACAAAAATGGCAACTCCACCACCAATTCCAGTAAACCTGTCAAATCGATGAACCACGTAATGTGGATTACTTTTCAATTTTACATTTGGTTTAAGAAAAGTTTCTGTCACAATGGCAATATGAATTTTGTGAACTTTGAGAAAATTATAAAATTCATCTTCACTCGATTTCAAAGATCGAGCATTCCAATTTAAAATATTCAAATAATTATTTAACATCACTGTTAAATTTTAAATTCATTATAATATTATTTGCAAATTTCCATCCGATTTGAAATGCTTCAAAAAGTGATGAAGTCGAATTCATTTGGATGATCATTTGAAAAAGTTGATCTTGTAGGTAGATCATTTTATTTTCAGTTATATCGCCTAAATCGACTTCATTTAAAGAAGCGAATGGCATTGAAGGAATATTTGTAGGTAGACTGCCATTAGAAGAAGATGATTTGGCCGGTCTACCTATTAATAAATTGTTTTCGTTAGAAGAAGAACTGCAAGGCGGTCCTGTGTTTTGATTATTTACATTAGAAGAAATAGGAGATAGATTTCTACCTAATATACCAGCATAACTGACATTAGAAGAAGATGATGACGAGGTCGATCTACCTGTCAATAAATTGTTTTCGTTAGAAGACGAATTGGCAGGTGCCTTAGAAGAATTTTCAGGTATGTTCTGTAAATTTAAGGTCGTTGATTTGACTTGTTGTCTAAGCGAACGAGCGTTTAAAATTTTTTCCCTGACAGGACATTTCAAATAATTGGATTTATGATTTCCATTGCAATTTGAACATGAAAATTTATCAGTGGTTTCATTCATTGGACAAACGTCTTTCGAATGCGATTTACCACAATTCAAACACCGTATATCCATATGACAATTTTTGGTTCCATGGCCGAAGCCTTGGCAACGACGACATTGCGTTAAGTTTGCAATACGATTATGCCGTTTATAATGTTCCCAATGAATTTTAATGTGGGAAATGAAACGTACTTTTTCTAAAGTTTTCAAATTGTTTACATCACTTCGATTGAAGTGTATTAGGTAAAGTTCATGGGAAATTCCAGAGCGTGGTTTAGAAGTACCATTCGCTCTTTTTTTCATAAGTATTACTTGGGAAGGGGCAAAACCAAGCAATTCTTTTATTTCATTTTTAATTCCATCAATACTTTGATCATTTGATAATCCTTTCAAGACAGCCTTGAAGGGTCTGTCTGATTTTATATCATATGAATAAAATTTATGAAGTTTTTCGGACAAATATCGAATAAGACGTTCGTAATCTTCCAATCCATCCACCAAGACTCGACATTCTCCTCTTCGTCCGATTTGAAATGAGACTTTTACTTCCGGGAGAAAAGTAGAAAGCTCAGTACGGAATGCTTTGAAGTCGGAAATCATCACCGTCACTGGTGGCATAGATTGATGTTTCTTCCCAGAACGACAAGCGTCCATTTTGGGAATTTTTGAAGAATTTTCTTCTATGTCGCTACAATCGGATTCAGGAAGAATCTCGTAAATATTGTTAGACGGCATAGGATCAACGGAAGGGAAATCCGTCCGTTGTCTTTTATTTTTACATTCAGATTCTATAAGATCGTGAATGTTATTAGAAAAATGTTGAATAACGGATTGTGATTTGAATTTGAATTATTGAATTATTTTTAGCCTTAGGCTTGTTGCCTTTCCGGTTGGACGCAGGCATTTTTGAAATTAATGAAATTTTAAATTAAATTAACTAGGCTAAATTAGTCTTCGATTAGACTCCTAGCTAGCCTTAAAAAAGGCTGATTAATTTCTTAGTCACTCTAATATCACTCTTTGTATCACTTAGTCACTCTAATATCACTCTTTGTATCACTTAGTCACTTAGTTAGTGATTCAGGTAGCCTTGAAAAAGACTGAAGCCTTGAATCAATGAAACTCTAGGTAGCCAGAAAAAAATTCCAGGAGCCAAGAGCTATACGCGTGCGGTGCGAACGACTGTTCAACACCGACTGATGGCCAGATCTTGCTTCTAGCCACTACTCGAAATCAACGGTAGAATGGTATACTACCAAAAATGTCACTTTCGTCCCAAAAAACATGAATCCACCAAATTGCCCACAACTTCGACCAATTGAGGAATTTTGGGCATTAACGAAGGCACATCTTAGGAAACATGTCTCGGCAGCCGAAACCATTCAACAGTTCTAAAAAGATTGGAAAAAATTGTCAAAACTTGTCGCCAAGAAGTCTGTACGGTATTTAATGAGGAACGTTCGCAAGAAGGTGCGCCAGCTAGTCTACAATGGCTAAGTAGCAAATGCTGAGAAGAATATTCTGTTGTTGTAGTCTAATATTATCAGTATATCGAATAAAATTTTAATATCTAACACTTGTGAATTATTTACAGCGAAATCAAAGTACATAAAACATAAATGCTCATTGAAACTCTCATTCTGTAACCATAATCTATTGAGATACCGTTCAACATCATTTCATTGTAGAAATTTCATTTTATTAGTGAATTCAGATAAATACAGATTTTTTATGCATGGCAATGCAGATTTTCTTTGAAAATATCTGGCATCTCTGCTTCTCACCTTCGCTGAAAATGTCAAAGATATCAATTTATAAAAATCCTGGTGGATACGGTTGTATCGTTTGAGTTGTATATCTGGCAGCGGTGAGGCAGTCGGTCACCAGAATGTCTGCCAGCCATATTTTTCCAACTGGCAGCGTTTAGTCAGCCATCTGGCATGCGTATGCGGGTAAGTGCTGCTTCGATAAGAGCACGGCATTGAGGATTTTAAGTTAGCGCTAATTTGTCCGTTCTACTATGTGATCGACCTGACTAAATGCCGAGTGCAGCTGATGCAAGTTGACTCTTTCTCGAACCGTTTAAATTGTCAAAGCCTAGATTTAACGAGCGCTGCGTTATTAACAGATTATTGTTTTGTTTTTAGTTTAAGTTTTAAGATGGCGACAGTGTTTGCAGTAGGTGTTCTAGCTACACGCAAAACCAACATAAATGACCACATAAACAACAGAAGCTAAGCGAATCGAGTCCAAAACTCTACGAAAGCGAAACGTGGTATCATAATTGTGTGGCAAATAAATCTCGAATCTCAGCTTTGACTGTTATGACCACCGTTAGTATGGTGATTATGTGCACTACATTTAAAGCCAATGGGATTTTTATGCTAATTGTAATTGCAAACATTTTATACGATAAATGAAACTACTATTTGTCAACTTTCATTCAGCAGGGATCGTTGCCCGAAAGCGTTTTCGGGAAAGTAATCTAGTGTAGTGAGTTTCGATGATGTGCAGTGTTTTAAAATATAATTTCCATGTTTTAAATTAATAGAATAGCACCCATTCGACTCAGTTCGTCGAGTACACAAAATGTCTGTATGTGTGTATGTGTGTGCATATGTATTTAACAATTTTAACAAACTTAGATTCAAATGAAAGGTCAGTTCGTGCTCGCATCTCGCACGACGCAGTCGAAAATCATTTACGGTCGCAAATCATCAAACAACAGAAACAAAGACAATACAGTACAGTGAACAATAGAGTGTACGGAATGGTCAAATACGATTTAACAAAGCCGGAATCTTGGCCTGCAAGACCAAATTCAATTTGTATAGATTTCAAGCGTTGCAAAGTTAAACCAGCAGCAAATGAAATTGAAATCTTACTTAAAGAACAAATGCATCTAGACGCTAATAAAGTAAGTGAGATTCAATTCAACAAGGCATCTAACTGTGTGTACATTATGTTTAAACGTGAAAGCGATGCAATTGCATTCGCTTCGGTTAACAACGAGGTGCACAGTGTTGAGTGTGATAACATTAAATACAAAATCCCTGTGCACATGGTGGACAGTGCTATAGAAGTACGCGTGCATGACCTCCCCCCGCAGGTCACCGATCAGTACGTTCGGGAGAATATGTCGCAGTACGGTGAAGTCCTTTCCATCGAAAGGGAAGTATTGCGGAATTTTTTCCACGGTATCCGGAATGGCGTGCGAGTGGTACGTATGCATCTACGTAAGGCAATTCCATCTTACATCATTTGTGGTCAAGGTGGGACACATCCGTGTAAAACTCTGATTACCTATGAAAATCAGCTGGTTACATGCCAGTTCTGTGAACAACCTGCACACTACGGTAAAGACAAGGTCAACCGTTCAACAATGGAAACTAGTGAGCGCAGTACTCCTGTTTCACCATCAAACCAACCAGCTACTGAAACCAATGTACAACAAGGCGCATCTACAGCAACTAGCAACGAGCTCAAGACTGCGAACATCAAGGAAAACGAAAAGAAGACGGAAATCAACAACAAAACCAGCGATGCGGCAATGGATGACGAGACGAGTCATGAACAAAGTGCCCCTCAACCCTCGCAGGAGGGAAATAGAAGCTCCTCTCCTCCTAGAAAAAGAGTGACAACGAGATCCACTTCAAAAAATGTATTATTTAAAAAATCGGCTGATTCGGCCACGTAAAGCTTGTACGCAAATAGGCCTGAATAAAAATACCTTTTAAATAAAAAATATGAAAGGTCGTGTAATATCATACAAAAATCCTGATTTTTTTTAAACCCGACTTCCGGTTCCAGAATTACAGGGTGATTAGTGAAGAAAAAACGTGGTTAATCCACCTTCCACCTAGCAGTGAGATGGTACCTTTTTTATCAATCCGCATGTGTTTTTTGCATGAATATTCTTCGGTGTTTTAGTTCTCATGACATTATTTTATTGATAACTTTTATTTTATTTATCGTTTTAAGCGAAAGTTTGAGATTTTAATCACTCATTACCCTGTAATGTCGAAACTGCAAATCGGATCGAATTTGAATCTAAAACGTGTCACATAAATTTTAGAATTCCTTCCGAATCGAAAATTGAATACCGCTAAAACTCGAATAAATTTATTTGGTTATCGACTATCCAAATCTGCAAACCCGATAAACCTGATTAATTTATGTGAAATAGACATTTTTATACCAATCACTCTGTATCCCCTAAACCGGAAGTTGGATCTGACTAAAAGCGAGATGTTTTATAGGATCTTAAGATCATTCATTTTAATCTTTTATGGTTCCTAGATTTCATTTGAATCTTAGATCAGTTTAGCCATCTACGAGAAAAATGAGTAACACTTTTTTAATTTAGTTTCACATATAATACGGAACCAGAAGTCGGATCCAAACGTAATTCAGGAACTTTGTTTGGGAGCATACGACTTTTCATATGAATCT
Source organism: Malaya genurostris (assembly GCF_030247185.1). Taxonomy (NCBI): domain Eukaryota; kingdom Metazoa; phylum Arthropoda; class Insecta; order Diptera; family Culicidae; genus Malaya; species Malaya genurostris. Next base: position 203,166,402 of record NC_080572.1, on the reverse strand, counting down.
TAGTTTGTAGAAAACGGTTGAGTCATCTCCGAAAAAAATTGAGTGAAATTATTTGCACACACGCATTTGCTGATCTCGACGAACTGATTCGAAGGGTATATAAGTGTTATGTTCTTCCTGCACACGGAGAACCCTTCGATCATAAAATTGCGATATCGCAGTTTTTGATTTTTACGATAGTTGATTTAACTAATTTCTTTTTGATTCAACCAATATGGTTTTTGATTTGCATATATTCAAGTAGTTGAAAAATATGTTGTTTTGAATGCTGTCAAATGCCGGAGACAATTGAAAGCAAAACAATAATCGCAATGCGGAAGCAACATTTTTTTTAGTTGAAATCTGTTCGCGTCGCTTCAAAATGTCAATGAAAACAACATCGATGGTTAAAGCGTTTGGTAAAATTGTGTTCATTTGATTTGAGAAATTTATGATTCCATAACAAGTGTTTATCTAACAGCGGTGTTGTGATAAAGTTAACCTTGTTTAAGATGAAAAAGATTTGATGACAAATTAGAAAATGTTAATGAATGATCATCTCGTAATCTTTCAGGTATGCGCAAAAATTTTATGCTTCAAATTCGATCATTGATTTACTTCCAGCAGACTGTTTTACTTCCAACTGTTTGATACCGAAGATGATGTTCATGCATTAGCAATAAAACGCTTTTTGACATGAATTTAATTTATAAAAGTAACAGGAACGAAGGGTTTCAAACACACAAAACGCACTGCGTTTGAATGGCGCGTTTGAATTGCCGTCGAAAAATTCCAATTCCCAGCGGTTGCTGCACCCAAGCTCATATAAATTGACTAAAATTATCAGTGCACCCGTTTGAAGGCATCATCTTTCAATACTCATTTTAGGTCAGGTATATTTTGATTATTTTCGCAAATCAATAACATCGTTCGAGTTGATTCAACTATTTGCAATGTCTAGAACAAATAAAACCGATTTATTTTTCAACTAACAGAATTTTGTTTCAATAACAACACCAGTTATTTCAACTAAAATATTTGTTGAAATTGAAAGGTATGTGTCCTCACTAATTGACAGCATTTTTTTCAAACAGTTAAATTAGTTGTTTCTACCATCGTTTCTGCTAATCGAAAAACAAAAATGACAGTTTAGTTGAAACAACAATCGATTAGTTATACCAAATTTTAACCAATCGAATTCAGAAAATCAACTAATATTCTGGTTGAAATTGGATCGCGGGTGGTTCCGTGCATTGATTGCTATAAGTAGTTTAAATCAATATAATTATGGGATTACTTTCAACTTGAAAATGCTGCCATCATCTGGTTTACATGTCATATTCGAGAGATTATGTTGCCAAAAACAAATCGTGGTAAAATAACCAATGAAAAATATTCATTGGAAACATGTCGTAAGCATTAGGTTACCGAAAAGTTACGTTATAATTTATTGTAACTTAATACGAAGAGATTAGAATTAGTAACCATAATTCAACTTCATTGGCACCCATATAAATCAATGATGTATCCATTAGAGTGGGACAAGATTGTATGAGAAAAATATGGAAAGGTTAATTTTCTCGCTTCATCAAATTTTTTCTGTTCCTTTTGGGTCCCATAAGAACTATACAAAATTTTAGCTCGATCCGTGAAACTATATTTTCGCGCCCGAGTTTTAAAGTTTGTATGGGATTTAGTATGGAGAAATCGACTTTTTTCAAAAAAATCGGCTGAAGACCAACCTATAAACTCTAAAAATCAGTACATGTGTCATTTTTGTAGGAAATATAATGAGGAAGAAATGCTTCGAAGACCCAAGGTCCGAACGATGGCTAATTCCTTAATATATTTAGCACCACTGCTGCTAGTGAAAGTAATATGGTATGACTTTTTTTAATGTGATATAACGGTTGATCTGAGTTGTTTGATGTCTTCACGATAGTTACTTAAGGAGTGTATCGAAAATAAACTATCCACATTCATTTGTGTTGTAAGTATGTATTGATGAGGGTTATTTATGCTCAGATCACAGCATGTTGTGCGTTTGGATGCAAGCTTTCTTTTGTTTACTTGTTTGTGCGGTTGAAATTCTGCGTTTTCAAAATGTCGCGTATTGAAAAGGAAGTGAAAATTAAGGTTCTGGACACATGGCTAAATGAGAAGGGTATTACTGTGCGAAAATTAGCGAAGCGGTTTGGAATCCATCATGTCAGTGTTAAAACCATCATTAATAAGTTTGAGGAACACTTTTATTTGAATGAGCTACCAGGAAGAGGCAGAAAACCCAGTTCTTCCAACCCGAAACTGGATCAGATAGTGGTATCTCTAATCATGAAGAACAAATCAATGTCAATATGTGATTTTGCCAAAACAGCAGGAACGAGTGTCGGAATGGTCCAGCGTATCAAGAGGCGAAATCACCTAAAGACCTACAAGAAGCAGAAAATCTCGGAACAAAGTGTAAAACAGAAGAAGCAAGCAGCAACAAGGGCCCGGAAATTGTATTCGCGTCTTTTGCAGGGTCCGGATGCATGCGTTTTGATGGACGATGAGATATATGTAAAAGAGGACTCAAAAACTCTTCCAGGTCCAAAATACTTTACTGTCGTCGTTGGGGAGGATGTGAGCGATGCGGACAGGTCTATTCAAGTGGAGAAACTCGGTCAAAAGGTACTGGTATGGCAAGCAATATGTTCCTGTGGTTTGAAGTCAACTATTTTCTACACTACCGGAACTATAAATGCAGAAATCTATCGATCTGAGCGTTTCCAGAAGAGATTGCTGCCTTTATATAAGAAGCATAGTACACCTCCACTGTTTTGGCTGGATTTGGCGTCGACTCACTATGCCAAAACCACAATCAATTGGCTTGCGGAAAAGGGTATACATTTCGTTGAGAAAAATATCAATCCACCGAATTGGCCCATCGACCCATCGAACGTTACTCGGCAATCGTGAAGAGGGTCTTCAAGAAGACTGGTTAGGCAGCTGGGAACATGCAGAAGTTCAAAAAAATTTGGGCTCAAGCGTCCAAAGACACAAAAAAGTATAACTTTTTAATTTGAAGAAATAGGTTTTATGTTTTATTTTATACTTTTATAAAGATGTAACCGGTGCTACTTGGCTAGTTCAAAGGGTTTTTTTTTAGTTTTTACATCATCTCGAATAGACTTTGAATTTACTCTGTAATTCCGGAATCGAAAGTCGTACCGCAAGAAATCAATCACTTTTTCTGTAATTATAAGACTTTTCATTGAAATCCAAGTTTGCGAAAATCAGTTTAGTCAGGGTGTTGTAAATCCAGAACCGTTTGTTCAGGGTGTTATAAATTCAGAACCGGAAGCTGGATTCGAATAAAATTCAATAGCACTCTATTAGAAATCAGAAATATATGATAGATTGTTGCGTCAGAATAGTGTGCCCTCTCTATCACGGACAGTCTATAATAGGGCCCAAAAAAACGCTGATAGCCTTAACTATGACATTCGGGAGAGATTTATGGCAGAAAAATAATTTTTCGGCTATTCATCTTAACTTCTTTGTTGATTTTCCTTAAGTACTATGGTTCCATAGTATTCACATTCTTTCTTTACCAAAGAGTTCGAAATCATTAAAAGCAAAAATAAAGCGGGAGTAAGAATGATTAGGCTAAAAATTCTTCCTGGGCGACTTATGCATCCGAGGAGGTATCCCTACTTGAGCTGTATCACTTGGTTTCATTCAACTTCAATGGATTTAGTCCTGCCATACTTCCATACGGGCACTGAAAATTGAAAGGAAAATGGGACAATCAAAATACTGTTTTGGATACACGTCAACAATGCATATAAGCGATTGTACTCTGTTGTGTAGCTTGAGCTCACCGAAAAGAATAAACCTTTCATTGGATCGTAAAATGTATTTATTTTAATATTCCTACGGTGAATTTGAGGGCTACATGAATCGAGCAGCTCAGACCGTTCGAAGTGCAATTTTCTGGTATATTAGAAAATACTTCACCAACAATCATCCACCCGCTCGTACGGTGGAATTCGGAGCCATCTACAATCGGTCACGCAATATTACCGTGCCGTCGTAAACCGACCCAGAAGCTGCGAAACGTTCGATGGGATGTGAACGGTTCCGATCGTAGGAGTTGTGCAATATACAATACAAACGTATAGGCCTAAGTACCGTGACCTGGCGGTGGCGCTTCGGAGAGAAAGATTGTTTTGGAATAGTTGAGAATGATGGGAAATAACGAAGATTGTTGCCACTGTGATCGGCGACCATTTCAAAATTCGATATGAAAGAGGATTACATGCTTTAAAAAGTTCACGCTCGAAGTGAGGGACCATTACAGCTACCAAGTTGAATGTTCCTCCCTTGCCTCAACGATTATTTTCTTACAACACCCCAATAGCTAGCCGCGTGAATAATTTTGAACTGGAATAGCACCTGTATTCCAGGAAACTTATTGTTTGATAACGACTCGTGTAATAATAGTTTACTACAACAGGCTAGACCTGGTAATTATCGGTCCGGGCTTATATCGATTGCTTTGGCAGGCGGCGTCATATCAGTTTGAATTATCGATTCGGGAGAAGGGTGAATGAAGACAAACAATTTTCTTTACTTTTCAGACTGTGCAGTAAATTCATGCAACTAACAGATCTCTTCAATTTCCTCTACTTTCTCTTTTCTAGGTAAGTCATTTCTAATGCTATGGATTTACTTCACCATGTCCACAACATAATGTTTGGTAAGCGTTTTGGTAGAGGATTCAAACAGAAGTTTTAGTTTGCATTTTTGCCGAAAAGGATTCGTTGGAATAGGTATGAACAGTTTGAGCCAGTCCAGTCTAATTTGCATACTTTTGAATATTCCCAGTCGAGACCAGCAATCGGTTAGTATGCAAAGTTTATGGGACTTGCTAAGTTAAGATGTCATGATTGTGAGCTCTGTATCTAAATTTACATCTTATCTTCCATGACTGGTGGAGAAGTAGAAACCGTATGATAACCAATGTATGTAATTCGGTTCCTTTTGAGAAAGGAAATAAAGCCAGGCACAACTCTTTCTGCATTTTCCAAGTTTTTTATCCGAAGTTTTACAACCAATTGAATAATTTCTTACAAACAAGGGTGAAAAATACACGTAACTCAACTGTAAATGTACATGATACATCATAAGTTTTGCTCCATGCCATATCAAGAACTCATATATTACTTACGAACAGAAAGTCGAACCGAATGCATTGATTTTTTTTAGCCATTGCAACTTACAGTTTCAACAGATTATATGAATGAATATTAAACATTTTCAATTTAATCACTTTGTTCATACAATTTTTGTACATGAGTTAAAAATAACATGATGCTTATTCATTAACATGCAGTCAAGAATCAAGTTGATTTTAATACCTAAATTCAAACGCATGCAATTCACTGGCTTCTAGTTTTGGATAAACACATTTTGTTAATTGCACTATCTCTAATAGCTATCAGTTCTGTGCATAGCACTACTTTATATCAATCGTTTCTTCTTGTAACACCAGAGCAATGAAGATGTAGATAATGTATCATCACATTAATATTCTGACAACTAGTGTTACGATAAACATTAATTTACTATCATTCAAAAGCTACTCTTCACGAGTTTTACAAACGTATAATAAGCGAATTTCATTTGCATGAAAATGTCTAAGAAACGCGTTTGAATTTCAACTAAAGTTATGGTTGATTTTCCATTGCGATTTTTGTTTTACTTTGTATTGTTTTTGACATAAGACAGCATTAAGAACAACATATTTTTCAACTACTTCAATATGTGCAAATCAAATAGCAAATTGGTTGAATCAACTAATTATTAGTTAAAACAACAACTGCAAAAATCAAAAATTTCGAGATCGAAATTTTTTGATTGGAGGGTTTTTCGTGCAGTTCCAAAATCCAGGTCCAGCTAAAAAATGTGACAGAGCATCCATTTTTGGAACGGTTGGTATGTTGAAAGTTCGTTTTAGTCAAAATAACCAAAGTAAAAACGTGTCTCTCCCTATCGAAGGCTTTCGAGCAAAGTTCGGATTTAATTCAATAATTGGGTGTTAGCCAAACTAACGGGAAAAAAAATTTGAAATTTTGTCGAGGCCTGTATGCTCAACAACAAACGAGATCAGAAAGAACTAAGAGTGTGTATGTGTTAGCTCTCTTTTTCCTCTTTCTGCTAGTATTTTCTGTTCTGTTTATGCTTGCTCAGTTTTGCTCAAAATGCCGTCGAAACAAGAAGTATTTCGCGAGCGCATTGTACAGTTCTACGAACTGCACAGAAATCTCGGCAAATAGTATACGGTACAACATTTCAAAAGCAAAAATGTTTACAATATCCTAAGATGCCCAACAACTGCTCGTAAGGAAGGTAGTGGGAGACCAGCCAAAATTATGGACGCAAAAGGACTTCGTTCTCTTTCTCGTGCCTTCAACAACAAGGATTCACTGAGTCAAAGGGATGCTGCAAAAAAGTTCAACTGTTCTCACCAGTGCATCTGCAAAACATTGAAAACACCCGGAATAAAGCGCCGAAAGAAGACACGATCCCCGGGATACACTGACGCACAGAACGCTGAATTCCCAATACCGCTGGTTGATTAAAAATTTTTCCGGAAAAAGTTTTGTTTTGGACGAAGAAAGTTACTTCCCTCTTTCGAAGACGCAGATTCCCGCAAACGATCGATACTATTGAACGGATAGTTGTACATACTGTACATACGAACATAAAATATAAGTTTAAACATAAGTTTGAACAGAAAGTGATGCTGTACATTGTCATTTCCGAGAAAGGCATTTCTAAGCCATGGTTCAATCCATCTGGGTTGACAATCAATCAAGATGTGTACCAGAACGAATGTTTGTAGAACGTTTTGATCCTGTTTTTTCAAAAACATCAATACGTGTTTTGGCCGGATAAAGCGTTATCGCATTGCGCCAAAAAAACACAATCGTTCCTGAATACCCATTTGTACCCAAAAACCACAACCCGATAAATCTACCTCAGTGTCGCCTAATCGAAGATTTCTTCGGGGGTTTGAGCTCCTTGGTGTACAAAAATAACTGGATAGCCATGAATTGCTAACAGTTGATTGGTAGAATCAAGAGATGCATTCACAAAGTTGACATGAAGGCCGTACAACGCTCCTGTTCCGACATCAAACGGAAGCTTCGCCGAACATCCGATTACGGACCGTTTTCTAATGTTCACTAATTTTTTTCAACAATGAACAATGTATCTTTAATTTCAATAAATCAGATCTTCTCCAAGTATGTTTGTCTTTTTTTGACAGCTTGAGAAAGAAATTCCAAAATTTTTGTTGCCACCCGTTATTACATCGAGGTTTGAGGGGCACTTTGTTCGTGGCTCGTCTGGTCTCGTACTGTAGTTTGCAGTATTGTACTGTATTTTTTACCCAGATACTGCGTACTGTTTTTTACCTTTAAATGTACTGTATTCTCCCATTAAAATGTACTGTATATTTCATATCAAAATGTACTGTACTTTTCGTATCAATTAAATTAATAAGAAGTTTTAAATCTCTAACGCATCGTATTTCGATTCGCCGCAATGAAAATCGTTAGAAAGAACAGTGGAAACATGTAGCGAAAAAGAATAGGGAAGACCGGGGCGAAATTACCGGGACAAATTATAAGGGAGAGTGTTCGGTTATCGGCACCCTTTCATTTTAAGCACATAACTTCTGGCTTAGTGCACTAATTATGCGGACAACTATACATCAATGGAGAGCTGTAGTCCCTAGCTAATAATTGATTTAGAAACTAAGTTGATTCATTTGATTTAAAAAAATTATTATCCATTAGTTTTGGAAGAGTTTTGGTCCGATGGTGACTTCACCTTGGCTCTCTTGGGCGATGATTTGTAAGGTGGAGCCGTTGGTGTTGATTTGGCCGGCCTTCCACGTTTTTTCTTAGCCGGTCCATCTGCTGTATGAGCAGCTAGGTGTTTGGCCAAAACTTTGACTTGCTTTGTCTCGACAGCAGCCTGCATATCACTGACAATTTTTCACGATTTGTCGAAAAAAGTGGAGTGCCGGTAACCAAACACCTTGAGGTGCCGGTAATCGAAATCGGTAGTCATTTTGAAAATTACAAAACAAATCTTTGATTGCGAAAATTTTGATAGCAACCGGTATTAAATCACGAAATAGATCGATTTCACCTCATAAATATTCAATCCACTCACCTTTCCGATTGATGCTTTTCAATTTATGATACTATAAAATATCAGAAAAAACTTTTGTGTTGATTTTCGCGCAATTAAAATTTGTTTTGAACGCAGCGAGAAGTACAAGCGTCTGTTTACTTCCGTATTCGGCACAAAAAGAACGTGCTGCTATTACACACACACACACATGACATTTGTCGAAATGACGCTATCTGCTTTCTGCCAAAGTTACGGTGGGGTACCGGTAACCCTACAATAATCAGCGTTACAAAATTTGCACTGAATGCTCTCACAGATCTTATGTGAATTGTTTCCCTGCGTCAGACAGTGAATTGGATTATAAGCGAAACGTTTTATATTCACTTAAATTTTGGTCTTAACTCAAAAGCGATGGCATTTTATTTCACATATTTTAGTTCATCAGTCATTTTAAGATGAAATGATATTTTTCATGTACAAACAGTTGCAAAATATCAATAAGGGTTATAAAATTCATTTACACACAATTGTGATTGTTTCCTGAATCAAAATGAGACTGGTATGGCAAAGAACCCAATCAGATGATAATAACAGAATTATTACAACTGGAGTAATTTATTTCAGAAATATTTTGTAACAAATTTTGAAATATTTTTGGCTGGTAAGCTGTTAAAAGAACAAAAATCATAACAAAAAAGACTCTGGCGGAAACAAAATCGTAACAGATTTTGAAACGTTCGTATCACAATTATTATTGTATTTGAAATAACTACAGAAGTCCGTAAGCAGAAATTTATAACAATAGTTGTAATACATTAAATAGCAAATTTAACACAGAAAAACTATATTCCAGCTAACTTTTAGCATCGTTTCAATCCAAAATTGTTGAATGATTTTTTTTATTAAATGAATAATTTATTTAGTGATCAGGTTTCTTGTTTTAGTTTTTTGAAATTCTGATCATTATATTTCGATATAAAGCAACGGAAAAATTCACTTTTTCAATTAATGAACTTTATCATGGCAAGACTCAAAATGAAAATAAAATATCATAAATATCATCATTTGTTATTATACTGTTATCATAAGTTTTAACTTTCAACTGTTTTCATTTATTAAATATCTTTAAATAACACAAATTGTTATACATATCCACTGTTGATATATTTGTGTTATGATTTTGTTATGTGCATCTGATCAGGAAGGCACTCAAAAAATTAGAAGAGGCCAAATTGCAAGTATTGTTCATCGAAGACAAAATCCAAAAATAATAAAATAAACCACACAGAGGTTAAACGTTAGTCGCCAAGCCATTCTGAATCGTCTACTTGTCATGCAAAATACTTAGAAGGTGGAAAAATGGGTTCCTTGTGAGCTGAATGATAAAAAATAATGGCTTCTTTGCATGAAATAAAAACTTTTCTGAACCGAATCGTCACGGGAGATGAGAAATGAATTTATTTTGAGTATTCCAAGCGCAGAAAATTATAAGCTCCTGGTCAGTGGTTCAAAAGCCTAATTTTATGCTCCTAATTGATAACATAATTATTATTTATGTGATAGATCCCCCAATATAGTTGTTTTAGCTCAAGGTCAACATAGGGGCTAAGTAATTTCGACAAAGTTGTGCAGAAAGTCGTTTCAAACTAATTTGCCGAAGGTATTATTTCCGTAACTAAGGTAAAATTCGTGGTATAAAGTATTTTCTGATAAGGGTCACCTGAAATCAGATTTTGTAAGAAAACATATAAATTTTTTTTTCGTTAAAAGTTCTAAAACTTTGTGGGAAAAATCATTTTTCTATCTCTAAAGGAAAAAAACTTGTTGAAACGTACTTTCATCATAGTAGGCTTTGCAAATTTTTTATTGTTATCAAATCAAGAGGTATACTTTTGTAAATGAGCTCTCCAAAGAAACTAAACTATTCCGGTTCTGGAAACAGTTTTTCAGAATGTCCAATATGAAAACTTGCATGTTAATGTTAATGAGAAAGGCACTATTACATCACTAGATTGAGTCTGTTCATGTTTTCAATTGTTTAAGCAGAGTACGTTTCTTGACTATTAACGGAGCATGGATTGATTGCTACATACAACAGATAAATCAAAACAACACACACAGTCGGCAAACGTGTCCAGAAGATGTCAAAGGTTTTTCTATTGACCGGAAAAGTGTAGGTTTCGTTTTTTGAATTTAACAAGATGTGATCCACATCGATTCTCTCGATAAAAATATCATAGTACTATGTCCACTTATTAGGGCCAATTCGACGCCAATTGGTAGATAAACGGCCCACAACTCCGCCATCGCGATGTACCAATTGAACGAATTGCGCTGCTAATTACTGCCCCTTCCACCGCATTCTCAAGACTTGGCTCTCTGTGACTTCTTTTTGTTTTCAAACCTGAAACAGACTCTGACCGTGAATAGATTTTGGTTGAAAGAGCAGATCGTTAGCGTCATGAAGGCCTATTTCGCAGACCACTGCAATGTTTTCGATATATTCACGGATAAAATCCATTAACATAAACATGGTGTAAAAAAGTTAATTTACATAACTTTGCGAAACCGTACAGTTGATCATAACCACACAGCTTGGCAATTATAATCGGCTACGAGGAACCAATCGCGATATAATTGAGTTCAGAAATTTTTATAGCACTCTGCCGATTTTCATTATTAGACAATCTACGACACTGCTTTGAGCATCGTACGATCATGCGAATGTTACACACCTCGCCATCGCGCAGTATTTTTATATCAAAATCAACAATCCTTTTGAAGTTGCTTGGCAAGCTTTGAAATATATGATTTTTTTGCATCTGTTGTTCCCGCTGTGTCTGTTAAATATGTATGTATGCTTTGCTATCCACTAAGCTGCTTTGCTTTAGTACGCACAGCCAAGAGAGGAAAGATAAAAATAAAATTGAGAATAGCCATAAAATATGAAAACATATACAGATTCACTCCGATAATTGGCACATCGCGTTTGACTATCAGGACAACGTTGATCTATTAAGTGAATCGCACCATCGAAGTGAATTGATTCCAGCCGGTAACGGATATAACTTTCAACAATATGACGACGAGCAGACGCCGAGAAATGGCTTGTAAGATTCGATGATGAATGAGCACTAGATGTGCTCCAACTATCCAATCGCCAATAAGCGAACGGCCACTGTAATATTAAAAGGAACGGTGCGGCATCGAAACAAATTACGTTCCGCTAGAGCGCCATAAGTGAAACTCTGTTTTGATCTTTTCCCATGTGCACAATCTCTCACACTGGCTATGCGTATCGCTACTCGTAAGTATCTTAGACCAGAATAACAGTCGCACTAGCAAGTGGCATCGAAAAATCCGATACGCTTTGTGCACGGTATGACTAAAGGATATTCGACTTACTTCAGATGTACGAACTCTTGAAATTCGGAAACGGGCCTGCCTCCCGACAATAAAAAAGCATCATTAATGGTTTTTACGATGCCAAATGATTACAACCAGAAAGTTTTTCTTTTACGATTGTATAATTCATTGATTAACAACTGAACAAAACTCTCGGATGTCAAAAATACACACTAAGATATTATTTTCAAATAAAAACCATTACGATATTTTGAGAGACATCATCATCTTCATCATCATCATCGTCATCATTTCTGTCCTTCGCTGGTGTCGAACCGATAAGACTAAAACCAATATCCGATCTCTTGATCCAGCAGAATCTTCATTTGCTGCAATATGAGCAACTGGATGACGTAAGCCTTCAAATCTACGAACCGATATGACACCGTGCCGAGCTGTCACAGAATCCGGTCAACTGTGTATGTGTGTGCATGTCATGTCACCAGCTACGACAAAGCACTAGTTGAAGGAAATTGTGTTCCTACACCAACGCATTCACTGGTGAAAGTGTGTATCATTTTCACAGCAACAATATGCATTCGTTAGTGCTCTTGGTAGCACTCGAAGGGATGCTCAGTGACGATTCAGAGGGTAACCCATTGAGATGAGATTACTTCCTTGTTAATTTTCGTGCAACTATCACGTGATGGTCGAACGTAGCACAGTTGTTCGAGCCGAACATCCGAAACAGGACCATGACCACCCCTAATTTCCCCTACCTTGCCCGATCGGTTACAAGACGCTTATTCGAAACACGCGTTTCACACATTAATTCCATTGCCATTCACTCGGCCGCTGCCGATACATTCCCCGACGTCTTCATCCCATAGCCCGAGAAAATGAGCTCTAATATTAGCCCCGTTGGTGCGTCGTTTTTAGACATTGTCTCTATAAATATGATACGTGAAAATAACTGACCATCATATTCGTTATGCTACCGAAAAATGATCATGTGAGCATCCCCGGTGTTCACTGCAAGAATAGAAGTCTTTTAATCGGATTTATGTATTCGAACTAGAAGTGACAGTTTTTTTTGCAAATGACCCCTAAACATTGAGTCAAGTTCCATTTCTTAATTTTTCTCTACTAAGACATATATAGACCATAGTACCAGGGCCAGGGTAATTTTTCGTACCGGGGGGAACGACCCACCATTTCGAAGTATTATTGTATAAGTAAAAATTATATTTATCCTTTAAAAAGGAAAAATCGATTTTTGATTGAAATCTTGTTTCGGTGTAACTTTGCATGAGACGCGAAAATTTGAAATCTAAAGCATTTTTGGTATTTTGTCTTGAAACAAAATTGCGCATTTAAAGATCGAATAAGACCTAAAACTACTGTAGGGTTGATCGAGCTGTTGACGTAGGACTACATAACTAATTTCAAAATCACTTATGGAAGGTGCTGAACTCGTTCATCCAGTACTTCATAATCGAAAAGTAATGCCTTGGTGTTACATTTCTATTGGCGTGCTCGCAAGATTTTTCTCGCTTCGTCAGACACTCGAACTAACCAGATCTTTTGCCAGATTTTCCCAGATTTTGTCAGATTTCCCAGTTCTTTATGGGTGGTAGTGGTGAGACCTTTTTTTTTGCTCGCTGAAAATGAAGCCCGGTCAAAATTTAATTGTATTTTTCCAGACAAATTTTTGAATCAGAGACAGACTTTTGAAAAAATAAACTGGCAACTCTGGCCATCAGGGTTTTTCAATGCAAAGCGCCATGAGAATCCTTCCAGGTCGGGACTCGAACATACGACATCTGGCTTATAAGACCAGCGCCCTATGCATTGAACCGCCAACCAATGATCGAAACCATCGATAATTTCCTCGAATACGAAGAAACAGCTGATTTTCGATAAAAATGTGTCTAGTGCGTATCGAGCAAATCCATAAACAGTCCAGCCCAGCCGCTGATGTACATAACACATTGTTCAAAAAGTCCCGGGACTGACCCAAAGATGACATTTGTGATGTCAAGCAAACCTTACTTTTCAAAAGTAACAACCTTCAGATGACATGTGTTAAATTTTTACGTCAATCGTTCCACAAACACTAAGCCTACCGATATTTAAGTTACTTTTACGTTAGTTACGTTATTTTTTAATTTACGAAAACATGTAAATAACGAAGTCCTTGTATTGATAAAATATTTCTTCTTAAAGAGAAAGTCCAGCATTCAGCAATGAGTTGAGAAGTGTTACTCGGATCCATTGAAAACAAAGATTTCTGTCATCCGGAAAAAAAATAGGCAAGTTTTGATAATCGTAATGAACGCAAAACCAAAGCTCGTGAGATTAGGTGTGTTAAGATGGTTAGCACATCAACAGAATATGCTTTTTTGATCTTACGCGAAAATCTGGGCATAAAAATGGTCTTCTCCAAATGGGTGCCATGTTCGCTCACAATGGAACAAAAGCAACAACGCATCAACGATCCAGAGAGCTGTTCGGCACTATTTTGTCGCAATAGAAAAGATTTCTTGCGTTGGCATGAAACAATGAACGAAACATGGATCTAACATTTTTCGGCGGGATCATATCCGCATTCAGGTGGAGAAAGTCATCCGAAAACGCAACAGGTAGCTAGGACAATCATGGCGTCAGCTCTGCGATGCTCGAGTATAATTAACATCGACTATTTTAAAAAGGAAAGTGCTTTCAAAAGTGATTATGATAATGAATTACTGATGCATTTGAAGAGCAAAATCGAACAAACAGCCTCATATAAAAAAGAAAAAAAAATCTTCAGCCAAGACAATTCACCGTGTCACAAGCAGAGCCGGTGAAACATGTTAATCCCAGGTGGGTAATTTTTCATACTGCGGAGAACGACCCACTATTTCGAAGTATTTCTCTATTCTAATGGAAATGATACTTATCCCTAAAAAGTGCTGTCGTTTTTTTTAAATAGAATATTGATTCTATACAACTTTTCATGAAACGCGTAAATTAGAAGTTTGAAGAGTTTTCGGTACTAAGTTTTAAAACAAAATTTCACATCTAAAGTTTAACCTGGTTTCAAAATCACTGCCAATATTTGTTTTCAATTCAAAGTACCCACCTTCAAAGAACATTTAACATCAATAGCACCACGAACACTGAATCTAATTCATTTATAAAAAACGGAAATAACGAATTCCGTGTCTTGCTAAAACATTGCTTTTTAAAGGGAAAAAACGCGCAAACCCAGCTATAGCTTGAGAAGTGTTTTCCCCACTAGGATCTATTAAAAATGAAGGTTTGTGGATTCTGATTTTGAACGTGGCTAAATGAAGCAGTCAACCGGAAAAAATTAAGCAAGTTTTGATAATCGTGATGCTTGAACGCAAAATCAAAATTCGTGAGATTAGATATGCCGAGATCGTGAGCACATGAACTGGAAGTTCTTTTACGATCTTGTACGAAAATCTGAGCATAAAAAAATCATCACCAAAAGGGTCTCGAACAAGGCCGCTCATAATCAACAAAAGTCTGCCGCAATAAAATGGAATGCGTTGGTATGGAACAGTGGACGAAACATGGATCCACTATTTTTATCCGGAGTCATACCAGCATTCAGACTGGGAAAGCCATCTGAAAACGTAACAGGTAGCTGGAACAATCATGACATAAGTTTTTTAGATGTTCGAGGTATAATTAACATCGACTATCTTGAACAGGAAAGTACCATCAAAAGTGATTCACCGTTAACCAAGACAATGCACCGTGCCATAAGTCAATGAAAACAATGACAAAATTAAACGAATTGGGCTCTGTTTCCTCATCCACCTTGTTCACAATTACCTAGCCCCAGCGATTGCTTGTCATTTGCGGATTAGAAAAAGACACTTTTTGGCTCGAATAATACAGTCATCGCCGCAAAGGAAGCCGATGTTTAGACCAGTGACAAATCATTCTATAAGGATGGAATTGAAAAATTATGAAAAGTGCTAGAACGATTGTATGTCATTTGAAGATGATAATGATGATGAATAAAAAATATGCCTGCACACGAAATTATGTTTTTCTGGTTAGTTCCTGGGCTGTTTGAACGATGTGATAGAAACTTTTACTTCTTTTCTGAACCACACAGAGTTCAAGTTTATTCGATACAGAATCTTGGTTTGTATGAGCGATTTTCTTAGAAGCGAACAGACTCATAGAAACGCAGAAATTTAATGGAAACCGTGAACTTGTATGTATTTGTTAGAAGAAACCATGACAAAGATTTTCGTTACTAACTGAAGTTTCGATCACCAATTATCTGAAATATGATTTTATAGATATAGATTCATCTACTCCAATCGGAGTGTAGAAATATTTTTCATGCAGTTTATGTAATGATATGGAAAATTTATTAAAAATGATTGAGATATGAATGTTCAAAACCTGAGCACTGTTTGTACGGTTCTCAGTATTTTGAATTTACACACCGGTATAGAAAGCAAGCCCGATTCTTTCGACCCCCGTCCCTTTTCACCATCTTTATTGGAACTAACAAGATCTTTGTTTTTCGTCACTAACTTTTTCGTTTTCCTTTCCCCCGTCTCTTCACCATCTCGATGGAAACTAATTAGATCTCTGTCGTATTGAGACATGCTGTTCCCACATCCCCTTTTTACTTCGTTTTCGAGAATATTTACTTCTCTTTCATTCTCTTCAGTAACATCACCATCACCGACAACGGAGAACCGCTCCAGTCGATGAACAGGCTGCGGGCCACCCGCCGAGTTTTTGTAGCCTGATGATTTTTCCCGCGGACCCATACGGACTGAATGATGCGGTCAACATAGATATTTACCAACGTCATCTGGAAGACTCTCATGCTATATTCAATTCACCAGCCACTGCTGATCGCCACCAGAAAGTTGAATTTTCGAGAATCTGCCACCCCGATACGACATTACCCTTGGCATCTTAGAGCTTAAGCGGTGTGCCTTAAAATTATATTATATTATTGAATAAATAAAAACGTAGGCCTACGTCAAAAGATTTTGAGTTATACTTGATTTCGACTGGGGTGATAATCGTGGAAAACTGTAAAACGGCTGTCTCAGTCTTATAATACAAACGAATGTTGTTTACTGTCCGACGTTTCGGCCTTTGATGTAGGCATTTTTCAAGGAAAACTGGAAAATTTATTGTGTTACATTGACAAAAACATAGAGCATTGAACAAATAATACAATGTAAAAACTTACTAAAGTCTATCGTTTATAGTCAAAATTTGTCGATGTCTGACGCTACGTTGTCTGGTCAATTTTAGAACATAGTAAGAATTGTTTTTAAATAACTTTTGATTCAGTTTTTATGTAAATGACCATTTTCTCGTAGTATTTTAAAGCATGTTCTAAAATTGACCAGACAACGTAGCGTCAGACATCGACAAATTTTGACTATAAACGATAGACTTTAGTAAGTTTTTACATTGTATTATTTGTTCAACGCTCTATGTTTTTGTCAATGTAACACAATAAATTTTCCAGTTTTCCTTGAAAAACGGCCTACATCAAAGACCGAAACGTCGGACAGTAAACAACATTCGTTTGTATTATAAGACTGAGACAGCCGTTTTACAGTTTTCCACGATTTTGCGTTACTTTCTTCATTCGATGATATAGAAGGTGAGATGTGACAAGGTTCATTTCATCATGCAGAAATCTTTTAGTAACTTAACTTTCATTTTTTAAAAGAGGAGTCGACCTTAAACATCTGCCGGAAAATTCCGATGAAGGTCTTTTACTATTTACTATTCCGACAAAGCTACCAAAAGTTGTTACTTTCTACTTGCTACTACATTCTTCTTTTGCCGGTTCGGAATGTAAAGAGTAAAAGACCTTTATCAGTATTTTCCGGTATCTCAGAGACCCGAGTGATTCGCATTGATGAGATGCTTAAGCTCGGTTCCTTTGCTGGAAGGGAAAAGTTAAGTTACTAAAAGATTTCTGCCTGCTCAAATGACCCTTGTCACGTCTCATCTTTCTGCGGTATATCTTCACATCCTGGCTCTACCTTGAGAGCTAGCATTCTATAATTTTGATTTTATTTATTATTCCGAATTACAATAAAAATATTCTTATTATTATTAATAATGCGTATATTTCCATTGTTTTTTGTTCGAAATTTCAGGTGAATAATTACCCACCTTTGGAATTTTCGGGTGGGTAGTGCTACCCACCGTACCCACCTCTTTCACCGGCCCTGGTCACAAGTCAATGAAAACAATGGCCAAATTGAACAAATTGGGCACCGATCTGTTTCCTCACCCACCATATTCTCAATAACCGAACCTCCAGCAACTACTTGTTCTTTTCTGATCTGAAAAAGATACTCCCGAGAAAAATTATTGGCTCGAATGAGAGAGTCATCGTTGCAACTGAATCCTATTTTGAGACCATGCACAATTCATCCAATAAATAAGGTATCTTAAAGTTAGAAAAAACTAGAAAGGTAATTATGTTGATTAATAATAAAAACTTTGCACATGAATTACGGTTTTCCTAGTTAGTTCCTGGACTTTTAATAATAATACGGTAATATCTAACCGCACAGAGTGCAAGTCGATTCAATACTCAATCTTGATTAGTGTGAGTGATTTTCTTAAATGCGAGCTCGCTCATTGAAGAGCCGAAACCGTGAACTTGTGTATACGAATCTGTCGTATATGTTAGCGGAAACAATGACAACGGTTTGGAAAACAGTGAAAATTAGACATAATTCGTTATTAATTGAAGTTTCTATATCTATATAATATCAATATCAATGCATTTCCAAGCAGTATGTATAATGATATCGAAAATCAGTTAAAAATGGTTGAGTACGGTTTCATTTGCATTGATGAGACGCTTAAGCTTGACTCCTCTACTAGACGGTGAATGTTTATTTACTGACTGACTTCTGCTTGCTCAAATGAACCTTGTCACGTCTCACTTTACTTTTGTATATCTTCAAATCCAGACTCTACATTGAGTACTAGCATTCTATAATTTTGATTTCATTTATTATTTCGAGCTACAATAAAAAAATTCTTATTTGTATAAACAATACAAATTTTACCATTGATTTTCGCTTGAAACTGCAGGTGGGTAATTACCCACCTTTGGAATTTTCGGGTGCCGTACCCACCTCTTTCACCGGCCCTGCATAGTACATCGTATAACGCGGTTCACCGGGGGCGTGAAAAGCGAATCCGCGATAAACGGGACCCAGAGCAAATGGGATTTCGACTGATTGGGGCTGTGAACGATTATCTCGCTGCGGTTGACAGATAGAGTTTTACAATCTTCAACAAACTTGTTGTAGATACTTAGACCAACAATGTAGTTTGACAGACAATTAGTTGAGAACTGCTTCACCAGGTGGGTGCGCTTGGAAAAGAACATGAAATAGTTCATATTTTTACAACAGAAAAAACCATTTGAACATGAAATATCGCAAGTATTTTAGCATCGGGAATCTTCAAACAACTTTCGAGAGACTCAAACTTTATTAAAAAGTTAAAAGTATATTTTGGAATCACGCCATCAGATGGAATTAATGTGCTTGCTATGGTACAACTTTCATTATTATGCTCTAGTGCGGAAACTAAAAGGTTTAGAGCGACTTTGTTTTCTACAAAAATGTAGCGGTCTATATTATGAAAATTATATTAGTTGGGAACTCACCCACCCAGTGGCGCTAGTGGGATCTCAATTTTGCCAAAGAAAATTGATTCTATTATATCTTTACAATTTGATGAGATAAAATGTTCGTGTTTTCGGGAAGAATGTTCCAGAGTTCAAAACAGATCAAATAGTGTAAACAGTAGTTAAAATTTCTCTCATTGGTAACCATAGTGTGCAATTCAGGGTTGGAAATTACTGCAGCTCAAGATCATGTTGACTTATTAAAATGATTTCTTCGAGAGGGTGTTTTAGGGTTTCGATAACCATTAAATGAATGAGTTTTTATTATATCTACAAGGTGGTCTCCTGTAACTAGAAATCAGAATTGTTTACGAGAGTGATGTTATCAATCAGTGAGCCGTATGAATAAAATGTAGCAAGATTGAATTTCGGTAGTTAATGCTACATGTGGATCACGTTCCTGTCAAAAGCGGAGACTTTACTACATAACAACTTTCGGACATGTAGTATTTACTACAATTTTTCGGATCCGGGTCATTTCGCCGAAAGCCGTTTCGCCGAATGCCATTTCGCCGAAAAAGTTATTTCGCCGAATGGGTCACCTCGCCGAATGCCATTAAAATATTTTTCGGAATCAAAATTCGTTCAAGTGTAAAAAATTACACCAATTATCGATATTATCAGGTTCGAAAAGTAGTTTAATATTATTAAAATTACTTACGAGATAACTATATTTAATTCTAGATCGTATTTGAATAGTTTCTATGTATGACCACGCAAACAATTTTAAATAAGATTTAAGGTGATGTTGAGCAAGATCGCACAAGGATTTTCAAGAAGTAGATAAAAAAGCTTCATAATGATTGAATATTCACAGATACTTTTTCCCGCTTTTGAAAACCTAATTATTAACAATTGTGCCGTACGCCAAGGGAAGTAATTAAACAATTCTCAGAAAACACTGCCAAAAAATGTAGGGTGTAATATTTCTACGGATCAGGGTCATGTCGCCGAAAGCCATTTCGCCGAAAGCCGTTTCGCCGAAAGTCATTTCGCCGAAAGGGTCATTTCGCCGAATGTAATTTCACCGAATGTCATTTCGCCGAATGGGCCACTTCGCCGAAAGGGTCATTTCGCCGATTCCTGCATTTGTCTTAAAATCGTAACGAGAATCGTTTTAAAATAAATACAAATTAAAGATGATAACGTTAACGCCCGTTTTGTTGACCTACAATTGTACTTCTTGAGAAAAGTTTGATTCATGAACCTCAGAACGGAGTTCCCAAAAAAACTTGTTGACTATTACCCACTAATCATCAAAGCAATTCCATAGGTATCTACCAAGCAAATGTATGTGGTATTTTCCGTTTAATAAATAAAAAAATATCTAATGCGGCTTCGCCACATCGATTTGATTCGTGTGCTGTCCGACCTCGCTACCACCTAACTAAAGCAAAGAAACCTAGCTTTGAGTAGACCGGGCAAACGAGGCGGTCACAGGTTTGTATGCAAGAGACCGCCGCTTCCGGCGGCTTTATGCCGCCGAGCCATCTTGGCTTCGGTAATGTGGCTGCGCTCGTTATACAGGAGGCATAATAACTCAAAAAAATAATGTGATATATTCGAAATTATCCTTTCGACGAAATGGCCCTTTCGGCGAAATGACCCTTTCGGCGAAACGAATTTCGGCGAAATGGCATTCGGCGAAACGACTAAATGCGCCGAGAGTGAACGAAACGTTGTACATTCATTTCTGACGTGGTACACAAATGCGCGAACGAGTTTTTGTGAGAGCAGCTCTTCGCCTGCGCATGGTTGTCTTCTGAGAATAAGAACAAATTTGTCTCAGTGCAATAAAAAGAGCGCATAAGATCTGCTGCTACTCTGTGCAATATACAATTCCCACAATTTGAAAAATAATCTCAATTTTTGTTTTGTTACCCAATTTCTTAATTCACGGTGTTCGGTTTTTTGATTCACAATCAGAAATCTTGATTCACATTCTCGTGCGCAAAATGGGCTTATTTCCACCTCTGCTTTAAATGTGATGACACTCTGCCCAAGGCACCCTCCATGGTACGTGCCTTGGGTAACAACTATCATAATTAAATTTATAATTATATAAACTGATAAACCTGTGAATAAGCGGTTTGTGTTGAACTGCTAGGTTACATAGCAGTTCAACATAAACTGTTATGTACTGACGAGTCAAAGACGAAACATAAAGTATAGAAATCGGTTATGTAACCTATGCACAAAATTGGATAACCTCTAAATGACCATCACCTGCACTTCAGTGCAAATAAAAAAAGTGTTCTGTAAGTAGCAGAAACTTTATGTTTGCTAGTGTCTTATGTTGAACTGCTAGGTCACATAACAGTTCAACATAAACTATTGAAGCGAAATTGGTTTCTATACATGACATAATATTCACTTAGCGTTTTTTACTGATTTTCTAGGTGTTGAGGACTTCTAACGTTTTTTTTATTGATTAAAACGGCACATTTCAGGGCCGTTACTAATTCTTTCCCGGGTTGGTGGTTCAACGCTTAGGGCAACCGGTCCTACAAGCCAGCCAGTTGTCGTATGATCGAGCCCCGACCTGAAAGGATTTTTAGTGTCAGTAGGATCGAAGTTGTAGCCATGCAATGATTTTGTTAGTTATGAATAGGCTGCAAAGTCTGTTCAAACAGAAAGGCCACAAAAGAAATCTAAAGCCAAGGCTTTGCTGTTTGCTGATTCTTTCTCTTATTTTCTCTGTTCATATGCAGTGACAAAAGGTTGCCTACTACATCAGATTGGGCATTCTAAGATTTTTCAAACATTTGGTGTAACATTACAATTTTTTCATGAAATCTTTAAAATCAAATTCTCTGATACTCATTTTCATTATTCTGTGCAAAACTGACGGAAAAAACTTACATTCTCTGAATTGAATGATAAAAAATCTTGAAAACTAAAATTTACATTGTCGTCGTAAGAATGAGGTTATATTTCCTATGAAATATAGAATATTGATTTCTAAAGCATTAATTGTTGCTGGTTTATCCACATCAACCAAAGTTTTCACGTATCCCCATAAAAAATAATCGAGTGGCGTCAAATCACTCGAACGCGGAGGGCAATTCATTGGTCCATCTCTCGTTATAACGTTGTCGTTGAAATGGCTTTAACCTTTTGTCCCGGGTTGGCGGTTCAATGCATAGGACAGTGGTCTTACAAACCAGTTGTCGTATGTTCGAACCCCGACCTGGAAGGATTCGTAGTGTCAGTAGAATTATAGCACCAGCCATGCAATGGTTCTGTACACTCTGAATCGACTGCAAAGTCGGTCGAAACAGAAGGTCAAATTCCACTACAGGAATGTAATACCAAGGCTTTGCTTTTTAACCTAGTTGTGTACGTTCGCCGGGTGGCAATAAGTCGGTTGTTTCGGCCGCAGTATGACAAGTGTCACCCTCCTGTTTAAATTTCGTTCACTTCCATGTCTTGAAAATTTGGTAACAAAAATTCATTGACCATGGTTCTGTATCGATTTCCTTCCTCATTTTTAAAGAATTATTTTCTTCCATCAGCTGATATTTTCTTCTGTACGCACACTTCCCATTCTTGTCGATGGCTTGGCATCCAAAAGAGTGATTGTATACCAAAATTTGGTAATTAACAGATCGGCTGAAAAGTTCGTATCGTTTCTATGAGAGGGCGCCACTAGAATTAAATCCATACCATTTTCAGTTATTACCAACCTTCAAAAGATACGGGTATAAATTTGACAGCT